>NW_024353908.1:4431857-4559357 GCF_902729225.1 Pteropus medius
GAGAACAGATTTAGAGGTAATTGCTTTTTCCCTAATTTGGTAACTGTTGAATTCTTTTTCTTGCAGTCTTATGGCAGTTCTGGGGTTTACTTTTCTTTGGGCATTTGGCTCTTGACAAGGCTAGAGATTTCTCTAAAGCAGATTAGCAAGGAGATAAGTGTTACTTCAAGTAAAAGACCAGGTAGCCTTCTTGTTTTAACATGTCAAGCTTTGGCTCTGAAAAATGACCTGGAGACACAGGAAAAAACCAACTTTGATACCGTTGCCTCTATGCAAAGAATACCAGGGCAGCCCGCAGTGATTTTAGTTTCTCTAGCTCTTTAGAATTAGCAAATAGATAATAGTACTTTCAGGTTGTGATACTTGACAACAGCCTTGTTACTTAGATAGTTGCACAGTAATAACTTTTCAGTTTTTTGCTACTTGCTGTAGTTTTGGGGTTCAGGTACTCCTTGAGTTCATTTTCTGACTGGTGTATGTTTTATAGAATGAGAATGCTGAGAATGCTAAATAAAATACTCCACAAGAGACCCTTGTATTAATAGTATACATACAAAAATACTTTGGTGTTTAGTGGGAGTTACTACATTATGGATGTTGCCTGCTGAGAAAGCATTCTAGAAATGGATGTCAACCAAGGGAGATTCATTTATTCCATGCGTTTTTTAATTTCAAAAAATGTACACCGTCAATATTTTTTCTTAATTGAACAGTTTGTTGAACAGACGGGTGTTTTAATTATGGTGGTCTAAATTTACACACATTGCAGTGGTATTTTGCTACATTAATTACCTTACTTGTCAAGAGTAACAGGTAATTACTACATCAACTCACCCTCCCGCGGTACATGGAAACATAACTTTATTTGGATAGATGCAGAGTATAGCCACCCCACACCTTAGCTTTTGATAAAGGATGGTAGCTCTCATGTTTGTTTTATGATGAGCAGGGTAGAGGTGGGTGCACCCTTTTCTTTGTGTCTGTCCACCTAAGATGCAAGTCTGGAAATGTTCATAGATTCAAAGAATGTGTGGACTGGAAGGAACCTTTGAAATAATTGAACCCACTAAACCTTCTTCTTATAATATGTTTCAGAGATTGGGAGTGACTTTTCTAAGACCACACAGTAAGAAATTAGTGTCCAAACCATAACTGCCACTGGATTTCATCCCACCAGGCTGCTAAAATCTTTGTTCATTTTAATGAGTTTAAAAAATGATTATAGAAAAATCATTTGGTATAGTATATTTTGAATATTCATTAACTTCATCTCCCTCATTTGAACTTCTAACCAATGCTTTGGCTGCCTTATGAAGAATATTTATCCTATATTCTGTTGAACCGCCAGGTACAACTCATGTCATTTGATTTCCTCTCCAGTATACTAGTGTCAGCTTTTCTGGTAAGTGTGTTAAAATTCTACTTAACATGTTTTTTGTAAAGGCGTGAACATTTGTGAACATATAGGATGCCCCTGGAAAAATTATGCAGCATTCCCTCTCCTGGTTGCCATGGTATAGAAAGAAAGGATTTTGTTAGCTTTTAGTTGTGGTATGGAATATACACAATGACATAATAGAGGCAGGCTATCTTAAAAGGCTCTGTCCCCTTTTTAGTCAAACACCTGTGACAAAATTACAAACTGTGGTTAACATATACTACTTGCAAGTGGTTTTTCTGAGTCGTCCAGGGTAAGAGGAGCTTAGCTTGCAAAGAACTCTAGTACCTACTTTCCCCTTTCACCTGGCAGCAGGAGCACAGTGGCACCAGAAAGAAGTTTAAGACATCGAGGGTTATGCATAGAACCTTACATAAACTCTGTGAAATGGCTTGTAGAGGATTGGGTGAGCCTCTTGGAGGTGATTTGAGATGTACGAGGGGGATCTCCACTAGCCATTGACTTCACTTCAGTTTCTGATGCCTGAAATCCTGGCATAGTCGCTTCATTCCTATAACTTTCCTCTTGTTACATGTCATTGCAAAGCCCTAAATGATAATCATTGCAAATCATTTAGGGCTCTGTAACTTGTGGTATTGTAACTTATGGTTATTGGGTTTTCCTTTTCTTAAGATTTTTTTTTTTTTAATTGAAGACTAGCATAGAATTATTTAATTTAGTCATTCATGCATCCAGGTAATTGAGTGCCTACTGTGTATGACAGTCCTTGCTCTGTATATAGCAGGGGGAGGCACACATAGTGACTACAGATCCTGTTCTTGTGAAGTTTGCCTTTAAGTAGAGAGAAGCAGAGAGAGTAAATAGTGAAATGAAGGAGCAGTGTATTTACATATAATGGAAATGCATGAAGAAAATAGTCTACAGTGCATACCTTGGGAAGGTCACATAGATAGTTCAGTCAGGGAAGGCATCATAGAAGAGATGGCTTTGACTTAAGATCTAAAGGTTAAGAATGCTCTTCATAAACAGTGTTGGCAAAATTGGACCGATACATGCAAAAAAAAAAAAAAAACCACCTTCTTATACCGTATACAAGAATAGACTCAGAATGGATTAAAGACTTAAATAAAAGGCCTGAAACTATAAAACTTCTAGAAGAAAACATGGGCATAATCTCTCTGATATTGCTGCTAGTAATTTCTTTTCAGACATATCTTCTTGGGCAAGGGAAACAAAAGGAAAAATAAACAAATGAGATTACATCAAACTAAAAAATTTTTGCATGGCAAAGGAAACTATCATCAAAATGAAAAGACAGCCAACTGAATGGGAGAAGATATTCGCTTATGATACATTTGCTAAGAGGTTAATATCCAAAATATATAAAGAACTCATACAACTCAACGACAAAAAAACAAACAATCCTATTAAAAAATGGGCGGAAGACTTAGACATTTCTTCGAAGAGGAAATACAGATGGTCAATAGATATATGAAAAGATGCTCAAGGTCACTAATCATCAGAGAAACACACATTAAAATCACAATGAGATAACACCTCACACCTGTCAGATTATCTGTCATCAATAAATCAAAGAGCAAGTGTTGGCAAGGATGTGAAGGAAAGGGGACCCTCATACACTGTTGGTGGGATTGCAAATTGGTATAACCACTCTGGAAAACAATCTGGAATGTCTCAAAAAATTAAAAACGGATATACCTTTTGACCCAGCAATTGTACTTCTGGGTATTTACCCAAAGAAAACCAAAACGATAATTCATAAAGATCTATGCACCCCCATGTTCATGGCAGCACAATTTACAATAGCCAAGATATGGAAGCAACCTAAATGCCCATCAGCAGAAGATTGGATAAAGAAGTTATGGTTCATATATACAATGGAATATTACTCAGCCATTAAAAAAAAATGAAATCCTACCATTTGCAATGACATGGATAGACTACCATTTGCAATGGCATGGATAGACCTAGAGGTGATTATACTGAGTGAAATGTCAGACAGAGAAAGATAAATAGCATATGATTTCACTGATATGCAGAATCTAAGGAATAGAAACAAACTAATCTAAAACAGACTCACAAATATAGAGGACAATCTGATGACAGCCAGAGGGGAGGGGGTTTGGAGGGCTGGGAGAAAGGGTTAAAGGGTTAAAGAAGTACAAATTAGTAGTTGATAGATGGTCATGGGAACGAGGAGCATAGTATAGAGAATGCAGTCAGCATTAATATAATGGCTAGATGGAGAGCCAGAGGAGAGAAAGAGCAATTAGGGGATTGTTTTATAAACTATATAAATGTCTAACCAATTTACTTTATACTCGAAACTAATAATAAAATAAAATAAAAGAATGCTCTTCATTTACAAAGAGAGGGCGGAAGAACTTTTCAGGTAGAGCAAATGATGGAAGCCAACCAAGCCTTAGAGTTAGGAATGAGTATGGTGTGGGAGCAGAAAGACCTGTGTGGCTAGAAGCAGTTAGTGGGGACTGGGGGTGGGTGGGTGAGTGGGTGCAGGAGAGGTTGGAGTTGTGAGCAGGGCCTTGCGTAAGTAATGTCACCTAGGGTTGGGTCTTATTCTGAGACTAGTGTGAAGCACTCAAAGGCAGCCACTTATGATTTAGGCATCAGAATAAACCACACGAGTGGCTGTTGGGGAATGGATTGAAGAGCTTTGCTGAGAGTAGACTTCCTTGGGAGAAAAGATAAGGCCCTGGTCCTCTGAGGTTGGGCAAGGAACCCTGGAAGAAGGCATGCCCGAGACAGGCTCATGGTCCTGATTGGGAGAAGACCCACTTCTGACTGGGGTGGCATGCGGTTGCACACAGACAGGAGTTTGGAAGAGCAGTTCGGCGCACGGTCTTCAAATGTCAGCTGAACCTTCAGCGGCAACAGCATCACCTAGATAGAAAATGTAAATTTTCTGCCCTTATCAAAGCCTTAGTGAATCAGAAACTCTGGGGTTAGGGCCCAGCAATCCTGTTTTAACAAGCTTTCCTGGTGATTCTGATGAGTATGCGAGTTTGAGAACCCCTTTATGAGGTATTAGTGCCAGAAAGGACTTTCCAGTTCTCTCAACTCACTGTTCTCATTCTACAGATTAGGGGACTCAGCAAAAGGCTACAGCTAAGTGATGATCCAGTGCTGATGGGAACCTGGTTTCTTGACCCTATTTTAGTGCTATTTCCTCATGGGTTTATTGAGTTAAAGAATAAACAAAATCCACTTTTTTTTTTTTTGATGGTTAATTATGTTTATAAAGGAGGAGGTGGATGGACTTTTAAAAAGGAATAGTGCTGTGGTTTGTGAACTGAGACTGCCTTGTTTCACTTGCTACTGTTTTCTCAGATGATTTAGAAAAACAATTCTTAGTGTGAATAACCCACTCCTTTCTCCCTGGCAGTGGTAGAAAAACAAGTGTTTTGTGTTAAGTTACACCATTGAGACACTTAGCAGAGGGTAATAGCATTCTTTTATTTCTCTATTTCTCAACGTATTTGGCCTTGTTTGGGGTTTGGAAGTCCCGATGCTCCCAAGTTATATTTTAAAAGTCATTGTAGAAGGCAGAAGACTGATTATTTTCGGGTCCGGTATTTGTGCTTTCTCATATCTTTTTGACCAAGAGTGGCACTGGAGACTCTGCCATTGGAGGATCCCTAGGATTGTTCTCCTCACCTCTACCCAGCCTGTCTAACCTGGCTCAGTCTTGCTCACCTTTAATGTCTTAGGCTTACCGATCATTTATTCCATGAATCCTGACCTCTCGTGGTTGGGTCATATCTGTTGTTAATCATTCCCAGGTGTTTGTGTTGGTGTTTCTTGGTAGACTGTAGTCCTCATGAAGACAGAGGCCTCGTTTGTCTCAATCCCAAGCTGTGCTCAGCTTCAAACACAGTGTCTGGCCTGAGGTAACTGCTGAAAAGTAACTGTGAAGTGTATGCTTCTTCTCTTAGTGATTAACTATCTGTCACTCTGTTTAACTGATTAGCGAAAGGCATCGTGATGGGTCTTTTCTAAAAAGGAGATAAACAAAACATTAAGACATGGTCCCATGGGATCAAGATGAGAGAAGTGGAGACCAAGCCAACAATAAGTACTTATTCAAGGTAGATCCTAATGAAGACTATAATAAGGTGTAAACTATATTAGTCAGCAATAGGGAGCATCGTTTGTGTGTGTGTGTGTGTGTGTGTGTGTGTGTGTGCTTCGAAGTAGTGTACCTGTTTCTGCTCACATCTCATTGTTTAGAAAACAGCCACATAGTCCCAACCTAAATGCCAGGGAAAATGGTCAGTGTAATCCCTGTGGGCCCAGGAAGAAGAAAATGAAATGGAATTAGTTATCATGTGGTAGTCCTCAAGAAATATGTTACTTTGCTTTCAGCCACTGAGGTTTGATCAAAATGAAGCATATTATCTCCTGTTTTAATAGCTTGCTCATCAATAAATACCTTAGTTCTCTCAGAGATCAAGAAGAGTGATATCCCTCAGAGGCCCTTAATTTTTACATGTCAGAAGGAGATGTCTTTCATTTAAATCCCAACTAAGAGCCCATCTTTCTCTGGGATTGTACAGGACGATTTGTTGATGAGCTAGCCGTAGCTTGCATTCCTTCTACCATAAAATGAAATATTCTACCCTGAGTGGTGAATTAGTCTGACTACACACAGATTGTCTTTCATATGGTGAGACCTGTTTGTGTTCTGCAGTTGACCCTATTTTTCTCTTCTGCTGCTGGATCAGACAAGTTTAGAGAAAAGCATTCACTGCTGGTGAGGACTATCTAAATCTTCCCACTTGCCATTATTACGGGCTTGCAGAGGACCTGTGGGTTAATTATTATGTCTTAAGGAGAAAACTGAAGTTGCTTTTAAGACTTTATTTTGTGTGTGTGTGTGTACTAATCTCAGTTTATTTTTATCCAGAAGACAATGTGGGAAATTTTTCATGATACATTAAGTGGAAGAAAATATATAATAAAGTGTTTACTTTATGATGCCCTATTTTTTTTTTTTTAAAAAAAGAAAGATATGTTTCTTCCTCAACTGTCATGTTGACCATAATAGTTCTCAGGAAAGAGCTGAAATCTTCGTATCTCCATCAGTCTCCCTTCTTGCAATTCTTCCAGTTTGGTACAGAATCTCAGTGAGAAGCTTCGTGGGGCCAGTGGAGATGTGTAGTTGAGCTGAAAGCTGAAGAGATCTGCAGCAGCCAGAACATGAAGGCCATGTAAGGGCCAAGGAAGGTTTTGATCTTTGTCCTCAGAGTGCTGGGGAGCCACCAAAAGTATCCAAGCAAGTGTGTGTGTGTGTGTGTGTGTGTGTGTGTGTGTGTGTGTGTGAGAGAGAGAGAGAGAGAGAGAGAGGAGAGAGAGGAGAGATGGACACAGAGAAAACTGATGAATGAGGATCACAAATTATTGTGCCATCATGGAAAAAGGAGAGGAGAAAGTATATTTTTGCATCAAACAATTTATTTACAGCTATAATCAGCAAGCAATCAACTTCTTTAAATTATTTAATTTTTTAAAGGCTCAAAGTATAAACAAAATTATTATATTTTTAAATGCTTGAAGTATAAAAATTTATGTATTGAATCTTATTAAGAGGACTTTTAAAAAGAAAGGTGGACCATTTAATTGCTTCAAGGATAATCTCATTTTATTTTTCTTTTCCTTATTGACACATAGTTTTATACATTTGTGGATCTATTGTAGGTAGTTTTTTTAGTCTTGCTTATTTTATGTCATATTATAAAACATATTTCCCCATTTCCAGTATCATTTTTAATGATTATAAAATATTTCTTTTCAGACTGGACTATTATTTTCTTCCTTTTGTTCTTTTTTGATTGACGTTTTAGGTCAAACAGATTCATAAAATTTATCCATTTTATGTCTCAAACCATCTTATACTCTTAACTATTGTAATAAAACATTAATGAGGAACTGAGATTATTTTCAAAAACATCTCTCTGTGTGTATATGTCTCTGAATTTTGCCATCCAAAAAAAAAAAAAGTGAACTAAACCTTGTTACAACAACTTTACATTCTTGAGAGAAGAATGGTATAATATATTTGCTACATTATTTCTCGCATATTCCATCATTGGACACTTAGCCCCTACTCTGAATTTGGTTAACAGAGAATATCCTCTAAGTCCAAGAAAGCTGTTTGGTTCTCAAATAAGGAGACTTCATGTTTGATTTAGAAACTTTCAGAGGTGGTCATTTCTTCTTCCTAGCACTCAGTGACATTTTAAATCTATATATTATTTATTTTGCTTTCTTTTTTTTTTTTTTTTTTAAAAAAAAGAAAGTCTTAATATACAGTCATTGTAATATAAGGTAACTGTTACCTGTATTACTTTAACTCAGGGACTTCACTGTGTTGGCTAAGAAAAATCATCAGCTTTTTTTTTTGTTGTTACACTATTTAGATTCTTGTTCAACATGGAATGGGATGTCTTTAAGTGCTTTATATGGACACATGAGGCCTTTGAAAGGTGGCATGACATAGGGGGACAAACAGGGCAGTGGAGTGAGACCTCAGACGGAAGCTGAGTGCTGACAGCTGTCTAGCTCTTGCACCATGGCATATTAAGGCTACTCTCCCAGAACATCAATAATCCATTTCTGGCACTCAGATATCCTGGGTAAAAATGCTAACCAGATCTTATATTCCCATTATTTTACGTAGGAGAAATCATGTGTTATATGTCAGTATACGAAACCTCCGATCAATTTCTTAAAACAGAAATTGGCAAAGTATGGCCCTCTGGCCAAATCTGGCCCACCACCTGTTTTTGTAAGTAAAGTTTTATCAGAACACAATACCCATTTGTTTACTTATCGCCTATGATTTTTTTCCCTACTACAGTGGCAAAGTTGAGGAGTTGTAATAGAGAATTTATGGCTGCAAAGTCTAAAATATCACTTGCCCTTTTCAGAAAAAGTTTGTCAACCATTATTCTAAAGTGTAGTAAAATGCCTTATATGTAGTCAACAACCGTCACATTCGGAATGTAAATATCTAAAACATTAGTTATTCAACAAATAATATAGTTTTAACATACATTTTTTGTGAAATGTGGCTTTTTTTTAATTACCAAGAACATCTGAGATACATTGCCTTTATTGCTGGCTTTTCAAAACCTCTGCAGAAGTTTCTGACATGCTACCAATTATATTGTAACTTGACACTTTCCCCTCACATTTTATTAAAAATGTATTAAATTTTGGATAGTGTAATAGAAATGTTTCTTTTATAAGCCAAGAATGTTTGATTTAGAAATAAGCGTTTTCTATAAAATTTGGATATTAAAAGTCAAGGGGATTCAACTAGGAAAATGTCACCTGGATATACGTTTCATGGCATTTGCTTATATTTCACTTATGAGAGGCTCAGTATTCTCATCCATAAAATGGGAATCAGACCTCTTCACAGAGCTATATGGTGATTAAATAAGAAAAGATACAGCTCACACATTTCGGGGATACGTTAGCTGTCGATTCCCTTTCTCTTTTTTACGCTTAGCTTAATCAGAGGAGCAAAAATAATCACAACTATAAAATGTTCAAAGATTTCCCCAAATTTACAGTATTTCTGCTTATGTATGATGGCCCGGAGTTTCAAGTGTAACTTTGGAGCCAGGGATTTTGAAAGGTCTGGGTATTGGGTAAGAGATAACTGGCAATTGTAACAAACATTCCTGAGTCTCAGAGGCTTACCTCAGTGCGGGTTTATTTCTTAAGCACCCAACAGTCTAGTGCTGGCTGGTGGGGGAACAAGGGATCGTGGCTCTGCTCCATGTGATGTTTTGGGGACCTTGGCTTGTTCCATCCAGTGACTCCACTGTCTACAAAAACTAAGAGTTATTCACTGGACCTGTGGCACACAATCAGGGGAAGAGAGGGGCATTAGGAATGGTTCAGGAGGGTTCAGGGTCAGAATGAAAGTAACATACCCACTTCCATCTATTTAGCCAGAACTCAGTCATAAGGCCCCAGTTAACTGCAAGGGAGGCTGGGAAATACGTCCCAGCTGTGTGCCCAGGAAAAAGAAGTGGATTCGATGAGCCAGTCTCCCACAGGTTGACTGTATCTTTTTATATTATTATGGAGGACAAATGCTTACCATACATAAATTGCACAGAGATGTCAATAATATGGTCTATAACAGATACCAATGGGAATAGCAGCATTTGGAGACAGTAATACTGGGTTGGGACAATTAATCTGTATACTTGTATAAATATACTGTAAAAATTAGCCTGAGATCTGAATCTGCCAACCATACATTGTATGCCATTTACATATTTTGGCACTCTAAAGTCACAGATCTATTGTAGGGTGGAACTACATACTTAAGAAATGTGCTTGCAATGATATTTTCATTCCCAAAGTGGTCTATGTGGACTCATATTTATTTCTTTCTGTCCTTTAAAATCAGAATTCATACATGTTATTAAGTAGAATTCATTAATTATGTCAAATAGAACATTTGTTAAACTATCACCACTGTTATTTAATTCAAAGTGGACATTTTACAATAAATCACATCAGGAGTTTTTTCACTTTTCCAATACCTCTAATAGATCTAAGCACACCTTTTTTAAAAAATTTATTCATTTTACATTATCATTATATGAATATTTTAGGATTATAATTACATAAAATGAAGGACAAAATTTATCATACCAAAATAGAAATGTAATTTAAAGTAGAAGGAACTTGATTGCAAGATTTAGTAGAGTAGAAACAAGATGTATAAGAGGATATTAAAGAACACTTTTTAAAAACCCGTGGTAGTACAGTTTTACAATAGATTTGGAAAAAAAGCACATTAAAGCAAACAAAGCTTTTGGTCATTCCATGGAAAAACTAACTCAAAAAAATCTTTATTTAACATCATGAAGTTAGTAAAGTTTATTTGAGATGGAAATTGCTCTTGACCACATTGTGATCCAGTTGCCTTGCTGAGAAGTCAGGATTGTCCATGGATATATGGATTAAAAATATTCCTTTCACTTTTCTTAGTACTCACGGCATTTCGTACTACCTGTTACTTTGTCCTTTACAATATTTGAGGCATAAAGCAAGTTGATGAGGATGGTTTTCCAATAAGCTGTTGCTTATTTTTCTCCAGTGCTTTTTTGTTAGAGTAGCATTCAAACTTACTATTCATGAAACGCATTTTAATCAGTGACCGTATCAGACAAACAGGAAGCTAAGCACTGGTTAGTATGTTGAAAATAAACACGAGTGTTCTCATTCATGTTGCTGTCTGAATAATTAGTTGAGCATCATGTACTGAGCAGCAGTGAAAGCAAGTTGGCTTCTCACTAGAACGACAGGCTGACAGCCACATCTTGGAGTATGGTCATTAGTGTGCCCCACCATCAATGTCATGTTACTGTGTCAAATTAGTTAGTGCCCCCTTAGGAGAGAAGCCAGACCTACAAATTATGCTCTACATCCCTGGAAACCATGTTTGTGAAACCTGCGATCAAGTGTAAGTAAATTATTAATGTGGCTCATAAATTTACTAGTTTACAGGCTTATAACATTTTACAAGTAGATAATAAAGGGTGGAAAAGTTTTCCAATTGCTTTGCGCTGATGTTAGGGCTATGATCTACCGAGTTTTCCTTGAGGAGCCCACAGCTGATAGTTTTTTCGTTGAGAGAAACAAAAACCTAGAGTGTCAGAACAAATGTTTGGAAACTGTAGACTCTAAAGGGAAGCAAGTGTAAATCCATTGAAAGCAATATAATTAACTTTGTTATCTCATTGCTCTGATAAGTTGATGACAATGGTCCTCTTTCTTGTGGTGGCAGTTGCTCATTAATGAGTTCACCAATTAAGTTCGATCAAGTACATCCTTTGCCAACTGAAATTATCTTTAAAAATATTTTTGATACATTCTTATCATACCCTTAAGCTGCTGTGTTGAAGAGGAATAATGCTAACAGCATGTTACACTCGTAAGAATAAAGATTCTTAAGTTGTAATATATTTGGCAAACACAGTTTACACTCACACAGATAACCAATACCTAGAAAACATACTGTGGACCAATCTGGCCTGAGTTCATCTCTTATCAAGAAGAGGCACCCACTGGGAGAACCACCTCTTAACCCTCTTCTGAGCTCTGGTAGACAGACAACCCACATAGTTTCCGGAGGTACATGACTATTCAAATCATAAAACTTCATACATCTCTTTTTCGGTTTCAACTTCTCTGTCTGATTAGAACATAGTTACATTCATGGAGTTTTGTCTGCATTTACTGTTGAAAGAGGACAACCTCCTACCCTCCCCCCCACACACACACACTGAAGAGCTCATGCTTTCTACTCATTCTGTAGTTCCATTTCCCCATATTACAGAGTCCCTTCCGTCATCTCGAGGGCTGTATAGGTGGCATTATCATTTAAGGATCTATGCAGAAAAGGCCTGACATGCAAAACCCTTGCTACTGGCTGCTAATCACAAAAACGTCCTGAAACTACTTGAGGATGAGTTGCCTTAGTGTCAGCAACTTCAGCTTACTTGGAATTGGATTTGGTAAATATTCTAATAACCCAACTAAGACACGAAAGCTCTCAGCCTCAGCACATGAACACATGCACAGGCTGCCTGTTTGCATGAGAAGGCTGTGTCACAACTTCCTTCTGTATTTTAAATCTACCTGGTAAAAGAAGTGTAAACTGTGGCAAGTATGATTTTGTGCATGTGAGTGTGCATTCCCACCTGTGTGCATATGTATGTATTTCCTCCCATCACTTCTGCTAAATGAGACTAAATGACCAAAACCCAAAGCAAAATCATCATTTTGATTTATGGATCGTCTTGCTCTTATTTCTCAGGATGAGATAACATTGTAATTATGAGAATTTATCTTAAAAAAATAAGAAATAATGGAAGTTAAAGGAGCCACACTTTCTAAGTGAATGATAGTGCCATCAAGAGTGCAGTTTTACTTGGCTATATGACATTTTGTATCCCGTTATCATTCTATAATTCTTAATTCTGAACTCAGGTTATGAGCTAGTGAAATACTGATTCTAGAAAGAAAAGGACAAAATAGATGCTTATATACACCTATTATATATACATATTACACATATTTATTACATGTATTGCACATATTACATACGTATTATTTCATATGTGTGTGTGTATATATATATATATAGAGAGAGAGAGAGAGAGAGAGAGAGAGAGAGAGAGATGTATACAAATTGTGAAGCAACACAGTTTGCTCCTTCAATTATCCTCTTCTTTTTGCTTTCAGTGTCCCTCTGTGTGTTGCAGTCCTGTGGCATTATGCATGCCCCCAACCAGTAACCCCCAGGCTTTTTATGGCTGTGAGGCACATTAAAAGGTAAGAGGCAAAAAAACACTAACATTGTTTACTACTTAAAATTGCCATCCACCTTTGCAGGTTACATAGCAGTGGATACAGTAATCACTGGGAAGATAAAGGAATGTTCCGTTATCAAGCATGAATTCCAAAGCTAGCAGAAGAAGGTCTCTTGTGCTCCGTGACAGCTTTATGGCTTTCAAGAGTAGGATCCATAACTTGGATCGTATTTGTGGAAAGCTGATCTAATTAATGCAGGGTTGGCAGATTTTGTCTGTAAAAGGCCAGATATAAATATTTTCAACCTTATGGGCCATACAGTCTTTGTATGCAACTAGTCAGCTCTGTGGATGTAGCAAAAAAGTAGACATAGACACTATGTAAACAAATGGGCACGACTGTTCCAATAAAACTTTATTTACAAAAACAGGCAGTGGGCCATATTTGGCCTGAAAGGTGTAATTTGCTAACCCTTGATCTAATGCATTGAAGGAGGACATATGACCTGTAAACAGGATACCTCGCTGGGTATCAGTCCCTCTGAGCTTGAGCAAACCAGTTATCAAGACGAAATTGGAATAAAAGCTATCTACCCTTAGTACAGCGCAGGGTATAGTCATAAGAATGAAACAAGTTATACTGTATGTGAAAGCACTTTGAGATTTTTGAAACTCTTTACAAATGTAATGAATGGCTCTGCACAGTCATTCTGGCTCACCTAGTGGAGTATGCTTCTTTACACATTGGACTTTCGTGAGCTAAATGAGTGTGGGGGAAGGCTCTTTTATTTTCTGAGTAATGTGGTTTGTCTGTACATTCCTTCTGTTTAAGAGTTGATGGACAAGCTGTTGAAATGTCTTTTTAGCATCAAATATGGATGAGAAGGGATCAACGGGTAGATTTTGGCAGGCTAAAGATCAAATGCCAATGAAGAATGATTAAATTTCCTTTAATCATCAGAATCTGAGAGTGTTTTAAGATCTTTCACCTTTAATATAGGCCTTAATAAATAATAATGCTTTCGATGTCTACAAGTATGTTTGAATTTCACAAGTCTTGCGTGTCAAAACATAGAGACAGGCTCAGCAAATATGCTTCTGGACTAGTAGTGATAATGAAGAAAGAAAGTCATACTTAAACAGCTTGGCGAATAGAAGGGTAATCAGAATCCGAATCATGAATTTTCTAGTAATATAGATAGTAATATAGTCTTTTATTGGATTTTCTTTCCTCTGGATATATGCTTTTGTTAAAGCTTGAGTACCAGCATGAGGTCCTAGCGACATGCAAGCTCACATCCAATTCTGTTCTTCCAAGTATGTGCATGGGTATTTGCTGGTGGCTTTTGCACTGTCCTCAAAGACTGGGCAGTGTTCTCCACTCTGTATCTCTGTGGTTTGCTGCTCCCTCTATCTCTGCCAAAAGCTCAGCTTGGAAGAAGGGGGAAAGTGACTCGCACCTGTCCAGTTTCTGTATTTCAGATTGGCTCATACATTATTCTTGTGAAAATTTTCATCTCATAGAATGAGTAGAATGAGACTGCCCTAAGCTTCAAATCAGGTTCTCTGTCTGTACCAGCCTGTGATAGATGCTCAGGAAACATAGTAGTTGATGCATTCACAAACATTTGTTGAATGCCTGCTATATCCATATATGGTTAACAGTATGGTTAAGAGTAATTACTTTGAAGTTAAATCAGCTTAGATTCAAATTCCACCTTTTGAGTGACCCTTACTGGCTGAGTGACCCTGGGCAAGTTACTTAACCTTTCTGGGCCACGGCCTCCTTGCTGGGAAACGGGGATAAAAATAGTAGTTAGCTCCCTGAAAAGAGTTAGTGAAATGATGCTTGTAAAGAGCTTAGCATAGATCCTGGTAGGTAGTAAATGCCAGCATTGTGCTACACACTGCAGGTAATGTGGTAGAAATCCCTGTTCTCAAGGAGTTTTTACCATCCTGTGGCTGTTTCATTGGTTGTTTTTTTACTGGTAGATGATGTATATTTCACAGTCTGTTACTTCTCGCCCCAACTTCCCTTGTATTTAAGTAGAGCCTTAGGAGGCGGCTTTGATGCCCATCCTTAGGGACATCGCAACTATGTATATCACCAGACAGCCTGCTAACAGGACTTAGATCTCTGGGTCCCATTTTGACAATTTCTCCCAAGAGAGGTGCAGTTCTTTTTTTATTTCTGTTTTTTTTTTTTTACTTACTCAGACAATGGGCCTGCCTAGCAAGCAGAATTCACTAACTACTTTCAAGTCAGAATTGCTGATGATAATCTGAAACTCTGTAGGGTTTCACTCATGCAGGCTGATGCTACATGATGTTGATCTCCCCACCTCATCCCAGTTCCTGCCTCTGTGCTGAGTCGGCACAGTAAGCCCTGGTCCCCCACAGATCTTCTTGGGAATGGCCCTGAAAGAACAGTGTCATCTGCACACAGAAGCTGCTGTATGACTGCGGCAGAGATTGTCAGCAGCGCCCATGGGTGGCCCAGTTGGTGATGTGTCCCAAAGATTGAGAAGTGGTAGCAACCACGTGACTATGGCCATCTGTTGAGTTTTTGAGCACTGTCAGGTGAAGATGGGTCAAGTTATACCATCTATTTATAGGAGCCTGCAGTGATTTCATTAACTGTGACCCTATATTACAGAGTTGATGGGCTTGGGGGGATTGACCCCCAGACTTCATTGGTGCCCATCAAGAGTCTGCTTAAGTGTAACAAAATGAAAAGAGTTCTGGAGATTGGTTGCAGAACGATGTAAAGGTTATTTAACAGTGCTCAGTGGTACGCTTAAAAATATTTAAAGTGATACATTTTATGTTATGTGTATTTTACCACAATTAAAATTTTTTTTAAAATAGATGAATTTTAGAAAAGAATGTTTAACATAAGCTTTGTTTTCATTAGGTAGTTGACTCTGTGGAGGTAGCTACTTGAAGATCTTGCGTGTTCAAAAGACTTTTGGAAACTTTCGCTACATAGTTTCAAATATTTTTATTTAGATACCGTGTCCATGTTCAAATAGCTTAAAACCTTTCTTACCTTTGGACCATGGTATTCTCTGCCTGGAACAATTTCTGTTATTTCACAGGGCTCACTCTTTCTCACCCCTTAATGCTTAGTTAGAGAGGCCTTCCCTGACTTACCCACATTAAGGGAGATTTACCTCCTCCCCCTTCTCATTATTAGAGCTATCCAAGCCTCCTCTTTGTTGCATTTATTGCAGCTTCTGTCGCTCACTGAATATTCCTATTTACCAGGTAATAAGCAGGGGATAGGTCTGTCTGATCCAGCATGGCTTTTTTTCTGGCTGGCAATGCCTAGAGTATAGTAGGCATGATCACAGACAGAATACATTTGGCCATTTTCCTGTGAATTTCTGTATTTTCATGGTACCTAAGAGAACTGCATCTGGGTGAGAGAGTAAGAGAAGAAATAAAACTGTACACTTCACCTTATAGAAATAGGGTTTTCTCTGAGAAGTTTCCACTATACACTGCACATGTGTTTGACACCCCATATGGCTCATCCAGAGAGGGTTATACATCATCTTTCCCATGAAGATAGAGTCATTTACCATTTGGGTCAACACGTATTGTGGGTGGTACAGGGTAATTAATGACTGGATTCCAAGCTCAAATCTCAGCACTGGCTCTTTATCCTTGGGCAAATGACTTTCTTTCTCTGGGCCTCAGTTTATTTATCTGAGTCAGGGGTAATAGCATTACCTGGGTAATAGCCCATAGTGTTATTTTAAGGATTAAATGAGATGATATGTGTACAATGCTGTGTACAGTGCTGTGCACAGGGTCTGGAACAATAACTGTGCTGTTGATTCAAAAAGACCAGCAAAAGGTATTTGCAGTTATACTGACAAAACTTATATTGCACTTTCTTGCAATCTTCATTTTAAAGTGGTAAACATGGTGAAGAGCTTTGATTCTCTATTGTATTTGCTTATGTTTCATGTACTGAATTCACTTTAAATCTAAAAAAAAAAAAAATACAAAATGAGCAAGTAGGGATGATCTCTTTTATATTTGCTGTTGACCTGTTGGCTGTTTATGACTTATTTCAGAAAATATGTGCTAAACCTCCAATGCTGGGATAGCTCAATGTTTGGAGCCTGACCAACATCCACAAAACCTTAGAAATTCAGAATTTAGAGTGTTGTACTGTCCTTAAGCCACCTGGCTGGGATATGTTTTGTCCTTAAATTAATCAGAGCTGGTTTGACCTTCTGTTTCACTATAGACCACGTCTTAAATTTCTTATAAATTCTGATATTTAAAAAAATTGTGTAATGATGATTCACATACTTTTTTTGTTGTTGTTGAAAGACAACTTAAGTCTATATAGGTTGAAAGGAGTTAGATATAAATATCTTTCATTGTTGGCTCTGATTTCTTTTACCTGCCTAAGGAAGATGGTCTATTATTATTGCCATGTTGTTTCAGTATGCATGTGCTCAACATGTGTTGTTCATTGTGCATTTATGTGAAAGTTGAAGCACAGAGGAACTTTGTCTTTAAATCTCATAACTTTTTGGTGGTAAAAGATGAGCTACATCAAGTAAATATTCTTATTTTCATGATTAATGAAATAACTAGACTTATCTAAGAAACAAAAAAGAGCCATTGATTTTATTAACTTACAATTTATACTCTCTTGACTTATATAAATAAAAGAATATGATTAAGATATAATTTAAGATACCACATTTGGTTCCTAATAGACTTTTTAGTAAAGAAAAAGCTAAAAGTAGTAAATTTCAGTCAAGTGATACAAACAATTCATGAAAAAACTTTTATTAGACTCATTGCAGCCTTCAGAATGGCCAAAAACCTGCTTGTTTTACATCTTTAAAAACATGGAACACCCATTTCCAACACCATTTCAGAAACCAAAACAATAATCACGGAAGAGGAAGCAGATCCACACACTGTAAGACTTTATTGCGGATCTTACACAGGGGGCTTGGCAGCCTGGAGCAGCCCTCATGCCACCCTCTTCTCAATACGCTGCTGCTTGAGGATCAGGGTGAAGATTAGGAGCTCTCTCCGAGGTTTTTCTCTATGGGTTTGAAATATTGCTGCATTGTCTGTGTCCAGTTTGGGGTAGCAGTCTCTCAGTGCCAAGGCCAGTCTGGTTAAGATATGCTAGGGGTTGAATTTCTCAATGTCAGCTCTTATAGACCATCAATAAACCTTTTACCCTAAGTGTTCTCATCAAGAGAGGCTGTGGCTTGCCTTTGCCCATATCCGTCCCAAATCATTTATTAACCATGACACAAATCCACTTGATATGTATTAACTCACAAAAACTCTATGAGAGAGGTACAATTCTAAAAATCCACTTTACAGATGAGGAAACTGAGGCATAGCAAGGTTAAATAACTCATTCGGACTTCTCTGCTTATTAGAAGTAGAGCTGGGAGTTGAACTCAGACACCCTTCCCTTGGTGCCATGGCTCCTAACCACTATGCCATACGGTCTTCACCATGAAAACATTTTCCTAGGGTGTTGATTTGTAAATATTGTTCTGCTTAGCATCCATTTTTACTCTGGGACTGCTTGTATGTTGCATGTTGAGTCTTTATACTTTAATGCCATCTAGCAGGCCCTGTTTGATCTTATTAGAGTTTTTCAAATGCTTTGATTCTTTTTTGCTAGTACAAGAGCTATGGGAAAATAAAGTATGTCCCAATATGATTAGGAACAAGGATAGCCATTTAATTGGCATTCTTCTATCTTTAGTTGGACATGCCTGTTAAGACATTTTCTCTAGATCTTTGAGTCATTTTTCTCTGGTACATTATTCTAATTAACCTCATTTCGGTAGCCCTCATTTTATTTCATATTAGCCTTTGACCACCGAACAACTGATTTGTTCCGCTCAATCACCTGTGTGAAAAAGTGTAGCAAGTGAGAAGGTCTCCTTCCCAAAGCAGTGGTTCTGTACCTGGGGCATTTTCCCAGCTAGCAGGCTCATAATGTCCCTTTAGTTCTTGCAATAAGTTTACTTGGAAGTCTTTTCATTTACCCGGGTGAAGATGTGGGGTACTTAGAGGTAGCACTGGTTAACAAAATTAAAAGGCCTTTGGATACTTGGTTAGTAGAATTACAAATTCATAAGCTATATGCCAAGGACTTTGACCTTCAAAAATGAAATTAGGTTTGTAAAAGCATATATAGTAAAATGTATACTTGAAAACTATATAAAAGCAATTTGTAAGAGACCACAAATAAACAATTTTTACTAACAGGGTTTCAAGTATCAATATCTCCTTGTTAACACAGATAGCAGACCATTTTTAATGTGTCCGTGCATTAAAATACTGAGCCCACTTATTTGTTCAGTCTCTGGTTACTTTTGACCAGCTTAGACAGAAAGAGGAATTACCATTGACCCTTGAACAGTATGGGGGTTAGAGCTGCTGACCCATCATGCAGTTGAAAGTTTACGTATAAGTTTTGACTCCCCAGAAACTTAAGTCATTTGTCCGTGTCTGTGGGGAATTGGTTCCAGGACGCCACGTGGATACCAAAATCTGTGGATGCTCAGGCCCCTATAAAAAATGGTGTAGAACAATGCATACAGTTGGCCCTCTGCATCCATGGACTCTGAGCTGTGGATCAAAAACAGTACAGGTATTTATTTATTGGGGGGAAAAAGTGTATGTATGGTTCGACCCATGTTATTCAAGGGTCAACTGTGATTACCTGGTGATTCTGAAAAGTTGAATGGTAGAACAAACTTCAGGGACATTTGGAGCGAGGGCTTCATACCATGCTATCAAGTCGTGCTTTCCGTCTCTTGGCTGTGCTGTGCTCTGTGCTGGAGTCATTCACGCAGGCATTTACCAGGCTGTGGCATGATAACCATTCATGAATCTGTTTGCATCACAACTTCAGCAGAAAGGAATCTTTTCCTATGAGTTCTAGCAGCTAACATAGAATTTGGATCTTTCTGGTTGTGATTAGTCCGGGATGTGCAATGTACCTATCAGTGAAAGACTCTCTGGGGCTGGAGCTAAACTGGGAGGGGGGAAGTGCAAAGGTGTGCGTGGCTTGGGATGGGTCATAAGAGTCATGGATGGTGTTTAAGGATGGTAGTGTTCAACCTACACAACACAATGGTGAGGTGGTAAAAAAGGGCTGGTTTCAGAAGAAGGGGTCAGAATTCTAGGAAGGTAGATTGTGTATGTGTAAGGCACCATAGTTGATACACAGTCAATATGCAGGATTACAGGGTTGGAAGGAACCTTTAAATATCACATAGCTCAGCAACCCACAATTGTGTAGCCTCTGAGATTTTCCCCTTGAAGGTGTCTGCCTAATACTTAGACATCTCCAGTAACATTCACTATCTAGGAGGTGGGCTGTGCCTCAGGAATACTACCCACGACTCTGTCCTCAAGGAGCCGGGAGTTCATTCATTGTTGCACTCCCCCTGTCTATCCTGTTGTCCAACCATCCATCTACCGTCTGTCACTGTTCTAGATGCTAAAGCAAGGTCTTTGGTGTCAACATACTTAATATCTGCAAGGTAGATAGAAAGATCAATTGTAATATGGTGATAGAGAAGCTACAAGAATATTGAAAGATTGTGTGTGTGTGTGTGTGTGGTTGAGAGGAGGGGAATTGGAGGGCCTCACAGAAGCAATGACCTGGCTAGGGCCCCAGAGGATGAATAGGAGTTGCCAAATAACCATGTGGAAAATGGTCAGGTTGGTGGACTTACTATCTCTTCTTGGATTAAACTCTGTATTTGGAATTGGATTTGAATTTTTTAGGAAAATTGGCTCATAAAATATCTTAGCTCAGTTAAAATATATGTGTCTTTTAGGATATGTCAGTGATGTTAGTGATAGAAATAGTAAGGTGATGATAAAAGAGTTTTGTACAGGTTAGCCACATGGCACCTTTCATGTTACCTTAGTCTTCTATCTCCTAAGTACATAGTAAATGAATGGATAAAGCTTCCATGGGTAAAGTTTGGTGAAGTGAATGGTAGAATTCTTAATAACACTTCTCTAAGAATTTTGAAAGGGCTGGATATTATTTGTTTATTCATACATACTTGTAAGCAAAAAAATATTCTGAACCTTGGTTTTCTCATCTGCTACCTGAAGATAAAAATAGCACCTTCCAGAGGGTTAGGGGTCATGTGGAGAATAAATACCTTGATCATATGAAACAGTGAATACGATGCTGATACCTAGTAAGCACTCAGTGGATGTCACCATTATCAGGGGGCATCTATGATTTTTAACTCAGAGATTGTCAAAGGCTTTAAAAAGTAATTTAATTATATCAATAACTAGTTGGTTTTAAAATGTTTTTTCATACACTCTTCAAAGAATAACATATCTTTTATTTTTACATGTTACTTATAAAAACCAAGGCTAATAAAAATGGTGAGATTTAGCTAAGAACTTTAACTCCACATGCTTTTAATGCTTCCCTGAAT
The DNA here is from genome assembly GCF_902729225.1 of Pteropus medius. Classification (NCBI taxonomy): domain Eukaryota; kingdom Metazoa; phylum Chordata; class Mammalia; order Chiroptera; family Pteropodidae; genus Pteropus; species Pteropus medius. Next base: position 4,453,121 of record NW_024353908.1, read on the forward strand.
TAATAATTTTCATGTCCATCATATTTTCTCCTTGGCCCACAATTCATCCCATATTTGGATCTTGGCAAATGATGACTTGGTTAATTAGGCAGTCTGTTAACTCTGATTACTAAGTTATAACAGATCAGTGTGGAAGCATCACTGTGCAATTTGGATTAAAAGGCTCTTCATCTTATCAAAACAAATTTACATTTATGGATAAGTATATTGAAATGCAGTAGGTTAAAATGATGCATTTTGTAAGGAAAATTTTAAAAGGATAAAGAATTATTTCCTCCTGTTTTTTTTTTTAATTATGACATTCGTCACATTATCTTTAACTAGGAATATACTTAAAAGCTTGGAATTTTCCTTTAAAGCTTGAAAATTATAGCTCATTTAATCCCTGTATTGTACAAATATGATGGATGCATCTCATTTTTATTTAAGCATGCTTTAGCGTGGTAGCACATGGTTATAATTCAGTTCTAACCACAGTAGCCTCTGATACTGGACTAACTTGTAGGAATGAATCTTGACTGTGTTGGGAGGGATTAGCGGGTTACATTAAGACTCGCTCTCTTTCACAGCTGAAGGCATTGACAGTTATTAAATAAAATTGGGCTTTTGCAGTCCCTTCTCTTTCTTGTCTAATGGTTCATCATCACTTAAGGGCAGTTGGGGTTTCAAAACCTTGCTTGCTTTCTCCATTGCCATCTCTGCCTCCCTTCTTTCTTTTCTTAGCACATAACCCTTAGCCTTGTGGAAAACGAACAAACAAGTAAACACAAGAATAACTTTTCAGCTCCAGCAAACCCTGAAATTTGTGTTAATTTCCCCTGAAGATTCTATCAGATATCATTAGCATTCAAAAGATAGCACCGCGCCTTTCACTCCCTTCCGGCTGCATGCACACACCCATCTGCACACGTGCGCGCACACACACACACACACACACACACACCCCTCATTAACTGACACCTAGGAGGTGTTTAATCGGTATTTGTTGAAGATTGATTGGAAAGGTGGAAAGACTGACATCTCCCATCCCCATACTCCTAAAGCTGCTCTTAGAGCTGGTCCAACATCCAGGACCCTGTACAGTGTTGCAACCATTGGAATAAATGGAGTTGATGAATTTAATATTTATTTTTTCAATATGCTTACTGAAGTCTGACCTTCATGGAATGACGTGTTCTAGTTTTGTGGGATATAGAAAAACTAAAAAGAGAGAAAATATTTTTTCATTCAGTGAACTCAGTGTCTTATTGATTGATCGTATTGATATGACTGTAAGTCAGAAATAGGAAACCTTATTAGTTCTTTAGCTTTATTCAGTGGTAGCATGTAGTTTATGCAAAATCCGCTTTTCTAAGTCGAGGAGACTCTTCTAACTTCGTAGGTAGGGCAGGACTTTGCTTAACTCCAAATGGAAGTTGTGGTTTTATGGATTTGATTCTTTCCTCTTAACTGGGAACATTTAATAATAATCATAGGTGACTCTCATTGTGGAGGGGCTCCTAGTTGGTTCTTCAAAGGTAAAGTATAATGTTTTGAGCTCTAGTTTGACAGATTTGAATGACAGTCCGCCTGAATAATTCAGTTTCCCTACCTCTCCATTCCTTCCAAAAGAACAAACCAAATAAGGAGTTTTTAAAAACCCAAACCATTCTGGATTATTCGAATTCTTACAGTCATTTTAAAAGAGGTAATTTGACAGAGAAATGTACTATGGGACTTTTATATGTGAGGTAAACCCATTAGAATATTATTATTTTTTTAAAATGGGGCTATAGTTACCTAAATAATTCATGTATTATAATAAAATCTTACCAATAGAGCAAAGGCACTCCCTGGAAAACAACTGCCTAAGGAATGAGATAAGAAGTGAAATCCACTTGTACTTTCAAGCACCCCTTGAGACAGAGAATTCTTATCAGTGATCCCCAAGAAGTCTTAACGGTAACCTCAGGAAAATTTCTCATTTAAGTCCTTCTTTTATAAATAGGTCTGTGGATAGAAACAAGCAGACTTATTGGAAGGTTGATACTAACTGTATGGTTTTATTAATTACATTTATTCCTTTAAAAATGACCCTGGATGAAAACAATCATCCCTTCTGTGGGCATGGCTAGCAGATGTTTACTGTAAATCTTTGCTCGGTGGGGAAAAAAAAATGCCTCTTCCACCCAACAAAAATAGCCACGTTTTCTTGGCTAAATCAAAACTTTGGCGCTTAGGTCTTACTTTATATATCATGGTTCCAGTCACACAACCTTTCCAAGTATTAGGCTTAGATCACTGACTTCAACATCTTCAGGAGAGCTTTGCTCACAGTGATCTATTATGTGAGTATTTAATTCTTATACTGTTTTTGGCATTCACCCTTCCTCATTGAAACCAATATCCTATATGCAAGCCTCTCTTTGTTTTTTCTTGTATGAGCATGTTAGTCCCTCCTTAATTTTTAAAGCCTTTACCTAGGACTGATGGCCATATTAGTCAGGGTTTTAATCATAGAAATAAAGTCAAGGTTCACCTTCGCAATCTGAGAGTGGTTTTTCCTGGTCTCTCTTTGAAATAAAAGGCATCTTTTTTTCTTCATGTTTTGTGTTTGAGAAGCACCTTTTCTTATTGTATATGGGGACTACTTAACCGCTCCTTATGTGTGTACGTGTGTGTGTGTGTGTGTGTGTATAAATAATTTGAGGGGGGGCAATTCCTGTTTTTTACAAGCACTAAGTGATCGTGAACCTTTAGATGGTCCCTCTCCACCACTGCCATTCATGATTCTAATAGATATTCAGGAGCCTACCCCCACAACCACCCCCGCCATCTGTACTGAATTTCCGAGCTGAAGAATGTTGCTTGCTCTTCGGCAGTATGGAAAGGAAATACAACAGCAAAACTTTGCTTTTCTTGGGAAGCTCCTCCCGTTGGAATGGAGAACTCTGGGTGGCTCTTCTTATTTTGTTTCCATTGCCAAAATAAGCAGGGATCTTGCATAACACCAGGGTAGGAAAAAAGAAGTAATATTAAAGGAAACATATGTTCATGTTGAGAAAAGGGAGCTAGAACTGGACAGGGAACAGTGGCCCACAAAGTTGAAGACATCTTTTTTAAATCAGGTGGGAAATCAGGTTTTGATCATTTTGGTACATTTTATAAAATAAAAAATCAATTGATTTTTTACATTCTTAAATCATTTCTCTGATCCAATTAAAAATAAATCTTGAGAGTGGGAAACAGGGCTTATGGGCTAGTTAATTGATATATGTGGTAGTTGGAAGGGATCGAGCCCTATATTTGTTAAATTATTTTCCTATGATCTTAGTTAAACTAAGTGATTTCTTTGGAGATCACTTGGTTTAAGACGCTTGCCCTAATTTGAAACCAAAGCTAAAACTATCCAAATATGATTCTTATTTGGTCTGACTTTAGGAGAAGGGAAGAGAGATCTGAGGATTAAAATGAACCAAAGATGTCTACTTTAGCTGTTTGGCTGATTAGTGGGCATATTATTTGTCCTTTTAAGTGATTCCAAATAATGTCTGTTGATAGAAACAGAGCAGACACTTTAGTGTTTCAGACTGTTTGTGGGTGGCAGGTTTTGAAAATGTAGCCAATTTGCAAAAAGAAAAAAAGAATAGAAAAAAAAAAGAAAGCGAAAGATGGAACAAAAAAAATCCTTAGTTTCTGATTCATCCATTCTCAAGGTTTGAAAATTTCAAAGCTGGGGGAAAATCTAGCAAAGTTCTTCTTTCCCCATTATAAACACTTGTGCCCTTAAAACATAGCTGTGAAGGAGGTAGGGCCCAGGAGCATTCTGGGTACTGGCATATGTCTGCCATGCTGAAGCCAGAGGGATCTTGGATGGATTCACACAAGCATTTGACGGAAGCGAGTGATAGCCCCAGATTTGAAGAGCCTTGATTGTGCCTGGAACTATTTGTATGTGCACTTCTTTCTCGGTGTACACAAAAAGTGCATCCAAATAGGCCTAGTTAAAACCTATTAAAGAGCTTGCTTCTTAAAGTGCCCTGCTTGCCTTGAGTGGTGACACAAGTGGGTTTGGAAACTGTGGCAGGGTGGATCCAAGCTTGTGTTCAATCTGTTCGATTAAAAAAAATCTAAGATTTTAAAACTTGCATTAGGGAGAAAAAAAAAAAAACCCTCAAAGCCTGCCCCTCACCTCTCAAAAAGGAGAAGCAAAGCTAGTTATAAGATTATTCTTAGATGATGATTTAAGTTTCAGCCATTTCACTGTTGGAAGAAATGACGTTTAAAAAAAAGGAATTTGAGTTACATTTCCTTTCAATTCTTAAAGTAGGCTACATTCTGTTGTTTTTCTAGTGTTTTTGTCCTTTGGGTTCAGTTAAACTATAAATGGTGGCAGATGACATCCCTATATTAGTAGGTAGTACGAAAGGCCCTGAGGTAGGTGTCAGAGCAGAACTAGAAATTCCAAAAGTCTTGTTTAATAATTAAATAGTATAATTTATCAGATTATTCCTGTGTTAACTCCTGTTATAAGCGGTATACTTGCACTGTCCTTATGAAGACTATGAAGTACCTATTCTATTACCTTCATGTTCCAGATAAGTAAAGTGGAGATCAGAGAATTTGGCTACTTTAAAATCACCTAGGGTTACAGAAAAAGTAAACAAAACTGAATTAGGACTATAGTCTGGTTAACTAATGTTCCAATACCAGTTTCCTGGTTCTAATTGTTCTATAGTTATTATATAAGGTGTCATCATTGGGAGAAGCCGGCCGAAGGGTCTGTGGGACTGTACTATTTTTGTTTACTTCCTGTAAGTCTATAATTAATTCAAAATTAATTTTTTTAAATGGCAGATTTTACACTTGAATCAAGGTCTGTTTGCTTTTGAAGTCCAGCTTATTCTCTGCTTTGCCTTCTTAGATCACTTGATCAGCAAAGATGGTCTCTGCTCTGCTATCTTCCTAGGGTCAGAGTTTTCAGGGCATCCAGACCACACTGCATGGTATCCTATAACTCAATGTACTTTTAGGAACCACAGTTCATCCTTGCTCTTCTCACTTTCTCCTCCATAGTATGTAGCTCTCTCTCTCCCCCCATCCAAATTCACCCACCTGATATTGGTAGAGGTAGCAGGGATCCTTTGTCATTGGAGTTTCAGTAAATGCTTCCTTGAGAAGCGAGATGGTCTGACACTTTTGATGAGTTTCATAAGGCTTTGTAATGCCTGAAGTATACATGGAGAAGCCCGTAGACATCTAGAAAGGAGTATGGCAATACTCCAAAAATTGATGGCTTACAGCTTGTAAATATTAGCCATGAAAAACTTATATTCATAATGCTCGTTATTCTGTAGCAGAAAAACAAACAACTACACTCAAATTTAGAAAAGCTTCTTTTAAAGCTATATCTTTTGCTAACTTACGTGATCTTGGTCTCCTCATTTAAAAAGTTATTAAGAAAAGAATCATGTCCTACCAAAAGCTTCCATGGATAAATAACTTTGTGACATTCTGTGTAACACAACTTCAAACCACAGTCTTTGCTAAAGAGCAGAAATGATCGCTATAGAAATTACTCAGTCTTGTGACTGGCAAATTAAGCTCTAGGATATATTGGTGGATTTGTTAACTGGTTGATTAAGTCCAAGTAAGTTTTATGTGAAACCTTTTTAAATATAGGTGTTTATAACTACAAATTTCCCTCTGAGAACTGCTTTACCTATATCTCATAAGTTTGGGTATGTTATATTTTTATTTTCATTCATCTTAAAGTATTTTCTAATTCCTTCTGTGATTTTTTTTTTTTCTTGATCTATTGGTTCTTTAGGAGTGCGTTGTTTAATTTCCACATTTGTTAATTTCTCAAACTTCTTCGTGTTACTTATTTTTAATTTTGTTCATTGTATTTAGAATACATATTTTATATTCAGTTCTTTTAAATTATTGAGATGTATATTTATGGCCTAGTGTGTGGTCTGTTTTGAGAATGTCCCACGTATGTTTGAGAATAGTGTATATTGTTGTTGGGTGGAACTTTCTATGGATGTCTGCTTGTTGTCTTTAGGTGTCTGCTAGATGCTAGATATCTGTCTGGTTCTTAGTGTTGTTCCTGTCTTCTCTTTCCTTGTTCATCTTCTGCCTAGTTCTATCCATTGTTGTTAGTGGGGTATTGAAGTCTCAAACAATTATTGTTGAATTATTTGTTTCTCCCATCAGTGCTGTTAGTTTTTGCTATTTTGGGTCTCTGTTTTTAAGTGAATACTCTTTTAATACCAGAGAACATTCTTGTTATATCACCTGTTTTCAGAACTTTATTCGGTTTTAGGGTGTAAAAATTATACACTGATGAAAAAACTTAGTTTTATAATGAGGAGGTCTCTGACATTGATGGAGGCATTTAGGTCATATTTATACAGATGAAGAGAAATGAAGGATTGATGACTTATTTATCCCACGTGTTTTATTATTGTAGGCAGCTGGGTGAGTCCAATTGCAGGGAAACCAACGTTATCTTCCATAGCAGGTGACTGGGGGCTTTGACTTACCCCAGACGTAACTCAGTGTGTTTCATCTCTACACTTTACTTACTCTGTGTGGACATGGGCTAACTCAATACAAACAAACATGTTCCATGGAAAAAATATGCTTTTTTTTTTTTTTAGCAAATAAGAATAAAATGCAATTTTCTTGTTGTTGCAAAATCTATGACTCTACAGCACTTTCTGTGTATAGGTCACATGGCAAACTCCAGGTGCATCTGTCATACAGAAATTGCTTTTCCTCCCAAATACAGAGATGTGAAATAAACCAATTTGGGTGCAAGTAGTATATGCTAGATTTACTTAGTATCTATCAAGCATCTTTCTACACTCATTGTATTAGGATTAATGAAGAGTCAGAACTGCCTGGTTTCTGCACAAATGCACATATAGCTTCTACTTAGACAATGATACTGCTGACTGATTGTTTTTGCTAACAATATTATGGCCAAACATTTAATTTTTTTTTCTTTTCAGCAGTTATGTTAAATTTGTTCTAGACATGTCAGTGGGAAAGCAGGGGGTGGGGTCATACACAGATACACACATGTAAGAAGAGATTTCCTTACTGAGTACATTTTCAAAAGACATTGGTATTTGATTTCCTTATTTCTTTAGCCATTTTATTATCCTTTGGTGTTTATCACTGAGCAATGAAATAGTTTAGCCATGCTTTTTAATTCACTATGAATGAGATATGGTTTTTCAGAAGATATTCTACATGTATGTTTTAGCCATTTTCTTTTTTTGCCATCTCTGTGCATATTTCTAGAGTTGATTGTTGGTGGAGAAAGCCATGAGGCTCTGTATCTTAACTTTCTCTGAGAAAAGAATTATTGTCTTTGTCATTTTGTTTTACCGTGTGACCTCCCTACCTGCTGGGTTTCCCAACAGCTGTCAGCTAACTACTCTAGCACCATACTGCTACCAGCATTCCTGGTTCACAAATATGAAGTAAACAGAAAATCTTGCTAATTTGAGCCCAGTAGGAACCTTAACACTGTAATGAAGAACTAATTTTGAAAGCAGACAGACATATCTCACAAAATTAGAGCCAAATTTTTAAATGATCTTAAATAACTAATTGAGAGTAAGAATGGTGCTTAAGAAAGAGTGAGATACTGACACATGGAGGAATTACAAAAGTGAGAGAAGAATCCTTATGGAGTCTTAGTAATTATGCAGTCTTACTTGGGTTGCCACCGATGCTAATCTAAGTGTGGGAATGATAATGTGCCTTAGAGGACAGGTTTGTGGTTGAAATGCTCTTGATAGATTTTGACAAATTAAACAGTGGTAAAGATGTTTGGAAGTTAGCCACGTCCTTACCATTATTTATGTCAGTGAACTAGAAATCAGTGGTTAATTTGCAGTTCTTATAATTTTTATGATATTCCTGTTGTTGTAAATTTAGCTGTGTGCGGCATCTACTCAGCAGGATACATTTTATGTTGTCAGCTACCTTTTGACATCATAATAGATTTCAGTTGCCAAATCTTTCTTGATAGAATAAGATGTAAAAGAGAGCTGTGCAGAATATTTGGATCATATCCAGACATAAAACGTATGATAGACTTTCTGAGATTGAAAAGCTCACATTGGAAGGTGGGGGGCAGTTAGGCCCTGTTAATTTTTCTTTTTCTTCTTTTTCTTATTATTTGCCCTTAAACCATTCTAGCATCATGTTCTAGGTAGGCATAATTTATCTGACTCAAAATTAGCTTGTTCTTTAGTGTGTGATACTTTTCATGAAGACCAAATGTAATTTCAAGTTACTGATTTTTCACATCTTTTAACTGTTAATGCACCTGTGTACCTTTTTTTTTTTTTTGCACTGGATCACAGGTTCCATAGTCTTGTATTTTTCCTCATTATGTTTTAGTATCAATTCCATTATTTTAAAGAAAATATTGATAGTCACCCTGGATAATGAAAGATTCTATTGGAAGGGTATTTTGTAGTTAAGATGTTTCTTTTCTCTCTCCTTTTCTCTAGTTTATTCAGAATGCCTCCTTTGCAATTATCCTCTTCTGCAGCACTTAGCTGGACCTGCTAATGACTGAAGTGGATTAGTGGACACTTCTGCCTTTTTATACATCCATTCTCTGAGATTCTCTATTTTGACCTCCAAATAATTTCTTTTTAGGCCATCCACTCTATTTAACATATTTTTGTAGATCCCACTTTGATCTGTGTCAGTGTCTAGCCTCCCATTTCTCTTAGGTCATTTGCTTTGCTTGGAAACATTTTATGACTCCTTTGGCCAAGCTTTCAGTTTTTACTTTTATATACCACCTTCGAATCTCATCAAAGCAACTTCCTCTTTTATACTTACTGTGAGCTCAACAGTAATATAGAGGTATGAGATATTTGACCCAAGGATCTCCAGCCCTTTGGAAGGAATGCTTCCTTGTCCTCCTGTGTAATTTGGTTACCTATTTTAAGTGTCTTGCTTGGAGTTTCCTTTTGGCAGGGATTCTGCTACCCTATTTTGCCATAGCCTTGGCTTCTTCCAGCATCTAATAAGTCTTCAATGATAGTTGAAATTATCAGTTATCAATCCATACTGAAGAAGAGTTTATGTACCCTTTCTAGGCACAACTACATTGTCCTTGAGATGAGTTTCTTATATCAGGTACCAGCAGCTTTAAATCAGATCCATCAGACTTGTTGGGTTCCTGCTACTTAATGCCATTAAGTGGTTTCAAATTATTCATTTCTCTTCTAGAAGATGTATGCCCTTGGTCATTGCTTCAAAGAATAGCCAATATTCATATATTTGCGATAAATCCAGATAAATACAATGTATAATGTATTTGGAGAAGCATGCACTTTAATTTTTTTTTGTAAGGTGAAACACTATCTACCAAAGTAAAACAAAAGTAAAACAAAATCCACCAAAACACACATATGCATAGAGACTGGTTCTATACAATGTGTTGCATTTCTATACTAAAGTGTAGCCACTTTCTATTGAGCACTTGAAATTTGGCTAGGATAACTGAGAAACTGCATTTTAAACTTTACTTTAATTTATACTGTAATAGCCACTTGTGGCTAGTAGCCACATTCATATATATATATGTATATATTTATATATCATTTGTTTTAGAGTGGATATCTTTATGACAACCATTCATGTCAAGAAATCAAATTTTGCAAGCCACCCTGAAACCCTTCATGTACCTTATCCCACTTGAAATCTCTTCCAAAAGTAACCAGTACTTCTATAGTAATTATTTCACTTTGTTTCTTTATGTTATTACTTACGTGTGCATCCTTAGACACCATAATCTAGTATTGCCCATTTTTTAAAAGTTGGTATGTTTTTTAAGTTTCTTAATTTACAAGCGTCCAACTTTAGCCCACCCATTTCCTTTCTTTTCTTTGCACTTTCTCTTTTGGAGAACCCGGTCACTTGAGCGTGTAGAGTTTCCAAGAGTGGATTTGCATCCTCAGCTTACATGTTCCTCTGCCCTCTCTGTTTTCTGCACATTGGCACTTGGATCCAGAGGCTCACGTTTGATCCCTTTGGCAAGACTCTGAATGATGTGGTGTTCTTTCACTGAGGAGAGACATAATATCTTACTGTCTTTCTTTTTGTGGCCATTAATTTTTCACACCTAGATCCATGAATTCACTGGGAGTTACAAAATGGCGATATTCTATTTCTGTTGTTTATTAACTGGAATACTTTTGTAATTTTCCTCTTCATTTACTCTTCAGTTACCCAGTGGAACTGTTCATATAGAAATATGGGATGAATGCCTGGTTCTTTCTAACTTTTTAACAATTTTAAAATTAATGAATTATTTTTATGTCATCCTCTGAAAGCAACTAATAAATTTTAATATCTTTCCGAACCATGTGTTAGTTGGTTTCAATCCACTGAATTTATTTTTTATTGATGATCAAATTGACCATCTTTTGATCATGAAACTTTAGATTGGCTCCTCTATTCTTCTGAGGTGATCATATTGGTCTTTGACAGCTTCTTTGCTCACTACTAGGAAAAATGTTTCAGACTTACCTTATACATTTCTCGCCTGAGAACTGAACTTGTCCAAGAAAACATTATTTCTTTCAATGCAAATTTGTGTTTCAAATCTTACTGATAACAATGTTATTGTTGCTCGATTAGTCACTGTATCTAAGCCTCATGATTTCATGCTAATGTTTCCATTTCATGTTCAGGATTAGAGGGCTTTTACTTAGCCACTTACCTGTTACATTTATCTTCTTCCATGCTGAGAATCCTGGTTCTGAAAAATGTAGAGGATGATAGAATTAGAATATCCTATAATTATTAATTTGCTTATTGATCCACTTTACATATACAACAGTCTAAGAATAATAATAGGAAAACTACAGCATCCAGTTATGATTACTAAGAAGGGTTAAACATCTTATTACATACACCCTTCCTAATCTATTATTTTTTAATGGTTTAACATCTGTCTTTTTAGAGATGCAGCCATTTATAGTATACTTTCCTCCTTTAACTCTGTTTTAGTCTTAGTTCTGTAGGTATGTATATATTCAGCTCAAAACCAGCCCTTATGCAGATGTCTCTAGTCCTTTTGTCTAAAGCTCATTTTCCATTAGATATCTCAGGAAGGGCTCATAGGACCTATTATTCCCTGAATTCTTGTATTTTAACAACAGCTTGTTGTGTACCCTTTATACTCGAAAGGCAAATATTTTGCTGAGTGTAAAATTGTTGGTTCACATTTTTAAAATTAAATTATCTTGACCATGTTACTTCATTTTCTTTTGTCTTAAGTCATAAGTCCAGTAATTTTACTAGAATATGTCTTGGTGTTGGTCATTTTGGGTCAATATGCTCAAGTATTCATTGTTCTCTTTCAACACTTAGTGTTGGATTTTTATTTTTCTCAAGTTTCAGGACAGTTTTTTTTTTTTAATTACAATTTTAGATATTTGGACAGATCTCACCCTTTGATTTTCTTTTTAGGGAGCCCTGTTTTCCATATGTTGGATCTTCTTTACTTATCTTCAATATTTGAGACTTCCCCTAAATCCTTTTCATTTTTATTTCTTTTTGATTAAAAAAAAATTCTTTTAAGCTTTTAGTTCTTTTAAGGCATTCCTGTATTTATTCACTCTTGTATCTTCCTTGTATATTTCACAGTAGTAAATTGTTGGTTTTTCTTGTTTTTCAGATTTATTCTTTCTTCCAACATTTCTATTTTTTCTAATTCTGACATGATTTTTTTTCCTGCTTTATGTGATATTTCTAATGTCTTTTATTAAGCTCATTTAAAAATTTAAGATTATAGTTTTCATCTGCTATATGGTATGTCTTTGGTATGTTTTCATTTTCTGTAGGATATTACTCCTTTCCCTCATCTTCCTTATAACTTTGTGTAGCATTTGATCTAAAAACTTTTCTGGTGTTCATTTTTATACGTATGTAGTTTTTCTGAACTTTTAATACAGAGGCTTGATTTGGAAAGCTCTTCTAACTTCATAGAGCTCCCTCTTCTGGTCTACTTTCCACTACTGGATTATTGTCCTGCTTGTTAAAAGATCTTGACTATAGTCTCCTTGACCACTTTTGGATCTTCTCTTTCCTCCCTATTTTTCTTTGTCTTTTTCAATTTTGGTTCTATTTCCAGCATTTTTTTCTTTGTGTGGGATCCTGTCTTAGAATGGGGTTCCAGCAGCTCAGTTTTGAGAGGTGATAGGCATTAGACTACTCCAGACCCTTCAGGATTTCTTCAGGTGAGCTCTATTCACTATTATTAGAATAGAAAGAATTTCTCCCAATTTCAGCTGCTGTTTTAAATGAGCTCATCACACTTTCCAGTTAGCACTTATTACAAATTTGGGGGCTGTCTTTCTCAGGTTTTTCACTTGCCCTGTTATTCACTTCTTCTTTCCACACAGAGGCCACTACTCTGTGGGACTTGCAGTTAGTGTTGGCTTTTCCACACTTGTTTGTACTTTGGTGTTGGAGGCATTACCTGTCAACTAGTTTTGTTGTACATTTGTTCATGGGTTTTTGGTCTTACCCTCAGGTGGTTTTCTTTGTTTTTATATAGGGATTTGGGAAGGTTCAAGACTGTGCTTTTACCTCAACCTCTGCTTTTTAAAAAATTCTATTTATTTAAACTGAAAAAGAAAAAAAAACACTTAACACATCCCCTACCCTCCAGACCCTGTTCTGGCAACTACCAGTCTTTTCTCTGTATCTCTAATAAGCTTGTTTTTGTTTTTGTTTTTTAAGATCCCACATACAAGAGAGACCATGCAATATTTATCTTTTTCAATCTGACTGAATTCACTTAGCATAATGCCTTCACATTATAGTGAATGGCAAGATTTTATTCTTTGTTATGACTGAGTAATATTCCATTGTGCGTGTGTATGTACGTGTGTGTATACATATGCATATACATATACATATACATATCTGTGATTTCTTTATCCATTCGTCGGTGGATACTTAGTTGTTTCCATATCTTGACTATTGTAAATAATGCTGCAATGAACACAGGGGTGCATATATCTTTTCAAATTAGTGTTTTAATTTTCTTCAGATAAATATTCAGGAGTGGAATTGCCGGCTTATATGGTAGTTCTGTGTTTAATGTTTTGAGAACCTCCATGCTGTTTTTTTATAGTGGCTACCCTAATTTGCATTCCCACCAACAGTGCGCAAGAGTTCCTTTTTCTCCACATCCTCAGCAACACTCGTTATTTCTTGTCTTTTTGATAATAGCCGTCCTAGCAGGTGTGAGGTGACATCTCATTGTGGTTTTAATTTGCATTTCCCTGGTGATTAATGATGCAGAGCATCTTTTTATGTGCCTATTGGCCATTCGTATGTCCTCTTTGGAAAAAATATCTATTCAGATCTTCTGTCTATTGTTGTTAATTGAATTGTTCGTTTGCTATTGAGTTGTATGAATTCTTTACATATTTTGGATAGTATTTCCTTGTCAGATATATGATTTACAAATATTTTCTTCCTTTTGGTGAGTTACTTTTGCATTCTGTTGGTATCCTTTGCTATGCAGATTTTTAGTTTGATGTAGTACCACTTGTTTATTTTTGCTTTCGGGGTCAGATTTAAAAGATATCACCAAGTCTTACGTTGAAGAGCTTGCCTCCTACATTTTCTCCTAGGAGATTTATGATTTCAGGCCTTATATTCAAGTTGGTGATCCATTTTGAGTTAATTTTTGTGAATAGTTTTAAGACAGTGGTCCATTTTTCTTCTTTTGCATGTGGCTGTCCACTTTTCCCAGCACTATTTATTGAAGAGACTGTCTTTACCTCATCGTGTATTCTTGCCTCCTTTGTCATAGATTAAATGACCACATAGGCATGGGTTTATTTCTCGAGTCTTTATTCTGCTCTGTTGATCTGTGTGTCTGTTTTATGCTAGTCCTGTGCTATTTTGATTATTATAGCCTTGTAGTTTGATATCAGGTAGCATGATACTTTCAGCTTTGTTCTTCTCTATCGGGATTGCGTGTCTATTTAAGTTCTTTTGTGGTTCCGTATAAATTTTATGGTTATTTGTTCTAGTTCTGTGAAAAATGGCATTGGTGCTTTGATAGGGATTGCATTGACTCCATAGATTGCTTCGGGTAATATGGATATTTTAACTATGTTAATTTTGCCTAACTATGAGCACTGTATGTGCTTCCATTTATTTGTATCTTCTTGAGTGTCTTTCTTCAATGTCTTATAATTTCTGGGTACAGGTCTTTTAGCTCTTTGGTTAAATTTATTCCGAGGTATTTTATTTTTCTGACCTTGCATCTTAACTTTATTTTTCAGATTTCATGCTTCATCTAAAGAAAGGTTTCTGAAAAGAGGACAAGAATGCTATAATTATTATGTTTAAATATTTGCTTCAGATACTAAAGAACATAGTTCAGAAACAAAAGAATTAAAAAATGCTATGGGTTTGTTCGTTGCAGTTTAAGCAAAGCCAGTCTAACAGCATTCCTGAAAGGAAACCAGGATCTGTGGTCTCTAGTGGTATTTAATTATTATTTTCTCTCAGGTCCAGTTTCTCTTTTTTCATCTCTATCATTTTCTCTTCCATTTGTCCTTTTCCTTTTATCTTCATTTCCGTCTGTCTGTAGTTCCACTAAATTAAGGTTTTGGTGATCCTAGGTGATTATTTTATCAAAATGATGGGTACAAAGAGAAGCATTTTTAGAGCAGCCCCATCAGGACTTCCTTGTGGCTAGATTCTCACAGCGTTATATCAGTGACTTATTTTATTGTTCACAGGGATCTTCCTTTCTCCAAAACTTGACCAGACTTTCTCATTGTTACCGAATCATTCTTCAACTCATTCATCCTCTTTGCCTTTGCATATAGTTTTCCCTCCGAATTGTTAGCACTGACTCTATGAATCCTAGAATGGGTAGTTTTCTTGAAATGAGCAGATACATATTTGTAGAACCATGTCAGTGGGAAAGAGCTTGCTACCAATTTTTTCTCAAATATAAGAACTTGGTTCTGACTAGGATCCAAGCAGCAAGTTGCCATTGAAAATTTAGGGATTGGTCAGCAAAGAACACCCATAGGAAGAGTTTTTGGGTAAATTTTTTGTGATGAGTCAACCTTTTGTCTTCTCAAAAGGTTTAATGGAGTCAACTCCCCAGTGCTAGAGTATTCAGGCTTTGTGTCCAGCATGGAGCCCCTTAGGTTCTCCCAGCAGAGCTGGCCTATTCCCAGTAGAGTACCTCGGTGGCTAGGAAGTGGGATCATAGCTGACTGAGGGCACGAGTACTGCCCCGGTGGACTGTGAGCAGCCAGGTTGTTAACTCTTTTTTGAATGTTTGGTAGAATTTACCAGTAGAGCTGTCTGGTCCTTTGTTGGTTGGGAGGTTTTTGATTACTGATTCAATCTCCTTATAAGTAATCAGTCCATTTAGATTTTCTCTTTCATCATGATTCAGTCTTAGTAGGTTGTATATTTTAGGAATTTATCCATCTCTTCTGGGTTGTGCAATTCATTAGTGTATGATTATTCAGGGTAGTCTCTTATGATCCTTTATATTTCTGTGATATTAATTGTAATGTCTCCTCTTTCATTTCTTATTTTATTTATTTGAATTCTCTTCTTTTTCTTGGCAAATCTAGCTATAAATTTGTCAATTTTGTTTATCTTTTCAAAGAACAACTCTTAGTTTCATCAACCTTTTCTATTATCTTTTTAATTTTGATTTTATTTCTGCTCTAATCTTTATTTCCTTCTTTCTATTAACATTGAATTCCTTTGTTCTTTTTCTAGTTCCTTGAAGTATAAAGTTAAGTTGTTTATTTAAGACTTTTCTTGTTTCTTAGATAGGCATTTATTGCTATGAACGTCTATTTTAGAATTGCTTTTTCTGCATCCATAAATTTTTGTATGTTACAGTCCCATTTTTAGTTGTCTCAAAATATGTTTTGATTTCTCTTTTGATTTCTTCTTTGACCCATTCGTTGTTCTATAGTATGTTGCTTAATCTCGACATATTTGTGAATTTTCCAGTTTTCTTCATGTAACTAATTTCTAGTCTTATACCATTCTGGTCTGACAAGATGTTTAATCTGATTTCCATTCTCATAAATTTATTTAGACTTGTTTTGTGGCCTAACATATGATCTGTCTCGAAAAATGTTCCATGTGCACTTGAGGAGAATGTGTACTCTGTTGCTTTTGGATGGAATATTCTGTAAATAGCTGTTAAATTCTTCTGGTCTGATGTGTCATTTTAGATCAATTTTTAATTATTGTCTGGATGACCTATCCATTGATGTAAGTGAGGTAATAAAATCCCCTACTGTTTTCGTAATGCTGTCTGTCGCTCCTTTTAGGTCTATTAATATTGGATTTATATGTATAGGTGTTCCTATGTTAGATACATAAATATTTATAAATTTTATATCTTCTTTTGGATTCACACTTTTATTATAATGTAATGCTTTGTTTTTTGTCTCTTATTACAGTCTTTGTTTTAAACTCTGTTTGGTCTGATAAAAGTATAGCTACTCTAGCTTTCTTTTGGTTTCCATTTGCATGGAACATTTTTTTCCATCCCTTCACTTTCAGTCAGTGTGTGTCCTTACTTCTAAAGTGAGTCTCTTGTAGGAAGCATATAGGTGAGTCTGGTGGTGGTGGTGGTGGTGGTGGTGGTGGTGGTGGTGGTGTTGCTGCTGCTGCTGCTGTTTTTAAATCCATTCAGCTGTACTCTGTCTTTTGATTGGAGAATTTCATCCATTTACATTTAAAGTAATTATTGATAGTTATGTGCTTATTGCCATTTCATTAATTGTTTGTTTCCCGGCTGTTTTTATAGTTCCTGATCTCTGATTCCCTGGGACAACCCCGTGTTGTGACATTTAACAGGTCTAGACTTTATAGAAGGAGATTTCAATGTTTGGCTAGGTCATTTATTCCTACTGTTTCGACCATCACAACCAAGAAGATTGATGAGGTCATATTCTAGTCGGTCGGGTAGCACAAAGCTGATGCTCAAGTTCTAGAAATCCGTTCAGCCACAGGTTGAGGGTATTGAGAACTTAATTGAGCCAATTTGACTGTTCCAAAACTGTTAGAGTCTTTTGGCCAATATGGTAGCTGCCATGATTCGTGGTAGACAGGGTTATGTCTTCCCCACTCTCACATTCTCACTGCCCTATGGCAAATTGCATTGAACACAAGTTTCATCTAGAATGTTATCAGATAGATGTGGGGTTTTTTTGTGCCAATATGTATTTATTCACACGTTTGATAAAAATGTCACAGTTAGAAGTGAAATCATTACGATGATATCAGTAACTATACAGACAGACCCCAAGAGCACAGTCGATTCCCCCAAATCAGAACATGAGCAGCAACAAGGCTCGGGGGCACCTGTGCACTCACACGCCCTGTCACCCACACCCAAAGGTCACAGGCCCTCAGCTCAGATGTAACCCAGGGCCTCCCCGCTGGCCTGTCAGGTCCTCAGGAGAAGAGAAACGACCGATGTAAGAAGCTGGGGCTGCTGGACACACCTGTGCCTTGCCAACAACTCAGAGAAGACAGGATGAGAAACACTGGTCATTTCCTTGGCACAAAACTTCACAGGCAATAAAAAGGTCAAGTGGCTTACGTTAGTCTCAGGGTTAGATCCAAGTAGGAAAAAAAAAAAGGGAAAATCTGGTCATTCTAGGAAAAAAAAGGGAGGCAAGAGGATTTAAAATTTGACCTCGGTCTCCTGTCAGATGGCAGCATGACCAAAAGATGTGTTAGGAAGCAAGCCCACAGAAGTCATACAGCTTATTTCCTTGAGGCCTGAAGCCCTTTTTGCTGTACTCACATCTCCAGCAGGTATCCCATATGAAGGTTTTATTCTGAGGAGCAAGTAATACTATTTTCATTGCAGAATTGGCCAACTTTCTAGTTGAAAGATGATAGGGTCCTTTCATAGCACCAAGTGAGTTCTAGGCCCCAAGTGTAATTCTTAAAGTCTGAGGTTCCTAGGTATTGACAGTAACAATCTTCTCAACTAATCATGTGTCTTGAACACTACTTATTTCACTGATCAAAAATAACTTTAAACATCTCTAATGCTATTAACAAACTTTCTGGTATCAGATAATATTTGAGGTACTTGTATGACCTTCTCTCATGTATGGAAGGATAAGGGAATGTCTGGGAAGGACATTTCTGATTCAGAAAAATGTTTTTGCATCTTGGTCAGAAAAATATAAACATATGTCTACAGCTGATTTTGAAAGGGCTAGTTATAATTAGCAAAAGAGTGTAGAGTTAGGGATATTTTAAGATTCAGATACACTTTGTCATCAGTAAACACACACATGCATGCATACACACTTTTATTTCATAGGATCGAGCTGCCCTTTACAGCAAGTCATTTGCTCTGCTTATAACTTTGAAAAATTGATTGGTGGTCAAACTTCATAATTTATGGGTACATATTTAAACATAGTTCAATTCTGTTGCAGCTGACCAAGTGAGAAGGAAAGCAAGTCACCTTTATGTTTGCAGCTTGTAGCTAGGAGACCTATTTCAATATAGTGAGTCTTCCTCACTTCTCTCTTTGGAGTGACAGCATGGTTATCACTTCCTCCCTTTCAACTGTCACGGCCCACCCTTCACCCCACAACATTGATTTTTCAAAGCCAGCCCTTCACAAGCATTTCCCAAGGTATCTTTTGTCTTCTCACCTCTGGTTTGGTCTTTACCTGCTTTTGTTCAATGTTGCCCTGTGGTCTCTAACTTTGGGAGGCAGCATAGCATGGTGTTTGAGACACTGGCTTCTGGTGTGGACAGTGGGATTCCAGTCCACACTACTATGCCATTTATTAGCTACATGACTTGGACCTACCTTGATGGACCTTACTTTTCTCAATCATTTAAATGGGAATAAGAACAGTGCACTGCTGTGCCTGGTACATATAAAATGTTTCTTTCTAATTATCCCTTCTCTTCCTACTGCTGCTATCGTTAGTTTGGTTTATCATCTCTTTCCGCCTTCCTTGGGTCCCTCAAGATTTAGAGTTCCTCTGAACCCTTCTATACCTGACAGCCTAGCACAGCCCATCTTTCCCAACTCCTCCCTCCTTTGTTTTCTTCCTTCCTCCCAACTGCTAGTGGGGTTTAGGGATTTCCTTAAAACTTATCCTAATATTTACCCACCTAAGACATATAACTAGTCAGCATGACAGAAAAGCCTCTTTGCTTTTGTTGCATTTTACTTAGACAGTCTGGGAATCATGTGCCCAAATACCTGACTCCAATCTTACATCCTTACTTCCTTCCATTCTTTTAGAACACATTCTCCCTTCTTAAAGAACTATTACAGGGTTTATTTTGAGTACCAGAACACCATCAACTCTGCCATCACAATCATTATAGAATGAACTTGAAACTCAGGCTGTCTCCGGAATTTTTTTTTTTTTTGGCATCATCAGAATCTTTATTATAATTATTATTGGATTGCTATTTTTTATCTAAGTTTCTTTTTATGCTCTTCATGGATTTCTAAAATGTTGGGCATGTACAAGACAATCCTTCTAAATGCAAACTTCTTTTTCTTAGCAGTGGTTCTCTTTAACGCTGTAGCATTAGTTTTAAGGTGATCTAATAGCAGATCACATTTCATTGTGCTTTGAAGAAGAGTATAATGGCATATTCCATGTACATTTGGCCGCCTCCTGCTAATGTGTGCCAGATTGCTTAGTACTACATGTTTTTTTTTAAACAGGTATAGTGAAAAGAGAAGGATTTTTTTCCCTGTTAGAAAGTGAAAAATAAAGTGATATTGCTGTTAATAAAAGTATTTTTCTATTTTGAGTATACTGAGGGCTATATGACTGCTATTAGAGGAATATAAATCATCACATTTTTCTCTCTTAAGTGTTAAAGTCCACCCGATATTTGATACACAAAGAATATATTTATCAGATGTTCTTGTCTCCATTCATACTTCACACAAATGTTTCATAAAAATTAATGCATTTCGTAGGAGATTTCTGTATAGGTCCTTGATGTGAAGGTAGCTATAAGTCCTAGGCTGGTGTTGCTGATCAAAGTTACTGAGACTAAAACCAGTGGTCGGAACTGTCCTAAGAATGTAAGAAGGCTTCTTGTTTTATATTGTTCAGGTTTAAAAGCCACAGAAGGATAACATACTTTGGCGCAGAGTGTAGTCTGGCAGCTTCAGGCCTATTGTGTTTAATCTATACGATGTTTTAAAATAATTTGTGTTGGTTGGCAGTATTTAAATAGTGAGATAAACCTGAAGAAATCTTGATTTTCTGAGTTTTGTGAAAAAAGTGCAGCAACACTGGGTCCACATTCCCAAATGATAACTTGGTCCGGAGCCAGATGGTGGCTTCCTTCTTTAGCTTGGTCATGGCCTAGAGTTTGTCATTCTCCTCTGTACTGCTTTACTCATTAATGTGACCCTCCGTCCCTACAGGCATTGGAGTTTGCAGCCCCTTGCCTTAGCACTGCAAAGAAAAAAAATAACAGAATTTGTATTCAGGAGTATAACAGTGTGTTGAGTATGTCTCTTTGATGACTACCTTTAAGACAAAAGGAAATAATATAGTTTTTTATATAACTTAAGAAATTTGTATATATAATCTCAGGAATATATCATATTTATGGAATATAAATAAATATAATTTTACATAAATTAGTATATATGTAAATGAGAGAAATTATTATAAATTTATGTATGATTTCTGCTCTTTAGAATGTCATGTATCATAGAATCTCCAAGCTTAAGGGTCTCCTTGGTAGCCTCTAGTTCTAGTTTAAATCTCTCTGACTGTTAAGACATTGAAGCCCAGGCCCAGAGAGTCAAATGATTTGTTCAAGGCCATACAACCAAGCAATGGTAGTGTTGGGACAGGATGCCTGTGACCTGTTGGTGATGCGAGGCAGGCGAGGGCATTGATGTACAGTGTGCAATAGATGGGAAGGGAATAGAACTTTAAAAGTGCATGTCTTTTCTATTCTAATAAATTGAAGTTTAAAGGAAAATGTTTCACTCTGTACAGACTCTGCAAGCATTCTTCATAACTCCTCTGTGCTGCACTCTCTGGTCTCATTCTCTAACAGAGTCCAGGCACATCTTTTCCACCAGATGCTCTGAGGAGTTTAGCAGTCCCTGCCTCTAAAAACTGGGCTAGTTGTCATTCTTCCCCTTTTAAACCTGCTCAGTTCTCTATATGTTTGATATTTGTCATTATTGCCATGGGATAGAAGTTGTTGTGTTGTGTTCTGTAGTTTCTTCTCTGATTGCTCATATGCTTGGTTTCTGGATCACATTAATTCTATCTTAGAAACTTTACCAAAATCAGCATTTCCTCTTCATCTTCTCTGTTCCTGTGTTAGGTGAGGCCCTCGTCACCTATTGGTAGGACAGTTGCAATAGACTCTTTCTCGTACTTCTTTATTCAAGTTTAACTACAATCCCAGTTCTTTGTCATCTTCATTGGTTTTCACCCTGGCTGCACTTTACTCCCTTTAAGATTCCAAGACTTACTGAGGTCCAGGCCCCACGCTTGGAAATGGATTTAATTCACTTAGGGTAAGGGCTCTGGCATCAGCATCTTCAGAAGCTTTCTAGAGTTCTTTTGTGCATCTCCAGAATTGACAACTATTGTGTGGTTAGTTTTCTGTAAGACACTTCCGATGGGTCACTCTACCACTTCATTATTGCTGTTTAGTGAATTAAGTCTTCACTCCTTCTTTGGCTTGGGAGGCCTTTAGTTAGATACTTACCATTCCTGCAGGCTCATCTCTGGCTACTGCTTCCTAGTGCACTTACATACCAGTCTCCAAGAATAGTCTACCCCTCCCTCCTGGAACTCAGAATGCCTCTGGATGACGTAGTGCCTTTGCACATGTTTGCTCCACCTGTCTTCCCCTTTCTGCTCGAGAAAAACAAAACTTAACCTATTCTTCAGGTCATAACCTTCATTATAAAATCTTTTCTGTTACCAAATTATCACTTATCACAGTATGTTAAACTTTATCTACATACTTGACTACCTTGCCCCTCTAGATCAGAGCCATTCAATAAAACTTTCTGCGATGATGAAAACGTTTTACACTGTCCAATCTGGAAACCAATGTGTAGCTAGTAGCCACGTGTGGCTCTTGAGCATTAGAAATGAGAAATAGTTCAATGAATTATAATTAAAATATTCACTAATGACTGCTGTTGTGGATAGCACAGGTCTTGACTATGAGTTCCTTGAAGGCAGGACCAACTTTTATTCTTTTTTATATTCCATGTGTCACATAGTGGTGTTCACTGACATTTGCTAAATGAATAATGTGCGAGTTATATCAAAAATAGCTATCTTTACTTCACATGCCTCAACACACATACACAAATAAAAGTCCTACCTATGAGCATAACACACATGATCACATTTGACTTTTCACAGAGATCTCCTTACCTCATTTTACAGATGATGAAATTGAGGATCAGAGAAATCTTATAATCTGAAAGCCTTTTTTTTTTTTTTTTTTTTGGTGCAGAGTTTAGGGGTAGGGTAGTTGCGTTTTTGATGGATAGTGAATCTCAATTATTATTTATAAGAAGTCTATTTGGTTAAATTCTTATAGCCTCTTTGCTCATTCTATTTTCTTTGTACCATATTATGAACAATAAGGTGATTTTACTTTAAAGGAACATAAGATTTTTTCCTCAAATTATATCTCAGTCATCCACATAAATATCATGATAACATTTTTTATATCTTCAAATTTGTGAACGAATACTATGCAGATGTGATCTGATTGACCTCACCTTGCTGAATGATTTTAGTGGGGAGAGGAACCAAAATTAGTTATTGAGAAACATTGACTTTAGAAGGAACCAAAGAATTGTTGTCATTAACTTTGTTTATTGGAATTCATCAGCTTTATTCATTCATGAAGATATATTAGTCGTACACCTGAAACTAATATAATGTTATATGTCAGTTATGTCGCAATTAAATAAGTAACTAAGTAAGTAGATATATTAAGTCCTTTAATAGAATCAGGATACAGGTTACTTGGAAAAACTATTATTGATTAGAGGATTATAATGAATTGGAATCATTGCTATATTAGGACAAGCACTGTATGCAAGTGGAACAAATAACGAAGCGTAGATCTAAAGAGAGATTAGAAAACGATTCTTGGAGGACATGGCATTTATGCCTGAGCTATGTAGGAGAAGAGGGGGCAGAGTGATTGGCAGTAGTCTAGCTTTGTGCGAAGGCTTGGAGGTAAGAGTGCAGAGTGTGCAGTGGTGTCTGTTGACGGTCGAATGGAAGTCGGGGAACAAAAAGAGGTGCAATCAGAAGACCAGGCAGTGGCCAACATAAAGAAGGGCCCTCTGAGTACCTGTGGACATTTCACCTTGACTTTCTGTGCCTTAGGAAGCTAAGAACTTTTTAAGTAAAGGTGGGACTTACATCTGGGGAGCATGCGACATTAAGCGTGCACATCACTTATGAGGTGCATCCCAATGTCAAAAATATTAAGATGTGGGGAAGGAAGCTGTCCAGGAATCGAGAAAAATTTGAAAACTTATATTTTACAAGATTAGTTTTTCTTCCATATGGGCAGGTTTGAGGAGAACAAGTCCAAGGGCAGGAAAGAGCCCTGAGAAGGAAATTGCAGGCGTCCATGCAAGGCTGTCTTGTGTGGGCTAGTGGGCTGAAGAAAAGAGAATGGACCTGGTATGGTTGTTGGATGCAGTGGAGGAGGCATCAAAGCTGCCTCCAAAGCATGTGGCCTCATTTACTGGTGGGTGGTGGGAACATCCATGAGGGGAGGGACCCAGGGAAGAGAACTAGTTGGAGGGAAGGAGGGTGCTAGAGAATACGGTGGATAATGGAAAGCCACAGTCACGGGGAGAGCACTTGGAGGAAAGTATTTAAGAAGAGAGAGTCAGCCCTGCCAAATGGAGCCAATAGACCAAGTCAGAAGAGACTAAAACTGAACACCCTTGGCAACAGAGGTTTCAGTGCTGCGGTGAGGACTGAAGGAGGTGTAGGAAGAGAATAAATGAAAATCGGGAGTGTAGGCAACTCTTTTCAGAAGTTTGTGAAAAGGAAGAGAGAGAGAAGGGACATGGGACTGAGAGAAGAATTTGCTTATTTTGGTTGATAACAGATTTCAAGGTCTCACCAGGATATTTCACTTAAAATCTTATTTAAAATATTTTAGAATGTTAGATGCCTTTCTAACTGGCAGTTAACTAGCAGCAAGTTAGAGGCATTTTAGAGGTAAGCAGAACTGGCAGTGGAAGCACAGCAGGTTGGATTATACAGGACAGAAATCTATAAGGAGAAGAACACCTGAATGGAAATAACAACCTTATGGTGTTCTGGAGGCTCTTGGTGTCAAGAGGGTCATCCCCACACAGCTCAAAAAGCTGTGAGGCTGTTGTGGATGTGAAGCATACAGTGGTTGTTGGAAGTGTGTGTATTTGCCAGAGATTTCCATCAAAATACATAGGCTAAGCAAGTTGTGGTGCCACAGCGCTCAAGCGGTTTTCTAGACAGTGCACTTAATGGCAGTGTCGTGGCCCCTGATATAACCTCAAGAAATACAGTCATTTAAAAATGTTTCTGCCCTCTTTTCGGGTACCATATGATTCTTTCCTTTTTACCGATGTTCTCCTCTCCCATGAGTTTGTGTGTGCTTCCAAATGGAACACATCTTTACACTCAGTAACCATGTTAATTTATGGTGTATTTTGGTATCTTAAGGAGTGAAAAATGGGGAAGGAATACGACTTTGTTTTACGCTGAAAAGGTTTTTACTATCGCGTTTTTGACGTTTTCCACCTTACTTTATCTTTAATTTATCTTTAGCTGGAACCGTTTTATCCATTAGCTGTATTCTAATTACCTCTCAAAATGGTCAGATTTACAGGCAACACATAACAGAAAATGCAAAAAATCAGCCAGTCTCTCCTGATATTCAACAGCAGTCTACGTCTAAATAGTGGAAAAGTTTATTTGCTTTTTCCTAGGATGTGCTAAGTGATTTTGCAGTTTGAGTGGTATGGCCTTCTAGCACTTAGGCCTGCATTTATTAAATAAATTTGTTCTCTAACTCAAGTGTTAAGTGTGTATTATGAAACCTCAAAGCCAATTTCAGTGATTGCAATGTGCAAATATTTTTTAAATTATGTAATTAAATAGGACTTGGCCTGCAAGGTCCAGCGAAGTAATTTATTAATTGAATAGTCTGATTTAATTGTATGTTATTTTCGTTTATTCAGAGAAGTGCCTGCATCTCTTACACAGAGAGGAACCTCTCGTGTGCCTGTCACTGGAGATGCAGAGGTCTCTCCAAGAAATCTTTAGCACCCAATTAAATATTAACCAAGATGAGTGGGCTTATTCCTTTTCTCCCCAAAACTGTTTTGATGTCTGAGTCTTAGGATTTTAAAGGAGAAAGAAGAAAAAAAATCTTGCTCGGTAGAATTTTTCGTACTTCACTCTGTTTATCACTGTATTATTTTTAAATGAATCACTCTTTTCTTGTTAATTGTGCCAGTGTACGGGGTTATATAAAGTATGTGCATAAAAAGAGAAGCCCCTTTAATTGAATGTTAGCTACATCTAGCTATGGCTAAAGCCATGCCGTATCTGTTTCCTTAAAATGTCATTTTAAAGGTATTGTGGTTTCAGAGCAGCAGCTGTGACTGAAAAGTATGTAAACTAAGCTGTTCTTGCTCATATCATTTTTATATTCTTATGTCAGACCAGAAGGCTGCTTTAAATTTATTTTTCATTGTGTATTAGTTCTGGAGCCTGTTTTTTTCTTCCTTGCGAGCATATGTTCTTTGGGGTACGCAATACTCAAGCGTTTAAGAAAATAACAATTGTAGTGGTTGGGGAGGGGAAGTACCAAAATAGTTTCTTATTTGAGTATTATATTTGGGAGATCAATTTAAAAAATTAACTCTCACAAAGTAGAATTTTTGGGCCTAGCATCTGTGTTTTAGGAAATGAAATAATTTAGGCATACTGTACTAAGTCACGTGAAAGGCAGTAACTTTTAGAAGCCCAAATTGCTTTCCCAAAAGGAAAATATTTTTTGTTACTATTAAATATAGTTTATATTGCTACTTTAGAACTTTTTTTTTCCAGCGGGGCCATTTACTTAAATTCTTAGTTAATATTTCTATATAGAAACGTCTTTGTCTCCAGAGCTTGCCTTTGCAAATTCCCATTTAATATGCGGTTGTGGATAAGTATTTATTCATACCATGTGGTACCCCACACCTGATCAAATGACGGTATGGCGTCATGTCAGCTAGCAAAATGTTTGAGTGACTTTTGAGTAATGGTGGCATAGAAGGTATAGAGGGTCGAAGGAAACGATAATAATGGGAAACTTTTTTCCTTTCCTGTATATTTCAGCATGTATAATGCCTCACCTCTGCTGTGGAAATTTGGAACATTGGATAGAGAAATATTCCTTTTCCTAAAGAGTTATAAAAGCAGGGTAGAAAGTACGAGCTATTAGAAATTTCCATGGTAAATATAATTTGATTACATGTGTTGGTAATTTCCCTCAGAGCTCAGGATTTTACTTTGAGAGTGTTTCACAATGATGTATTTCTTTCCAGCTATTGAAAACAAATTTAGCCCTAAGAATTTGTGCTAAGATTCCACTGATTTGTCTTATGAGTATAGGCCTACATACAGATGCCCCAAGTGAGGGAAGTAACTTGAGGAAGAAGGTGAGCCCCTCATGGGTCCACTATTCTGCTGGTTGCAGCCCTCCCGTCTCTCTCTGGGCCCCCAGGTTGTGGCTTCCTCCAGGGCATAAGGTGGCTGTGGTGGTCGTTTCTTTGTATTATAGCCTTGGCAAAGGATCTCTCAGAGCATCTGGAGTGATGATCAAAATAGCTAACAGGTATAGTACAGGTTTTGACCCTCTGGGATGGACACTGGGCATAGCACTGGAGCGAGGGTACTGGGGAGTCACTGCTGTTCCTTTGCTGATTCTGGGAAGTTCCAAGTAGTGGCTAAGCATGTACTCCGATATCTTGGGTGCAAAGACTATTTTCTAACCAGTACACAGGTATTTCAGTATTTTAACAACTCATTCAGGTGGCCACTGTGTACCGATTGGACATCATCCCTGAGTACCACTGTTTTTTCCCACACAGATACAGAGAAGGGAAGGATCTTACAAATTCTAGCTGAATTACTGGTGGATCCAGGAGTAGAAATTCACTCTCTTGCCTTCGAGTTAAATGTTTTTTCCACTTCACTTAGTTCCCTCTTAACTAAGGTATGGAAATATCTCCTTTTCCACTTATTGCAAACCAGAGTTCATTAAAAGGAATTTTCTTAGGAATAAAACCGAGAGGAAGAAGTAAGATGCCTGAAGAACTGAATAGAATAAAGTTAGCTTGTTTAGATTATAGCTTCAGATGAAATGATGTTTTTCCAGCAACCACATCATTTTCTAGCTGTTGCTTTTCCTCATTTGTCAGAGGCCCTTGTCCCTGCTTTCATCCACACCACCTCCATGGCCTCAGTCACGTACTAAATCCGCTCCCTAGGAGAAAGTAGCTTGATTAGACCCCCTCGAAAGTAACTTTCAGCTCTAAAATGTGTTCATTCTTCTCTCATCTGAGATTTTCCCCATCTAAGCCTTATTCCTTCCACTCAAAAGTCTGGGTCACACAATTGATGCAAAAGAAATGTGAATTTTGGTCATGAACACACAATACATCTATCTCACTTGATCCCTGGTCAGATTTTAGAGGGACATCCTTGACTTTTGTCATTGGTAAACTTGGTAAAGGAACTTCTGATACATCTACAACTCTTGTTGTTGTTGTTGTTGTTGTTGTTATTTTTATTATTATTTGTCACTGATAAAGTTCCAGGTATGACTGGTGGTGGTTCTTTTCTCCACTCCACTGAAGAAGCTCATAAAAGATTGTACAGCGTGGAAAGTACCTTAGCAATTAAATAAAAGCCTGGTTCATATAAAGGGACTTGTTTCTATATGGAAAATATGAGCCCCCTTTTTTTCTTTTTTTAAATGGGCCAGGTGTGGATTAGTTCACTGAACCTTTCACCCAGCCGTATTCCCGCTTGTAATTCTTCTGAGGCGTAGTTCAGCCAAGTCAAAGAAACATGTTATTAAAGGTGAGCTGAAAGGCATTTAAAAAATAAACAAACTGTTTAAGATCCTAAATCAGTAATAGAATCTATATGCACAGACTTGAAATATACAAGAAAATGTATTTGAATACCTTCGGGTTCCAGGCCGTATCCTCCTCCTGCCTTCTTTGGATATCTCCCCAAAGTCCTTTTTGGTCTGTGGTGGGACAAGCAGCTGACCCCAAGCTTGAATTGTAGCTCTTTTGTTGCTAACGACTTTCCCTTCACTGAGGTAGGTGAGACCTCAATCTTAAATCTGTGATTCTCCAGCTAATATTCAGGGGAAAAAATAAGTACTTTGGTTTTATTTTAGCACTATGTTCTTAAGAATTTTAAAATCTGATATTCATTTTCTCCTTTTTTCTAGCCTATAGCATGGCACATAACCAGATATTATTAACAACTTGTAGAGATGGCAGAAATGAAGCGTAGGAAGTTTTAGATTTACTTAAGTTATATTATCCCTGGTTATCATAACAGCAGCTATAATTTTTTTAACGCTCACTATGTGCCAGGCACTTTTCTGAGCACTTTTTTATGTTAATGCATTTATTCCTCAAATGCACATTATGCACTATAATTAAGCCCATTTTATGGATGAACACACTAGGGACAGAGAACTTAACTTGCCTGAGCTCCCAAGGCTAGTAAGAAGAAGAGCTGAGTTTTGAACTTGGGAACTTGAATCTGTACTTACAGGGTTTTGAACTATCCCAAAATAAACTATACTGTGTGGTACCCTCTGATATAATACTTAGTTTTAATTGAGGCAGCCAAAAAGAGCATTAAGAAATAAAGATATGCATCCTATACACCCTCAGCCTTGCGTTACCTCTCTCTCATTTTCCCCTAATTTAAAAAAAAAAATTGTTTTGTTTTTTTTTTTGTTTGTTTGTTTGGTTTTTTGGTTCTTTTTACATGTCAGCCTGTTCTCGGCTAAGGACTGGGTATCAATCATTTGCATCCTGTTGCACTGCTTCTCCCTTGATTATCTTAAACTTTCATTGTGATTGTGGAATTGTGGAAAGGCATTTCCCCACATTTAAAATAATTGCAAAAAAGCAGGAACAAAGGAGGAGAGGTATTTTAGGGGTGAGTCTTCCTGGACCACCCTTTATGAGGTAAGCAGTTCCTTCCAAGAAGAACTGGAAGCCCCAGTTCTCCATCGTGGACACAGAGCTTTTTTCAGAAACTTACACTTAGCCGAATTGAATTGCTCCCACCCCCACCCCTGCTTCTTTACATGACAGGAAAGGGAGTGAGTTCAGGCAACAGCTTCATCTGTTGCACTTTTGAGTAGCTTTGCTTCCTCGAAGACCACATGCTAAGCTTGTCAAAGTCATCTGCATGGTTCAGGCATTCTTGTTTTAGGAAGGTTAACTTGCTGAATTGAGGAAGCAGCATCACCTGTGAAGAGCCATGCCAGGCTTCTATCAAGTATCCTCCTCCTTTATCAAGTTCTGGGGCATTCATTGGAGCTTTATTGTCATAGGTATTAAAGGTTCCCTAGCATCGGTATTACCATAGCATCCTATAAATATCAAAAACCTTTGTAGCCAAGGATCCAAGAGGGTGGGTTCCCACCTGGTCCTAAATTATGTTGGCATTTCTAGTGGGAGTGAGGGAGGTGGTGACCTTTTGAAGAGCCTGGAGATGGGTCAAAGTTGAATGTACAAGGGAGCTGGGATCTGCAAATGTCAGGGAATTCAGGAAGAGAGGCATGGGAAAGGAAACGGGATGAAAAGGTGCCAGGAAAAGTTGCGTCATCATTCGGCTTTCTTCTGGTGGCCAAAAGGTACGTTTCTACTACCAGGTCACTTGCAAGCACTGTGGGCACATACCTAGCTGCCAAGTTCTGCAGTTTAAGGGCTAATAAAGTCGGGATGTAGTTGATACTGGTAGATTATTATTTTCAAGGACGGATTTTGGGGAGGTCTTCCCAGCTTTACTGTGTGAATGGTTTTATTCTTGACTGTCTTTCTTCCTGGGTCAGTACGCCCATAATAAAATTTAACATGGAGCCACCTGGAATATTTTCTATGTGTACCTGGAGTGTTAGGCATTGTACACAGAACAGTAGAAATAGAGGAGCTGGAATATTTTTATTCAGCTTACGTGCTGGTTAGTGTTATTCATTCCATATATATTTGTTGAACAACTACCATGTGTAGCTACTGTTCTACACTGGGATACAGTGTGCAAGGCAGATGAAGTTCTTGCCTTCATGGAGTTTATATTCTGATATTTTGTCCCAAACTGAAATGTACACAGTTAAGATTAATATGACTGGTCTTATCTGTTGCCTAAACTTTCCCAGAAAAACTGAACAAAATCAGTTTAGCTGCAGATTGGAGCCGCCAGAAGCCAGATGTAGCCATGGAAAGAATATCTTAGAGAGCTTGTCATCTGGTTCCAGCTGTGCTAACCTAGGCCTGGTAGGCAGCCATGAGTTGTGTCTGCCAACTGGTGGCCAGACACTAGTGCAGGCTTAAACAATTAGCGGAATCCCTCACTCGGTGGCTGGATTCGTTGTGTGTGTCCTAGGATTACCACTGCTGTCCAGACCAGAAGCCTCTGTGGTCCTGGGCAAAAACGCCCAGAAGGGAACTGAAAATCAGCTCCTGGAGAATCTAGGCGAGGCCTTCTTATCCTGGAACGCGGAGAGGGATGCAGGGGAGATGGAAAACCAACGTCAGCAAGAAAATAGAAGTCAACCAGACGTTCCCTTCCCCACCCCCCCATACCCTTCCCTGTAAGTCTTGATTCTGACTCAGGGCACTTGCCTATAAGGAACGCCTGCCTCTAGCATGCCCCTGATGAAAAAACAGGGTACAGTGTTCCTGTGAGGATATCTCTTTCGCAGTTACTATTATTAAAAAAGCGAGAACCATTTGTGATGACCTATACTGATTTTATCCAGAGAGTTCCATTAAAAGCCTTAAT
Source organism: Pteropus medius (assembly GCF_902729225.1). Lineage (NCBI taxonomy): Eukaryota > Metazoa > Chordata > Mammalia > Chiroptera > Pteropodidae > Pteropus > Pteropus medius. The sequence goes on from NW_024353908.1 coordinate 4,484,284, forward strand.
TCTCACCTTTGAAAGCAATTGGATATGCCATACATAACTTTTCAAATATCTATTATATCTGCCTGCCCAAATAAGTATATAAATAAATAAAATGCTTCAGCTACCTGCGTTTGAAGATTTTTTTATGAACCGTACAGTTTCTGGTTTAATGTACCAGGCAGGCTCTGCTAGTATGTGGCGGGGAGGGGAATGATTTTGAACATCCATTGTCTAGCAAGCTGCTGACACCATAGTAGTTGCTCAGTAAATGTTCATGGAATGAGCCAAATAAGGAGAAATTCTAATGAGCATACTGACTTTCAAGGATGGTAATTAAAAATGAGCGCAGTTACTTCAAATAGTAAGTGGAGGAAACAACCCACAATTTAGAGCAAAAAATAAAAAAAAAAAAGTAAAGGTTTAATCAGAATAAATTTAGGATTATTTTTTTAGATGTCCACATCTAGTGTCTGGCTATAACAGAAAACACAAGTTGATAGAGATTAAGGTTTTGAAGGGGGTTTCTCTTGAGCCTGAACAGATATATCCATGTGGGGACATTTTATCACAGTGAAGTTCTTCGTGGTTTTTCAAAGAAGTGCCACTCTGAGTAAGTAACGATGACAACAAAATCATCGAAGTGGAGAAAAAAATTAAGATACTAGTTTATGTATAAAAATCAACTTTTGCATTCTAAGTGCATTGTGTAAATTTGCCGTGCAGGAAACATAAGTGAAGCCATTTGGTTTTGTGGCATTGGTGTGGGCTGGCTAAGGGGGTGGGGGATAAAGTTGAGGCATGATATAGTATGAGGAGAGCCAGATGGTTGCATTACACATCTTTTGTGTTCTTGTTTGCTTCTTAAAGCAGTTGCAGAATTTTGCCCTTGGCGATATTTTCTTCGTGCTTGTATGTTCTGCTATGAATTTACTTTTGTGAGAATACTTTGAAAGAAAAGCATTGCTCTAAAAAATATTTTTTTTAACTTATGTTATAAACTTGTGAAGTGTGTTCTTAAAAATATTTTTTAAATGTTAAGTATGTTAGTAAATAGCAGGAGGATCAGCTTTTCTTTTTCCTAACAGTGATTTCAGCTATATTTTACATCAATTCACCGAAAGATTTTTATAATACTTCGAATGTGGAATCGATGATGGATAGATAGATGAATGGATTGAGATAGATAGATAGATAGACAGAACAGATACATCGTTATTCCAGTGGTAACGAGGCTTATTTAATTAGAGATTTTAACTTTTTTATTATAGCAGGTTCTCAGTTTGTGGTTTCTCTATTGTGTTTTATCAGCACGTCTGACTTGGTGATATTTAAGTTAAGTGAGAGTGCTTTTGGGTAGGTTGGTGGGTTTTGCTCGTGTGTTTAGTTGGCATTTATTAGAACTGTTTATCACACCACCATTGAAATTTATATTTATTTCCTGCTAAAAGCAAATTATATTTTGCGATCACCAGTGGCAAGGGATATTTAAGATGTTCTAACTGTATATAAGAGATGATATTTTATCGCTGAATGCTTTTAATAAGGAATTGCTTTGGAGCTGTTTTTTTTTTCCCCCATCGTGATGGAGTGCCTCGGAATAATTTAATGTCCTTTTCACAGTCCCAGTTTATCTCTCTTTTTTTATTTTTTGCTCAAACAAGAGAGGAGCACAAATGTAGGATCCTTGGGCGATGGTTTATTCTCCTGTGGTGCACAGATTTCCAGTTTTAGTTGGAACCTGCAGTCCCTGATGAGAAAACAGGAAACTTACAGTCCTAACCTTATTGAAATCTCTGCCTGGTTTAGTCACAAGTCTGAGGCAACTCCTTCCAATAATGAAGCCATTGTATGCATCATATCTGATCAGTTCTTGAAATGTTTTAGTAAGTCTATCTTACAACATTATAAGAAGATAATCAGCAGACTTAGAAGGTCCCCATCTGGACTGTAGAGTTCTTTTACTGAAAGATGTTTTGCCTTTTTGAGATAGCTCTCGCGTTTCATCATCTGTTCCGCCGAGATGAAGTGCATATGAAAAGTCAGTGACTCTGAATCCATCTGTTGTTATTATTTTCCACTGATAATTGGCTTGAACAATGAAATGTCTGTGTCTACAGCCTTTGAAACTGTACACCCTGTTTATTTTCTGGAGGTCTCACTGCAACTACTCCCCCTCCCCCATTTTTCCCCTCTTCATATTCTCTCAAGCTTACAGAGAGTGGCGCTTGTGTGAGGATGACATCTTTGACTCTGTGCATCAGTATGTGTCACTCAGCATCTAAAGCTTGCATGCGGATTTTTGTCACAATCCCTGTGTCTGTGCTGTTTTTCTCCAGTATCCAGCACTCGTGCAGCAAGGAGCTTAGCTGGACCACAATGCATGGATCCCTTACTTGGATTGTTGTCTTTATTTCACTGTCCTCATTAAAATATTAATTTAGAGTTACAGTATCTAATACCTATGGAATTAGATACTACCTATAATTGTATAATATATTCGGTTGCATCCAGGTTTGCATGATACAGAGCATTAATATTGGATTCCACTAACAGCACTTCCATTAGCTTGCTCAACCAGTATGAGATATAGATGAGCTGGGAAGCATAACTACCCGCCAGAACTGCCAAAACAGTCATTAGAAGCTCCATTGGGATGGACAAAGGCTTTTTCACAGTGATATACTGATTAAATTTTGTTCTATGGTTTATTTGCATCAAGGTTAGATCACTATTGTCTGTGGAAGTGGGTTGCTAACAACTTATTTGGAAGGTCATTTCAAGACAAAATAGTGAACAGAATAGGTATCTTTAGCTTCTGTGGGAACTCCTCTTGGAGAACCTGTATTTTATTCTTTGGGGCATCAGGAATCTTTTAATTTTGTTTCTTTTTTCTCCATGTTATGCCATAATTTATGTTTGAAATGGGCTTTTGTTTTTTGTTTGTATTTTTTTTAACTTTCCAGTAAAATTATTTTTGCTTTTGTGGCAGATTGATATAGCCAGAAAATGGTGTTGTATTAAAATAAAACTTGCTTTTGAACTAGAAAGCCGCTTTTTTTCCCCCCTTGGCCAGCATAATCGCAGCACGTTCTCTGAGGCTGTGAGAGACCTGCGACCTACCCTTTTTAGTCCAAATAGTAATGTAGACACATCCTATGGAATAGCAGTGCTGGATTTGCCCCCAAAGTACTATGTGGCATTAGAAGGAAGTAGATGAACATAATCTTATTTATGTTTCAATCGAAATCATTCAATATTGCGAAAGTTATTTAAAAATAATTAAGTTACTAAGACCAACATGTAGCTGTAACGTACAGTAAGAGGTTAGGGTGAGCGTGAGTTGACTCCACACACTGGTAAAAGGCAGTCGTAAATTCCTAGTGCCTGCATGTTTTTCCTCTAGCTTGAATTTCTCAGTTCTAAGGACAAATTATGTTGAGGTATGGCATATTTTCTGCCGAAATGGAGAAAATTGTTGACTGTAATTATGTTATTTAATTGAAATTATAAGTGGTTAGGCCACTCAGTTAAAAGCATCCTTTCTAATATATGGATAATGTTTTTAAATGAGTGGTCATGGATTGATGACATTTGAAAGGCAGGCATTTGGGGTATATTTTTGGATGACTCAAATTATTTTCTCTAAATCATTAGTGAACTAAAGAGTGTAAAGTGGCATTTTTTGGGTTTATTTAATTAGCTATGTGTGAATATTATATGTGTGAGTATATATACACATGTATATGCACGTACATAATTGCGCATGTATATGTGCAAATTTTTACACATATCTAAAATAGATCTTTCTGTAGACTCACAAGGATCAGTTTATATAATGTGTTAAAGCAGAGAAATGAGGAATATATTTGACCTTAAATTGTGGCCGAACAATGTGATTATTTAAAACTCTCGTTGAATGTTAGAGACCTAAATGCAAACTACAGTAAAACTCTACTGATATGTCTTCTGCCAAATCTTTTAGGAGTAGCTGGAGCTATAACAATAGCACTATATCCCCCCAGACCCCCTCCCCAGGAGTCAGTTCTTAATTACTAATGAATGCAATTCATTTTAATTGTTATTATAGCAACATAACATTTAACAGTCTCCTGTTTAGTTCTTGTCCCCTAGAACAGGCGGTGTCTCCTGTCAGAGAGAGGACAGGTAGAAGACACAGCGGGCGTCTGATTGAGCCAGTTATTCATTTGCTGAGTGTTTGTGTTTATGCAAAGGGGCCTCTTCCTGCATATTTAATCTAGAGTAAGGCAGTGGCTTTTGTTGTGTTTAGCCCACATACCTTCAGTCCTTCCTCACACTGCCGCCAGCCTGGGAGCCCTGAAAGCCCGCAGGCTTCCAAGCGCCTGTAGTTTCTCCCTCACAAACTCTCAACTTTCTTCCCTTGTGTGAAAATTGCCTCTGCCGCCCCAAAGCTTTCTTTCCTCACCATGAGCCGGTAAGTGTGTGCGAAGCGAAGGCCGATACTTTTGTTTCATTTTACAAATGTTGAGAGGCTACTTTGCTGCTCTTCTGGGCGCCTCCTGACAACAGTCCGGGTTCCTGGGCTCTTGTCATTTGCTGGCACCGTTGAAATATACAAGTACAGGTGCCTTTTAGGAAATGTGTCTGAATTTTGGACTGGCAGGGACAGGCTCTCGGGGACTTGGGGTGGGGAGGAGAAAAAGAAAAAAAGAGAGAGAGAGAGAGAGAGAACAGCTTTATTATTCTTTGTCCTAACAAATCCTGTTTTGTAACTATCCTGGAGATAATGCTGCCATTGTTTGCTAAAAGGCTTCAAACAGTGTGCAAGAGTGAACTGTAAGAAAGCAGTGAAACTCTGCTGCTGTATTGTCTATACCCGGGCCAGGGTCCTCCCCGCAGGTCTGTGCCGGAATAGGAAGGGTTCTCTTCGGTGGAAATGGAATCGTCTCTTCATTGATATTAATAGCACACTGGAGATGTTGGCCATGATGCTCAGAGAGGCGGTCTGGAGGGAAGGAAATCTGATCTTGCTAGGGGGAAGATGACAGCCTCTTGGCCCCACGCTGGAGGAGACATCCATCCAGGCTCAGCCTGCAGAATGGCATCCTGGTTTAACTGTTTGCTCTAGGAATTTTAATCTTGAGCTGTTTTACTCTCTGGGGTCTTGCTATTTTTTGTTCCAGTGCTGTCTTTAGAAATCACCATATTCAGGGTCTAATCCAGTGTTTTAAAAAAGTGAATTAAAAAAAAAAAAGACTCAGAAATTGATGCACTCTGTACTTAGCTCAGTCCTGGGGTATGGTGGTAGAATTTTGCTTTCTTTTAGAGTGTACTAATTTCAAAAATGAATTGCCATAGTTCAGAAGGATGAGCCATCCGAGGAAGATATGTCCTCTGTAAAGATATTTCAGGGACTAGGAATTGTGTCCAAGGTCTAAAAGAAGGAGTCTTCATTACCAGTTAACTGTTGCCTCGGTTTGAGTTACTCTTTCCAACAGAAGAGTGTGCTGTTCCCCCGCAGGTCGGAAACTGAGAATTTAAATAAAATTTTATCAACCTTATTAAAACATGTAGGGACTTCGTTCTTCTTGGGTACAAATCAGTCTGGAGACTTAGAAGCATTTATTAACAGTGAGGCTGCTAAAGGTTTTTTAATAATAAAATTACAAATACCCTATATAATTGTAAGTATATGACTTTTATACTCAGTTTTTAAGGGGAAAATACTTTTTTTTAATGAGGAAAAGTAACTCCGTCAGAGCACCTTCTGTGATTAGCGCTATTGTATTCTTAAATTTTGATTGATAGAGATAATAGTTTTCACTTAAAAATACAGACAGGTACTTTAACTTTCCATGACAATAGCTATTTGCATTTCTTTTATCTTTTTGTTTAACATTTGTGGGGGTTGGGATGGATTTGATTATTAACTCTTATTGCACACTAAAGGTAAATTTAAAACAAAGGCTTTGTTAGCGCTTCAAAGAGAAAACAGCAAATATTGTTTGTGGGTTTCAACATTTAAAGGCTGTTAAAGGATACCTATAAAATATTTTCACATGACCATGACCAGGGTTTTAATTTTCTGTAAGGTAAGAGAGTGCTTTTTTCCAAATGAAGTGGGCCAATGTGCAGTTGCTGGGGGGCTGCCAGCCTGAAGTGATTTCACTGGCAAGCCTCTGCTGGGGTTGCCTATACCATGTGGCTTACTTTATCTACAGTATTTCAGATTTTTCTTACTAGATGGACCCCAGAGTTCGGTCCTATGGTTTGATAAGGATCCTTGAGGCTGAGGAGAAAGGAAGTAAAATGTCCTTGCGGCAAGGGGAGGGGGCGTTGGGAATGATGGACCCAATGTGATAGATTTCGTTGATGAAGAGAAATCAGAGAAATGTTATAACTAAACCAGCAAGCCTGGGTGGCGTTCACGGTTGCTTCTGGGCCCCAGAGGCTGGATCTGCAGTTTTCTTTCTTTCCTTTCCAGTTTCTTTCCTTCTTTCTTTTCCTTTTTTTTGCTTTCCTATTTCGTTCCTTCTTTTTTCTCCTTTTTCTTTTCTCTCTTCTTTTCTCTTTTCCTTCTCTTTCTTTTTGTAAACCTGACTCAAAATGTAGCCAATTTTGAAGTTATTAGAAGCAGAGAAAAAACACTTTAGAGTTGATTTCTGAGTGGGTTTTCTTGTCTGGAGTGCAGAAAATGAAGTGACCCTTGTATTAGAATTTTTCAGCTGGTCAAATTTGTGTAGCTGCACTTCTGTTTTTCTAAGAAATCTTTGATAAACCAGACATAAAAGCCCACATGAGTTAAGATTCACTAGTTAAAGAGACAGCAATCTCTTGGCAATTGGCCATTTTTTAGACCTGTTTTCTCAGATGAAGGATGCCATTTGATTGGAAGTATTTGGAAGTATGGGAAGTTTGAACCATGTTTCTAGACTTCAAGAGAAGGGATCCTCCAGCTAGAGGGGAACTCCTAAACTGCCACCTTTATCCTTGGCCAAGAGCTGGCTTTGATCACACTGGTATCCCCAGTGACACTGATGCACAGTAGGTTCTCAGCCAACATTTGTTAGACTGAAGGTTGAGATGAAATATGTTGGCCAATCCTTCACGGTCACTTTTGTACAGTTGTATCAAGTGAAATGTAATGCAGAAATCCTGATGCAAATCATTTTCTTCAGCTTCCATGAAAAAAAAGGGGGAAATACTTTTAATGGAAAAATAGAGTATATATTGAACATTTTCCATCTTGCGAGATGAAATCACACTTCCGCATTTACCTGCAACTTGGTACCAGGTAAGCAATATCAGTTGGCACTGTGTATTATTTATCACACAGATTAAATTAGGGGCAAATATACCCATAGTAAGTGTGACAGTGAAGCACTGTAGTAACCCGAGAGGTCTGCGGAGGTCTGTGATGGAGGGGTGGGGAAGGTAGAGGAAGTGGAAGGTACATTAAGTTTCCGCACCTGGGGGTCGGCAGCTGTAGATTGGTGTCTTCTTGGTCAGGGTCCTTATGGTGATCAAATAGCGTCAGGTAAATAACACTACTGCAAACAAAAGTGAAGCGGCCACACACGGAATAATTCTAGGGTTCCCAGGATCTAACTGTAGAGAAGAACATAAAGGAAAAATAAATAATTTCTATTTACAATATCCCCGGCTCACTTTTAAAACCTAAACCAACAGGAAACTCAAGAAAGAGAGAAAAAGAAAAAATATGCAATTCATATGTTGGCAGTATTTTTTTTAAAACAAGAAGACAAGTGGGCCACAGAAGAATATTTTTCTTTTATTTATTTATTTATTTATTTATTTATTTTAACTTAAAAGCTTTACATAATCATTTATTTTTAGTTTGGCACTTGTGCTGCCAGTAAGCACTCAGGTAAATAGTTGCTATATTTGATAAATAAAAGTGATTGTTTAAAAAAGTAGCCAGTGTATTTTGAAACAGAAGTTTTATACTTTGGAAAAAAGGAAATGCAGATGTTTCTCGTAGTTGTTGATTTCTGATTTTTCTAGGCTAGTAATAGTAATGATGCAAACTCGCACCTTAATTTTCTTGTCTATTATATTGACACATTTCTCTTAATTTAGCATGATGGCAAAACGGCTGTTGAACTATTAATCTTTTCTCAGCAAAGCTAGAAAAATATCTTTTAGATTACTTTGTTAATGTATACTAAAAACTAAAATCAACAGAAATAAATTAATGAGTGATCAAATGTGCATATGCACTAAAATTTGTGCAACTTCAAAGTGGAGGAAAATACGGTTTTTTATGTATAAGTAAAAATGAAATGTAGCCAATTTTGTACTGCTTGAGTAATTATAAATTGGAGGGTCAGTTGTATGATTTTATTGTTAATCCTCCCCAGGGAAAAATTACACTTGTAAAATCTGTGAGGGTGAACCAGCTTGCTTGTATTTTTGCTCTTTGTTTACTTATGTACCATACTGTGCAGCAAAGAGGAGAGAAGCAGCCCAAGTACTAACCTGAAAATCTTTTGCAGATTTGAATACAGTGCTAGAGATAACTTTGTTCAAAGTAGGCATTTTCAGCCATTTTCTTTCTGATGAAATTTTAATAAGGTCCAGTTGTTTGCCAGACCTATATGAGAGCAATATCATCTGCATTGCAAAGTCTAATATTATAGATCTGACTGCCAAACATACAAAAATAGATGCAACTCAATAGATCAACATGAAAGTTAGAGAGCACTCACTGGAGAACATCTCTAGTTAACAAGGAGGAAGAAAGGGGGTTCTAATGCCTTGAATTGAGTGGGGTCTGCCCAAGTTCACTTGCTTCCCATTTAAGATTGTGTGAGTGGTGGAGATGGAAATTTCTGGTGTGTAAGATTATTGCTGTGCCTCGTATCTAATGAGCTCTTGTGATTCGTGCGGACGGGGGCTGCTTTGCAGATCTTCTCGTTACCTGGAGGACCCAGCCTTCATTGCTCTGTTTTCTTATCACCATTTGCCCTCAAACAGAGTTCTCACCACTGGAGAAACCAATACTGGGGACACAAATCAACAGTAAGGCACATGATTTTCATTTTCAATTTGAATTGTTTTGTGTAAAAACAAAAAGGTTTTGGGCAGATTGCAAAATAGTAATTTTAAGTCTCAGAGCTAGGGTTTTCCCCCACCCAAATAGTGAACATTTATGGTGAAAACCTCCAATTTCCTCTTAGAGTAAACATGAAAATTATGATTTCACTCAGAGCCTGCATTTCTTTCCAATCTTAATGGCAAGAATCTGCATACACTTGCTTGTGGAAATGTCATAAATTGGCCTCAGATCAATTCCTCAAAGATAGTACACACCGAAGTGCCACGTTCAAATTTTTAGCCCTAGTAAAGGTAAGATTTAACTCTTCTCAACGATGTTTGCCTTTCCACATTAAGGGTCAACAGCAGAAGGATAAGCAGGGATATATTCTTTATAAAATTAAAACCACTTCATTACATATTGTTCTGAAGAGTGAGCAAAAAGATATATTACCATTTTACTAAAATGGTGTAATTTCACCATCTAAAAAAATTGTGTGAGCATTTGGTCAGTTGCTGTGGAATGAATTCTGTACCCTGTTAGTAACTTGATCTAAATTAATAAACAAATGTTTTTATTTTCACTTGTGCCATATGTTGATCCCAGTTACATGGGCAGAAAGAGACAGCTTGTAATGTTTCTTAAAGGATTACATACTGTTTTGCATAAAGGGGTATGCAGATGTGGGAGTAGATGTGGGATAAGCGTGTTCTATCCTTTCTTTGTGTTTTAGGAAGTTGATTTTAATTGTTTATTTCATCTGACACGAACCATTTTTATTTAACTTAGTTGACCTGGTAGCTATATGCTAAGTGGAAAATGTTCTGTGAACAGATTTCACCAACTGATTAACCCCCTCCCCTTCCCTCCCCAAACTGAAAATCATGGTGCTTTTATTCATTTTGAAAGGTCCAGAGTGGCTTAAAGCATCTCGTCTACAAGAACTAACACTCTTCCGAAGGCGGAAAAAAATAAGCCTCTGCTTTAATGAAATTAGAGATGTCGTGGACGTTAACCAAACAGAGACATGTTCAAATAGCTGTCTGGTTTCCAAAAACAAAGGCCTATGAGTCACTTATTATTCCACGTGAAAATAAATTGATAGACGACAAGATGAGAAAAAGTTCATACACAAAATTTGAAATGCTTCACCTCTGCTTTTTCCATCCAGGTTGTTTTTGTTGTCTTGAAGAGCTCAAAGGCATGTGGTCCAGATGACTGGAGGTCTTGGGACGTGTTTTTATTAACTCTGAAAGTCACTTGCCATTAAACATAATTGAGTCCTTTTGTTGTCTTTCTTGCATCTATCCCAGGCAGATAAGTGGTTGCTTTCTCTTGACATTCAGATTTTGATATTCTTTTTTGTTTTCAGGGTAAGAAGTGACCTTTTGAGGTGACTATAACTGAAGATTGCTTTACAGAAGCCAAAAAAGGTAAATGCAAATATGATTAGTGGGCTTATATCTAGGGCTCTGTCTTGTACTTTTTAGGCATCTTAATTCATTTCTCTTCTGATCTACTTAGTTATCAAATACATGTGTATTTATTTGTGTGTAAGTATGTATGCAGTATATTTTGGGAGGTCTTTAAAGAAAAGATTGTCCACAAAGTCACACTTAACTGAAGACACCAAACTTTCCCTCTCTTTGTTGAAGTTGATCATTTTTTGCCGGGGGGGCAAGGCAGAGATAGGGGGTTGTTGACTTGGTAGGTTTAAAGTTAGAAAAGTATATTCACATCACAAAAGTGGTGATTTCATAAAATTAACTTGCTGCAAATAAGAGTAACGCATGTCAGTGTTCGGAGCTGAAGTGGTGTCATCCGATTGATGTTCATCTGGCGGCTTTATAATCACCTTCTTTCAGAAATTAATAGTCAAGCACCATAGCAACATGCCACATTGATGTAACTGCTGAACAGCGTGGGGCATATCCCTGTGATGTCAGTGCTAGGCTGCCTTGTTCCCTTGACCTTGCTTGAGAATCAAATGAGCACTTGATTTTAAAATTAGAAGTTTTCAGAGAGACGATTGTAGCTTGATGAATTAAAGCGAAATGGTATTTTCTCAAATTCACTTTTGGGAAGGGGCACAGAAAAGCACTTTGGTTAAAATAGTTACGGATTCTACATATTTTCTTGATTCCAGAAGTTTCTCTGTTTTGAGGGCAGTAGTCATCTTAGTCCAAGTTAGTCTCACAGGTCATTTTAACATCTTATGTTTCTCAAGTAGCATCTTCATTTTATTTTTGAATTTTGGCCAATAATAGTTTCATTCAATTTAGTAGATTTTAGTCCATTTTAAAACAGATTACTAGCTGGCCTGGTTGCACAACGCCTTTGCTCAGATCTTGCTAAATTAAAGTTTGTGAATTTGTAAGATACAGACTCATTACTGTTTAGTTGAACAAGGATTTTTGTAGAATTTTCACAATGTGAAGATTCATAGATCAGTTTTGTTTTTAATTTCACCCAGGGTTTTGGGTTCTAGAAAACGCTATAAAGGTATGGATTTGTTTTTCTACTTGCGTTTAGACACATTTGATTTGGACCAAAAAATTCATCTGCCTCATTTCAGCATCTTCATTGTTTAAATTAAACCTTTGTGGGAAGCACTTGATTGTCCTGCAAAGAGGATGGTCTCTTTCAGGTGGTTCAGCATGGAAAGAAAGGGGTGATCCCGGCTAGTAATTGGGGTTATCAAGTCACAGCATGACTGTTGGCAAAGCACTTCCTTTTGCTGAGACTCAGTGTTTTAATCTTAAAAATGAAGGCTTAGTCTGTTTCAGGGATCTGCAGATTTTGTCTGTAAAGGACCATACAGTAAATATTTTCTGTTTTGTGGGCCATGCAATCTCTGTTTTGTGGGCCGCAGCACCTCAGCTCAGCTGTAAGTTGTGTCTCCCGGTTTCTGTGATCCCTGTGAGATCTCAGTTCAAGGTGTTCCCCCTGCAAAAGCCATGTCAGGCATTTAACTATTCTCATGCTGTTAGCAAAGGTTTCTGGTGAAACTAAGAATTACGATTAAATAAAGCTGAAAACATGGTCGAACAGATAAAATATCCATCTTGATAGTTGTGTTATGCCCACAGCTGCAAGTATGGCTTCAACGGGAGGTTTCCATTGTTTTCTTTGGAGTCATCCGTGAGCACGAGTGACTTTTCTTCTCACTTGATGTCTTTATAATGTCCACGCTTACACTCACAACCTGAAAATGGACACGATTGAATTTGTGCAATTCGATTTTTCCCAATTCTGTAATATTGTTCAAAGTTAAAAATACCACTAGTCAAGGGCAAGTTTGGTTAAAAAAAAAAGTTTCCGGAATGTGATATTAGTGTTGACTAAGAGAGGTGGTCCATGGGGAGGAGAAAGAAAATGTTTTCTCTATAATTACTCTCAGGGACATGGTGTGGTATATGATATAATATCCTGAAAATAAGGCACTCTTTTTCAAATTTCAGGAACATAGAAAAATTCTTCCTTCTGATGCCTCCTTTTATGACACGAAAAAAGCTGAATTACAAATTCATATCATTTCAGTTTTTGACTTGACTGCTAGGACGCTCAGATGAAGAGATTTTGCTCAATCTTTGTAGTTTTTTTCAACTTCAAAATTTTTTTGTTAATATCTGTTTAAGTAAACTTGATTATTTCCACCCTCAGTTAACATTTTTGTTACACTTTTTCTTTTATAATATCAATTCCATTTGTGCTTTGACTGTCATTAAGAAAATTTTTTTAGAAATAAGGTATATAGACTCAAATAATAAGTTACATGTAATGTTTTACCTTTTAACAAGCTCAACGATCCTTTAAAAGCTCATCTCTTATATGTAAAGAAAAAAGATTTATTAAAAATATAAAATTTAAATAAAGATATATGAAATGGATCGAATAGTTAGTGTTTCTTCCCAGTGAATAAACCTGAAACAAAAACAAGTTCATGCTATCCGGTGATGGTTAAGAAACAGCACTATCTTCCACACTACAAGAAGGATGTAGATTTCAGATGCCAGGAGCTTCTCAGTAAATACCGTACCCAAATTTGAAATCTGGGAATCATTAACACTCAGCATAGATGCAAATAAATATGCCTACATTGGCATTATGGGAACAACTGGTATGTGTATAAAAGTGGTCAGGCAAATTCAGAAAACCAGATGAAACCGCTTTCCAAATTTAGATTCAAAGGTCTGATGACTCATAAATAACAGTTATCATACTTGGTAGTGATATAACAATTTTCTTCCAAGTAGGTCTGAACACTTTATAAGACAGGTCTGGTTGCCAGAATTCCTGAGAGGTAGCCAGCAATTATTATAATCCCCACTTTACAAATTGGGAAAGTGGTCCCATAGATGATTAGTAACTTACCCAAGGTCATCTAGAATGTCAAGACTCGAGTTTAAAAGACAACTTGCTCTGATCACAATTATATTGATGTCATTCTATCATGGTTGCCTTAGTTCCATGATTTAATAAAGGTCTGTATATCAATTTCTCCCTGCTTCCTCCCACCATTGGCAATTGACTTAACATGCATTTTTGCTTAAAATTCAGATACAATTTGTAAAATTCATTGTCTTGTATTCAATTCTGAATGGCATTGGAAGTCCATGATAATCATCAATACTATGTAGATTACAAGTAAGTTGTTCTTTTTAAACATCGGACATCTTCAAACTTCACATTTTATGTGTTGGTTCAGTTTTATTTTTAAAAAGTCAACTTATTTGTGAGAAAGTTAAGCAATCTAAAAGAATGTGTAATCATCGCAATTTTTCTCCCACCAATTTGAGATATTTTTGTTAGATCGAGGAGTTCTAATGCATCCTATGTCTTACATGTTATAGGTTATTTCTTGGTTACAAAAAAACTAAAAATAGCTATTTTTAATTCAGTTATTTAAAATATATTGGATCTTTGGAAAGTGTATATTTATGTGATTTGAATATTTATTTAATGACAACATTATTCTGCGTTAAATTCATTCAAAATGACCTCTTTATAGCTTTTAACATTTAAATTATGTGACTACTAATTCATGAAGTTGTTATGAAGACATTGGAAAAGAGTGTCTTCATTGAGTTACCAATGACCACATTGGCTCAAATCACTAGTCAGTTTAGTTAAGCATGGAAATGCTTCCTGCTTCCTCCCTGCCCTGACTCCTCTGCTGTACCTCCTCTGCTGCACCTCCTCCTCCCCGCCCCACACCCCCCTCCCCCCAAAACTATGCCTGGGTTATAACAGTCAGGGTAATGATTAGGCTGATGTAGTACAGAGACCACAACATACAACGGCTTAAATAAAATACAAGATAACTTCTCTCATATAACAATTTGCCTAGTCTCTCTTGATTGGGCAGGTTCTTTCCCTCTTGTACTCTCTTACTTTGGGGTTTTTGTGTTTATCTGCACGGTGGAAGCACAGTGGAGACCAAGGCAAGCTATTTTTTTTGAAGCAAATGAGTTAAAAATAGCATTCCTCACATCAATTGTCATGTAATTGGTAAGATTATGGTCATATGGTCAGAACTGCAGTGGCTGCTGGGAAATGTCTCTGCCTGGGTGGTCACGAGTATGGAAGAATTGGAGAATAGATTTCAGGGGACAGTTAGAACATACCAACTTGATTGGTTGGATTGCCCCAATCCCATAATTTCATTCATTCATTCATTCATTCATTCATTCATTCATTCATACCTAGAATGTATGTACCACATACATATATACATTAATTCCTACTGCAGAGATTTATTAATGATGTATGCTAACATCATAGCACTGTGAGGACAGTCTCTGTCCTTAGTCTCCATAAGCATGGAAATGCTTCCTGCCTCCTCCCTGCCCCGACTTCGCTGCCCTTTGTATTGTGGAGGGGAAGACAGACATTATGAATGATGATGATGATGACAGGTGTTAGGAAGGGCAATTATTGGTTGCTATGAGAATGTATTTAACACTATGTGGAAGCTAGGTTGGATTAACTCGACTGTCGTATATCTTTCATGCCAATGCTGTTGTGAATGTTTATCAAGTATGTTAATTTTTTGTTAATAGCTTTGTTGAGCTATAATTCACACACAATACAGTTCACCCATTTAAAGTGTACTTGTTCAGTGGTTTTTAGTATATTCACAGAGTTTGCAACTGTCATCACAATCTAGTTTTAGAACATTTTCATCACTTCAGAAAGAGACCCCATACCCATTAGCAGTCACTCCCCTCAACCCAGCTCCTGGCAACAACTAATCTACTTTCTGTCTGTATAGATTTACCTGTTCTGGAAATTTCACATAAATCGAATCATACGTTATGTTGTCTTTGGTGACTCATTTCTTTTACTTAACATAATGTTTCCAAGGTTCATCCAAAGCTTTTAAATTTTTAACTGTCTGCAACCTCAGACTTGTATGAGTTCGTACTCCTAAATCCAACAAAATGGTGGCCTGAAATATTCTCACAAGGGCTGGAATTAGGGGAAAATTATTGTTTTTATCTTGTTTATATTTCCATAGAACTGACTTGGCCTCCCAACAGTTAAACTTCAAAATTTAAATGTTTGCATTTTAAGTTAGCTGTGTTTAAACATTGTTAACCATAATGCTAAACTAAGTTACTCTGTAAACAAGAGCTGTCTCTCTTGAATGTTAGTTTCAAAGGAAAAAAATTTAAATATTGATTTCCAGAGAAATATGCTCAATAGAGTTCTTTTTCAAGCAGAAGTCACTTGTTGAAATGTACATGAAGACATATTTAGTAGTAAAGACAATATTTGCGGCAATTATCAAGTAGCCATATTTTTCACAGTGAACAATCAGAAATATAAAACCAAATAACAAATGGTTTTATTCCATTTTTCAAAATGATTTTTTGCTCTTCCATCTGCTAAGGGCACAGATATCCCAAATGCTCACCTTGAGCATCTTATCAAGAAGTTCTCAGCTTAGGTGACACAACTTACCAGTTTAACAGAGACGTAGGAAGTATTGCCTTTCTTTGGTAATCCAAAAACCTCAGGAAGAAATTTGAAGCCTAACTGTACAAAAACAATACCTTTTTTAAGTGTAGCACATCTATGTTAGCCTAGACTGCATACCTCTTTGTATCTTGTAACATCCAGGACCTTAAAAGAGCAAATGGTATATTGATGTTAAAGATCCATCCTTATTTTTACTCCATTTCAAAAGTTGACACCTTCTGTCCAGGGCTGAGTTTGGATTAGAAGTTTATGGTATCTTTTTAAAAGACTGCTGGTGACTGAGATTTTGTAAATAGAGAATGAAGAGTAATCATTTAAGTTCGTGCCTCTCTTTCATTGACCTAAATTATTGTACTTCCATGACCTTTGCATTGGGGAGTGGGGGGAATGAAAAACTTAAAGTCTTTCTGCACTATGCAAGTGAACTCTTTTGAAGTGTGAAAATTGTGCAGAAGATTGCCCCTTGAGTTTTTATATTAGTATATATGTAGTATATAAGTATAGGTAGTTAGTTGTTTTGTTAATTATCTGACATTGAAATGAGTTATTTAAAATTACCTTTTAATTGAAAAAAAGCCTCGCATCATTGGATGGACTGTGGTGATTTCAGTCCCTGGATTGTCAGGGATCTTTAATTCCTCAGCCTTCCCTCCAGGACTCTCTTCTTTGGAACTCGATTTCCCTTTCAAAGGGTTCTGAGCAGTCATTTTCTAGAGGAAGTGTCCTAAAATCCATTCATTACAGATTGCATACTTTAAGTTTATTTAGAACAGTGATTTTCAAAGTTGGGACCCATTCGTGGATTAGTGGGTTGTACCCAAGAATTTTTTAAACAATTGAATAAGTATACAATAGAGTAGAATAATATAAAGTGGAATAGACCTACACTGTCCAATGTTAAACCACTAGGCACTTGACATGTAGCTAGCCCAAACTTACATGTGCAGTAAGTGTAAAATCCACAAGGTGTTTCGAAGACTTTGTATGGAAAAAGGAATGTGAAATATTTGAATAATTTTTTATTGATTACACGTTGAAATGATCATATTTTGGATATATTGGGTTAAGTAAAATAAATTTTTAAAATAATTTCAACTGTTTCTATTTACTTTTTTCCGGCGTGATTATAATTATTTATGTAGAGGCATTGTATTTCTATTGGACAGCTTTGCTCAGATGATGGTGAATATAGCATCACCCTCTGCTCATGGCTCTATGGGGTGAGGACTGGC
Organism: Pteropus medius; assembly: GCF_902729225.1. Classification (NCBI taxonomy): domain Eukaryota; kingdom Metazoa; phylum Chordata; class Mammalia; order Chiroptera; family Pteropodidae; genus Pteropus; species Pteropus medius. The sequence continues at coordinate 4,501,516 of NW_024353908.1, forward strand.
AGGAAAACATAATAAATAAATATGAGTTAATAGATGCTGTGGAGAAAATACAGGAGGATAAGGGAGGTCAAATTGCCAGAGGGAAGGGGTTGCAACTGCAAATAGTCAGTGACTCACAGGCATTTAAGTAAAGATTTGATGTATAGTAAAGAGAGCAAGTTGGCTAGTGTGGCTGAAGCAAAGTCGTCAGCTGGGAGAGTAGTAGGAGATGAGGTCAAGAAGGAATGGCCAGACTGAGTCAAGCATTAAAGCTAATTGGAGCCTTGGTTTTTTAGTGAAATGTGGAGACATTGATGAGCTTTGAGGTGGGACAAGATATGACTCATGCTTTAAATGGATCAGTGTGGAATCCGTTTTGAAAATAGGTTCTAGGTGGGTGAGACAGTAGGCAGAAAGACCTGTTAGGAGACCACTGTAATAACCCCAGAGAGATATGATGAAGGCCAGGATCAGGATGGTGGGAGGTGGTGAGAAGTGGTTAAATTTGATATTTATTTGAAGGTACTGAGCCAAAGGATTTCCTGGTGGAATAGATGTGGAGTTTGAAAGAGTTGCATCAGGAATGACTCCCAGGATTTTTGTCCTGAGTAATGAGGTCATATCAACTGATGGATTGCTTGTGGATACAGAGGAGTGAGAACACTGAGGCTTTTTGGTTCAAGCAATTGCCGGAAGGGTAGAACTGCCATTGAAATAGAGATGCCTGTAAGGGAGTGGGTTTGAGGGTGTTTTAAAAATTCACTTGCACTTATTAAAGATGGTAAGGCAGACTTTATTCGGGGTCATTACAGTCGGTGTAGAGGACACCACAGTGAGATTTTCTGTGCGAGAAAGAGAGATTGAACTCAAGTCCAAAGACAGCATGAGCACGTGGGGATTTAATAGCCAATGAGCAAGGTGTGGGTCAGTGGTCGGAAAATTATTAAGAGGAAACATCAAGGGTAAGGAGAGGATCCTGGCTAAATCTAGCGGGATTCTTGCTTAAGACAATCCAGGTGAACAGACGTCACCTGGGGACTGGTGGAGAATGAGGAACCTGATCAGATGTGGAGGGGGAGGAGTTCTGGTTGAACTAATTTAGCAAGGTTTTTGCTAAAACTGGCTTTTATAAGGAAGTACATGGATGAGTTTAGGAGCCTGTCTAAAATGTAGTCAGGCCAAGACTCTTTGTCAAGGCTGGATGAGGGAAGCAGGGGAGAACAGGAGTATGACTGTAGACATGTATGTGAAGTTTGAGCGGTTTATTATTCACCCAGATCGAAAGTCAATTGGATGTTTGAATATGCAACTCTAAAAATGTCCTAGCTAGGGCTATAAATTGAGGATTTATAAGCATATAAGTGGTATTTAAAGGCATGAACTGGGTGAGCTCACTAAGGGAATAATGGTGTAGATACAGAAGAGAAGGGCACCAAGATGCAGGTTTTGAAGCCAACGCCATTTAGAGGTTTAATTGCCAGATACCAAGAAGGAGGGGTCAAAGATGGAAGGAAAATTCAGGGACTGTGGTGAACCCATTGAGTGCATCATTTGAAGGAGGAGAGCATTGTCAGCTGTGTCAAATGCTGCTAAGAGGTCAAAAGCAATGATGACGAACTGACCATTAGGTTTGTCAACATGGACATCGTTGATAACCATAACAAGAGTCAAAAATGTTTGAATCTCATTCTTATAATATATACTGGCTTCATACAACTACCAGTTTGCTTATGGAATTTAGGCATTTTGAATGAATTTTCCAGGAGCAGTGCCTGTTCAGCACTATTTTTTTGTTAAGGTTATCACATGTGCCTCCGCCATTTGCAGCCCCACATGGTCAAGAGGCTAACTGATGTTTTGGTCACAGTAGAGCCTGTGGAAAGTGATCAGAAAAATATTCAGTGCTACATAAAGGAATCCTGTGCATTTTGCCCCTTTTGACTCATTCTCTAATCCGATGGTTTAGATACTAAGTTTAAATCAAAGGCAGGGGGAAAAGGGGAATATAGTTATATCCCTAACTTAAAATATGTTGTTTTTAATCATCTAAAGTACCTCACAGTTTGGTGTGGTTAACATAGTCTCTAGATTAGTAAAGTACTAGTTTATGCCTAAGCCACATGTCAGTCTATCACCTTTACATTATACTAATATAGGTAGCCTTTGATGGGTTCATCAGTCTTTCAAGTTAACTAAGCGCATCAAAGACTGTAGCTTATTCAAAAAATTTACAACACGGTTGAACATTTTTGAGATTTCTGGGCTGGTCCCAGATCTTCAAGCATATAGAAGTTGTAAGCAAAATAAGGGAAAACATGCATTAGACTTTGGATAATAAATACCACTAAGGTAGTATTGGATGAAGGAAGAACACTTCCTCCTTGAAGAGATAACATGTACATCTTTTTCTTACTTGTTTTTCACTATAAAATGTCATTAGAGGAAATTAGGAAAGCATGAAAGTATAGAAAGAAAATGCATGAAGAATAATTTCACTGGTGGCCTCATCTAAACAGTTCAACATTTTATCCTGCCAGTATTTCGTATATATAGTTTTGTTGATATGTACTTGTACTGTATATACTATTTTTGTTTTCTGCTTTAACTTTAAAATATTATAAGTATTTTTCCAAGTTATTGCGTATTATATCTAAATTTTCTTTTTACTATACCTTGGTGATTTCTATTGTTATGTTATCTATTTCTGTACTAATGGGTCTTTAGATTCCTTCTAGTTACACGTTATTGCCAGTATGTCTTCATTAGGCATCTCAAGATAGCTGAATTTCTTGAATTAGTTTTAAAAAATGATTTTGTGATTTTAGTTTCTCCATCAATTTCTCCCTCAATTTTGAAGTAATAATAAAATCAATTTGCGGCGCATAAAAGCATACCCTGGCATGGACTGCATGTATTTTCCATGATATCATGAGGTACAATTTGCATTAACTGCCATTTCTCGACTTTAAGTTGCTAGGCATTTTTCTTTTTTGATCTGAATTGTCTCTTGATATTTTCCTACTTCTCCAACTTGATTTTAAGAATGTGAGCTAGAAACTTGTGTCCTTTCAAGGGATAGCCAATAAAAGACATCTTTTCATTATTTTATTATCCCAAACATCAGTCCCTCTCTTTTCCCAGAGCAAACCATTCATTTAATTTGATTGCATTTGCATCTCCAAAATTTGATTGGGTCGGGTTTCAGTCAGTTTACCCTGGAAAATTAAAATGTACTTACAGCTTTTAGAGTATAAAATTTAAGTTCGCTTATTTGCCAATTTATTGAGTTCCTACCAGGTTCGCTGTGTGTTTAAAATTGAGCTGTCTACCACTCTCCTTTGTGACCATTTCACAATCTAGTTCTAAAGTCCCCAAACAGCCATTGAGTGAAGTATTCTTAGATTTGTAGCTTCTGAGAAGACTGAGGAATATTTGACCTCTCTGGTCCATTCCTTGTAATTTACTGAAGATGAAACTGAGATGCGGAAGAGGAAAATGACATATCCCAGGCTACTGTGTAATTGTCACCCTCTGTGTTGGGAATCCCTGTCTTTTCTCCTATAATCTTTCCTTCCTTTTATGATAGAATACCAAAAACAAGTAGAAATATTAAAATTCGATTGCTAAAGAGTTAACTATTAAAAAAATACCTGAAGAGGAAGAGAATTCAAGATGGCGTAGAAGACAGAGGCTGTGCATGCCTCTTCTAGAGACCATACCAAAATTATAACAAAACTACCAAGCACCCAGTGTGCAGAGTCACCAGAGGACTGGCTGAACAGAAGGCCTACGACTAAGTCACCTCAAATAACAGCTCACCTCAAAACAGTAGGAGGGGCAGAGATGCAAAATGGCCTAGTCCGACAATCATGTGTGGTGATTGAATCGGGAGGGCTATCTTGGCTGCAGAGCCACCTCTCTCACCTGAGGAGCAAGGAGTCCCGGCCTTACATGGGCTACCCAGTCATGGGGTCCAGTGCTGGGAAGAGAATTCCCCCACAACCTCTGGCTGTGAAAACCAGCAGAGGATGTGGCTGAATGGGATGGAGGGCTGTGTGAATAGCACACGTTCCTCTTACAGGGCCCACACCCAGCCTTACTCACTGATCGACTCGTTTGCTCTGAGCTCCAGTGCTGGGGCAGCTGCTCAAGGGGTGCCAGGGACACAGGGGGAGGAGCTGAGCTGTTAAGCTTCAGGGCGAGGGCTGTAGGAACAACTTGCACTCACATAGAGATGCGGGCAGAAGCCATCGTTCCTTTGTTGAGTCCTCTCCCACTCCCTGCCTGCAGACGCAGGCACCATCAACCTGGGTAACACTGTTGGTCTACTCAAGGGATTCCCTGAGACTCTGCCTCTCCCAACTTGTAGGCCCACCCAAGTCACTTCCAGTGGTTTGTTCCACATAAAAGAGCTGTCTTGGCTTCTGTTGCAAACTTTCATAAAATCTCCCAGAGGCTCACAAAACCCCCCAAAACAGCATCTGGCCTTGGCATGCCCTGTACCCCTTACAACGCAGCCCCAACCCCCACACTAGCCAGCCTCGGTATCTGACTTGGCCCTTGAGGCCCTTGAGGTACTGGTGGCAGTCATATGTGCATATATGGATTGCTCAGTGACTCTTACCAGGTGGCCCCAAAGGTACACAGGCTGTGGTTGAGGTTGGACTGCAGCTGAACCCCTCCCAGGTCTGTGCCACGGGGTCCCACGGCATAGCTACTACATAAAGCCACTCTATTAACACTGGGAGACTTAGGAGCCCTACCTAATATATAGAAACAGACACAGGGAGATGGCCAAAATGGGGAGACAAAAAAGCATGTCCCACGTGAAAAAATAGAACAAAGTGCCAGAAAAAGAACTCACCAAAATGGAGACAGTATACAAAATTCAGAGTTCAAAACACTGGTTATAAGGAAGCTCAAAGAATTTAGGGGAAGAGTAGATTAACTCAGTGAGAACTTTAACAGAGAGATTTAAAAAAAACGAATAAGATGGAGATGGAAAACATAATAGGAAGCCAGTCAGAAATGAAGAATATAATATCTGAGATGAAGAGTACATTAGAGGGAATCAACAGAGTGGATGCAACAGAGGATCGAATCAGCAAGACAGAGGATGGGGCAGCAGAGGACACCCGATCAGAACAGCAACAGGGAAAAAGAACCCAAAAGAAGATCGTTTAAGAAGCCTCTGGGACAACGTCAAGCATAACAATATTAGCATCATAGGGGTACCAGAAGGAGAAGAGAGAGAACAGGGAATTGAAAACCTATTTGAAGAAATAATAAGGGAAAAATTCCCCAACTTGGTGAGAGAAATAGACATACAACTCTAGGAAGCTCAGAGTCGCCTTTCAAGATACATCATCAGTAAAACGTCAAAGGTTAAATTCAAAGAGAGAATCTTAAAAGCAGCAAGAGAAGAGCAGTTAGTTACATACAAGGTAACACCCATAAGACTGTCAGCCCATTTCTCAACAGGCCAGAAGGGATTGGCAGGATATATTCCAAGTGATGAAAACCCAGGACCTACAAGCAAGATTACTTTACCCAGCAAAGTTATCATTTAGAATTCAAGGACAGATAAGGATAAGAAAAAACTAAAGGAGTTCATTACCACCAAGCCACTATTACAGGAAATGTTGAAAAGACTTCTTTTAGAAGAAGACAAAAATATGTATCAAAAGTCTAAAAAATGACAATAACTACATATCTATCAACGAGGACTTCAAATGAAAAAGAATTAAATGCTCCAATCAAAAGATAGGGCGGCTGAATGAATAAGAAAACAAGACCCTTACATATGCTGCCTACAATAGACTCACTTTAGATTGAAAGACACAGACTAAAAGTAAGGGGAAGAAAAAAGATATTTCATGATGGACCTAGAGAGTGGAGTAAGTCAGAGGAAGAGAAATGCCATATGATCACATGTATATGTGGAATTTAAAGAGCAAAGTAAGCAAACAAGCAGAAACAACTCATAGATACAGAGAACATTTTCAAGGTTACCAGATGGGAGTGGGGTTGTGGGGGGAAGGGGGCAGTGGTCAGTGAAAAAAGGGGAAAGGATTAAGAAGTACAAATTCGTAGTTACAAAATAGTCATGGAGATAGAACGTATTCCATAAGGAATATAGCCAATAATATTGTAATAACTATATATGGTATCAGAGGGACACTAGATTTATTGGAGTGATAACCTTGTGAGTTACAGAGATGTCTAATCACTATGTTGTACACCCAAAACTAATATAATATTGTATGCCAACTATATCTGAAAAATAAAAAATTAAGGAAAAACTGGTGAAAACTAAAATGCATTTCTTTATGTTGATGGCTCTTTCTTGGATTTGATTTCCAACACTCTTCTCCTTCTTCTAGCTATGTTAAGGGGAATTATACCATTTACAAGTGTTTCAAAACATTAAGTATGAAAAGCGTCATTTAAAATGTTAACCTCAGAAAATGCCCACTTTTCACTTTCTCTCTTTTCCCTTACTTCCTCCTTCCCTCAAGCTTCCACAGCTTCTTTCTAATGGTCTTCCTGCTTCTCTCCCTGCTCCTCCCTTTGCCTCCCTTTACTCACTCTGTCAGATCCTTCCCTCAGAAGCCTATCATTTAGTTAGATTTGTTTGTTTGTTTGTTTGTTTGTTTTTAACAAGGCCTCTTGAGGAAGATATATATAAAGTTAGAATGCTCCTGCTGGTTGACCGTTACTGTGTAATTTTCAATAGTTTAGTGTTTTGTGTAGCATGAGAATTTAGGTGTTCATTCTGTCCTTATCTGACTACTTCATACTAATGAGCACCTCCTTTGTGACATGTGTTTTGCCAAGGGCTGAGGCACGGGAAAAGGTAATAACATGTGTTGCTCATGTTATTTGAGGTACACACTATTCTAATTGATCTGAATTGCTTGTGCTCTGAGGTCTTGCGTCCTCTAGTTTTAGAATAGAGCCTGACATTCTCTTTCTTTCCTTCTGTGAATTATGTAAAACCAACATAGAATTGTCATCAGGAAGGGTAATGGAATTTCATTACCTACATTCTTATTATGTTATTAGCAATAGAACATAGAGTAGGAAATCCTCATGAACTTCCTTTTTTGTTATGATCACAAGTCTAAACCCATCTTAGGGGATTTTAAATTATAGAAAAGTATATCAAACATAAAAAGTATAAATAATCTAGAATCCTGACACTGAGAATAACATATATTTTCTCTCATTCTCTTTTCACTGAATATACACGTTTAACAAAATTGCAGTCACACAGTATACAGAATTGTGTGTTTAAAAAATTTCACATTACATGTTGAGCATTGTCTTACACCATAAAGTATTACTAAACACATTTTAAATGACTGCATACTATATTATCCTTTTGGATATAATAAAGTTTAACTATTCTTAAATATTCGGTTGTAGAGGTTTTCTGTTTTTCTGTAATATGTTGCAGTGGGCATATCTGTGCACAAACATTTGTCTGTCAATTTCCATTTCTTTAGGTATATTCTGGAGTGGCAAATTACTAGAAGATAGAGAATTCTTATAGATTTTCCATACATCTTCTAATCTTACTTTTAAAAATGCACCAATTTATACTTCTACCAATACTAAATGAGAGTATTTATTTCACTGCAACTTTGCCAACAACGAGTTTCAACATTTTTTGTTATTCTCGCTTAAATCATAGGGAGATAAACATGTGTCTCATTTTTTGTTGTTGTTGTTCAATTATTTGATTACAGATGGAGTTCAGAAGTTTTTTTATTTAGACTGTATTTTTTTTTAATTGTTCATAATTTGGGGAGATAGCCAAGGTTTTAAGGAGTGGGGGTGGGGGAAAGCCAGGTGTTGAGACAGAGTGAATTCACAGAGTGCTACATTGCAGCTTAGATCTGAGTGCCAAAACTGTGGACGGATCAGGCCATTGGCACCCAGATGCTCCTGAAATCAGATGGGAGATCTGGGGTCCACAAGCTTTTCAAAAACTTTGATCCTTTAAATTCATTCACTTATTCACCAGATAATTATTGAGCGCTTACTTGTTATAGACATTATTTTAGGTACCAGGGATATATTAATAAACAAAAAAGAAAGGCTCTTCTATAAACGAGGTAGATGTACCTCATTGCTTCAGGGTGAGGGCAAACTGACAGATCTGCATAAAGCTGTCAGCACAGGAAGGGTAGTAGTTCTTATTGCTGTTCTTACTGCTTCTGCTATTGCTCTGTTATCAGCAGCTCAGATAAAAAGCAGTGTTCATCCAAGTCCCATCTATAGTCTCCTTATCATACATGGAAAAGGAACACTGTTATAGGTCCTGTGCTCTCCAACCCACGAAGCTTCTCTCCATTTCTCTTTTATCCCCTTTACCCATGGTCCCGACAGTCTCAGCTGGTGTCGCCATCTGTGAAATGGGAAGAATGAAAGTACCTGTCTCACAGGTGTGCTGTGAAGATTATGTAAAGAACAGTTTGGTTAAAGGTTCACGTTTCAAATTGTACACGGGAGTCCCAGTCCAGCTACTTTTCAGCTTTTGTGATCTTGAGGAAGTAACCAGATTTCTCTGAGTCTTTTTTTCCTTATCTAAAAAAATAGGGACTAAATTAGTATCTCCCCTTTGGAGTAGTTGCAAGATTAACTGAGTTATTCCAAGTAAAAAGTGCTTAGAGCAATGCTTCATATACAGCAAGTGCTCAGTAATGTTGGCTCAGTAACGTTAGCTATTTTTATTATTAGCACAGTACATGTAATGTAGTAAGTTCTCAAGGATGTTACTGATTTTTACTATTAACTTGAGAGATAATGAAAACATTTTTAAATGGCTGTTTTTATTATGGAAAGCCAATGGAAATCAAATGTAATGGGCATCCTGATACCTTTCTCTGGCCCAAAATAGAAAACAAAAACTGTAAGATCCTAAGTAGAAGGGAATGGCTTCTGAGTTTTTAAGGATAAAATTATATTTTTAAGTCATTTTCGTCTCTTGCTCATTTCTCACCTGCCATCAAAAGGTAGGGGGTGGGGCAATCCAGATGGATCCCAGAGCCTCTTTTTTAGGAATTTCGTTCAGCCTTTTAGCTACATTACAGCTGAGATTTGAGTGCTAAACCGTTGACACCTGCATGCTCCTGAGCTCAGATTGGAAGATCTGGGGCTCACAAGCTTTTCAAAATCTAAACCATGTGACCAAAGTGTGAAAAGTTCTTCCAGGACTATGCACGAGATTCATCAGCTCTACTCTGATCTTCTTATAGAATTTATACATAGAGACTATGCTGAAAGAGCATTAGCCTCATGTCCTGAACACTTCACATTGAGGAAAGTCAGTAGAAACTGCAGTGAGCATTCATGTGTCCAAGGCCAGAGAGAGACAGACGGAGACTGAGAGAGAAGAAGGGGAGAAGGAAGGGAGGAGGGGAAGGAGGCTGGTCTGCTGCAGGGCAGGGAACAGGAATTCTTATCTGGGAGAAAGTGAAAAAAAAAAGGCACTTTTCCACTACTCAGATGTGTTTTGAGGGAGCAGGGCTTGGCTGTTTGGCGTACACTTGGCAAGAATGACCTTGACCCCATTGTTATGCAAAGAAGTGCATGTATGTATATACATGCACGTGCACATGCGGGAAGTGGCAGCAAGCCCTTCCTCAGAAAACTCCAGAATCTGTCATTTCAACAAGGGTATAGGAAGTCATCAGGAGTGCCTCATATATGTTCATGAAGCTGTCAAAATGTATAGTTTGATTTTTCTTATTTGTAATAATTCTTATGGTAAAAACAAACAGTAAGAAAAACATAAGTAAGAAAGTACCATTACTTCATATTAACTCCTCAGGATCATGACACAGGGCATTTTGGAGACAATTCTAATTCTAAATCAATCAATCAATCAATCGATCTCTCTTTCTCTCCCCTCCCCTCTCCTTCCCTCTCTCCTCCTCTCCCTCTCCCTCTCTTTTTTTCTTCCTCTCCTCCCTGTTTTCTCTTTCTCCTTCCTCTTCCTTGCCTTTCTACTTTCTATCTCTGCTCCCCTCTCCTCCTCTCCTGTTCCTCTCTCTTTCTCCCTTCTTCCTTCCATTTGTTATTGAATGGACAGGGGCTGTCCAGTATGGTAACCAGTTCCCACAAGAAGGTCTTGAGCTGTTGAAATGTAGCTTGTCTGAATTGACATTTGTGCCACATCTACACCATAGTTTTACAAAAGAGACTGTAAAATATCTGTTAAGTTTAAATATTGATTACAGGTAAATATACAATTAAAATTTCATTTGTTCCATTTTTTTAATTAAAATGTATCTACTAGAAAATTTTAAGTTACATTTGTGGCTCACATTATAGTTTTATTAGGTAGTTGAGTTTGACAGTCTTAATGGGATTATGCTACAATTTTCCTACTTTTTTAAAATTTAAAAATATGTTGCCAGTATCTTTTTATAACAATTCATGTGTGGCAACATTATTATCACCTTGCATCCAAGTGTAGATATATCACAATTTAACTAGTTTCACTCTGTTGGCTATGCAAGGTGGTACATAACAATGCTAGTGAACAAGTTTGTATACTCATCTTTGCAAGTCTGTCTGATTATTATCTTAGGACAGGGCTTCTCAACCAGAGCATTGGATACTTCTTTGTTGTGGGAGATTGTTATGCAACAAAGGATTTTTAGCAGTATCCCTGGCTTCTACCCACAAAATGTTAGTAGTACTCCCCATCCCACCTTATGGATGATAACCAAAACATCCTCAGACATTGCCACGTGTCCCCCACAAGGACAAAATCACCCCAGTTGAGAAACACTGACTTGTGGCAAATTATCAGAATGAGAAATTCTAGGTGAAAAGGTATATGTACTTGAGATTTAGATCGGTAGGTAGATAGATTTTAATATATATTTGAGATATTTTGAAAATTTTATATATATATATGTATATATATATATACATATATATATATATACACACACATATATATATATATGTATATATATATATATATATATATATATATATATATATATATATATATATTTCTCCCCCCGCATTCTGTTTTCTAGAAGAATGGAACCAGTTTATATCTCTATCAGCAGTAACAAGTATCCCCATTAAATGCCTCCAAGAGATTTAAGAAGGGACGGCTGGATATTTAATTGTTATTTATTTTTTGGGAATTTGTTTAATCAGATTGCTTTCCAGATCAGCTCTTCTAAAGACTATGTTGAAGGCAGTCTAGATAGTTTCTCTAGGAAGCCATCTTGGCAATGAGATGCCATGGGCCATCTTTGCTTAGTATAAAGTACAGGGGTTCTATGCTCATAAAAGAAAAAAGATGTTAGAACATCAGAGAGAAAACCTATTATTTTGCAATTTAGGACTTTTCTTATAATGAGAAAAAGGAATAATAGTCAATGATGATGATAATGATAGCTAACTATTAAATGCTTGCTGTGTGTCAGACACTGGACTGAGTGCTCTTATGTGTAATTTCATTTAAACTACAGGAAACCTGGTTGTGAGATAAATGCAACTGTTTTTCCCAGATAAAGGAAGACGAGCACAGAGAGGAGGCCAGCTATTCATCCAGCATGCCCAAGGTCACATCTTAGTATGTGATATGGCCAGGATTTGAAGTAGGCAGTCAGAGTGACCACTCTGTTCATTTATTCACTGCTCCAGCAAATATTTGAGTTTCTCCTCTGTGCCATCCACAGTGTTCTTTGCTTCATTTATAGTAGTGAGCCCCCAAATACATGACTGAGGCCTCATGCAGCTCACAGACTAATGAAGGCTGATAAAGGTTGACCTGACAAGGACTAGAAATGGAGATATGTGGTTCTTTGAGAGCATACAGTTGGGGGATTTGCCCTAGACAGGGAGGTCAGGGAAGGCTTCCAAGGGAAATGATGTTTAAAATGAGGATCTGGAGAGAGATAAAATGTAAATGGGGGAGGGGCGCAAAGAGAAGAAACAACAGTCCCCTGTGTTGGCGTGGGCTATGGTGTGTTGAAGGGACTTAACACGTGTAGAAGGTGCCAGAATGAGTATGTGGCCAAGGATACATATAGGTTGCAGGCAAAATAAACATGGATTTAGATGTGTGCTTCTAAAACAGTGTGTGTGTGTGTGTGTATGTGTGGTAGGGATGTGTGGGATGGAGTGGGAGAACATGATCAGATTTGCATTTTGGCAAAATCACTCTGTGAAGTTAAGAATTCCTGGAGAGAGTGGGTAATAGATATAGAAAACCTAGTAGAGAGGGTAGTCATTGACTCTTAAATAATAAGCACCTTTGTTTCACTTATTGCTGTTTCACAAACTGCACTGAAACTTAGCTGCTTAAAACAACAGCCATTGGTGTGAGATTCTTCTATTTGGGCAAGGCTTAGCAGGGGTGGTTTTCCTCTGCTCAACATGAGCATGGCATTGGCTTAGGTCACATGAATGCATTGATCTGGAAGCTTAGCTGTGGCTGAGACTTCCAAGATGGCTTCAGTTACATATTTGGCAGTTGATGCTGGCCTTGACTTGGTTCCCTGCTTGACTTATTCAGCATGGTAGACTTAGTGTGACAGGAAACTCAGATTTCTTGAGGCCTAGGCCCACAACTGACAGCAACACTTCACTCCATTCCATTTGTCAAAGTATGTCACATGGCCAACCCACACCCAAGAAGAGGAGAGAGTGATTTCCACCCTCTTGCTGGGTATGCGCATACAAGAAAGGGAGGAATGGTTGCCAGCCAACTTTAGGGACAACCTACTGCAACTTTCCACATGCCAAGCACAATTCAAGGTCCTAAGGATAGAGCACTCTATGATACAGAATAAATTCTCACTCTTATGACCTTAAGAGAGAGGGAATAAGCAAATAAATAAACTAGAGCAGTGTCAGATTTAATTTGCTAGGCAGCGAACTAAAATAATGGTGTAGTAGAGAGTGGATGAATAGGTGAGTGGCCACATTAGACTGTTGGATTGTCAGGAAAAGTGTGCCTGCGGAGGTAAGTTGAGATAAAAAGATAAAGCTGGACATGGATCAGGGAAGTGCATTCCATGTAGGAACCGCTAGTGCAAAGTCGACTTTGTGACATGCTTAAAGAAGTGAAAGAAAGCCAGCGTGGCTGAAGCCTGGTGTGTGAGGAGGCGACGGAAGAAGCTGTATAGGACAGATGAACGTGGCGGGAAGCTACTGCAGCAAACAAAGCTAGAGGAGACTGTAATTTGTCCTGTGATATTGATGGTGGACAAGCACGGAAAGAAAGACTTGAAGAAATTATTTAGGCGTTAAAATTAGGCAATGATCACCGATAGATTGAGTAAATGATGTGAGAGAGAGGGAATTGTTAAAGATGACACCTCGATTTCTGATATGAACATCTCTGGATGGAAGTACTGTTGGCCGAGTTAGTTTTTGGGAGAGCCCTAGTATGGAATAAAAAGATAAAAGAGATTGGATTGGATACATCTTAGGTTTTTAAGGATGGAACTACTTTTCATATATGCTAAATACTGAATGTTTGTGTCTCTCCCCACCTAATTCATACGTTAAATCTCAAAATTACTGTCTTTGGAGGGGGGCCTTCTGGGAGGTGATTGGGCCATGAGGGTGGAACCCTCTGGAATGGGATTTGTGCCCTTTAAAAGGGGCCCCAGAGAGCTCCCTTACCCCTTTCTGCTTTGAAAGGACACAGACAAAGATGACCCTCTGTGAACCAGGAAGTGGGCTCTCACCAGACACCTAATCTGCTCATGCCTTGCCCTTAGAATTCTCAGCTTCCAGAACTGAGAGAAATAAATCCCTGTTGTGTGTAAGCCACCAGTCTATGGTATTCTCTTATGGCAGCCTGAATGTACAAAGACAGTGTATTTTTTCTTTCCTGTAATTAGAGAGCCTAGAAATTCTTACAGCAGCAAAACTGAGTTCATAGATTGCCTTTTGAACCTCGAAGTTACTCAGAAAGACTTAGTCTTACCAAGTGCTTTGATATTTTGTTCAGAAAACATAATTGCTAGAGACCGTGAAAAGAAAGTAACCCTACAGCTTAGAAAAGAGAGGACGGTAGAAAGCAGCCAAGCATCACTGTTCTGTACTTCCTCATGAGTCCGTGGAATTTGCTTATGAGAATAAATGTGTATTTCATAATGCAGCAATTTGATTTCTTTTTAATCATTGGCTTTGTTGTTTTGATGATTTTTCAGGCTTGTTAATTTATGCTTTCTACCCATCATTTGTGTAAATTAGCAAGGTTTAACTATAAATGAAAATGTCAAAGTTATTATATTATTTAAAATTAAAGAATAATTAGACTGGAGGAAAACAGGCTGAAAGAATGCTCCAGGATATGTTAAAGACGGGAAAGGACAGGGGAAAAATGAAGAAAAGATAGTGTGTGAGAGGCTGGGGAACTCTTCCAGCTTCCGGGAATAGAGGCTTGTGATTACCGTGCTGCCTGGAAGTCCACTAGTGTGGGATGTACCCGAAGCCATAGGTATACTGTCAGGTGTAGACTCAAATCATTTTTCTCATAGGCCTTTAAGATGTGGCCTTTTAAAAAAGGGTGGTGGTGGGAATATTTTACCGGGTTGTTTGAGTTCTGCTGTAGTAGATAACAACTGATACCCCAGAATCGTGCCTCTCTCTTTTGTTTACAATGTCCATCAAGGGCATCCGATCATCTGATCCTATCAGAAAGATGCCAGTAAAAAGGAAGCCCAGGTATAGGGTATGTGAAAGGTAATGGGAGTTTATTTTTCTAGCTGGTAAGGTTGTTGACTCTTAGTTCACAAATGCAGAAAACAGCTGTTGCTTTCAAAGATGTATATTCACCCAGCTGATAAAAAGCCTGTGTACAGGGATATAACTTCATTGTTTGTGGGAGCAAAAGCAACAAAATTCTCTAAATGTCTGGCAGGAGGGAATGGGGTAGCAGTGCCCCTACCCCACCCCAGGGTGGGGTAGGGGCACTGCTGTGCAGCTATTGAAAAAGAGAACAGACCCATATGTGCTGATGTGGTAATATCTCCAGTATATATTAAGTCACCAAGTGGTTAAATATACTACTGTTTGGGTAGAAGGAGGAAAAAATAAATATACATTCAAAGCACATGTTTAGAAGATTTTTGGAAGAGACAAGACACTGCTAACGATGGTTGCCTTTGGGAGGGGAAACAGGTAATTGGTGGGGATGGAATTCATTTGCCCCATTTACCCATTTGGGCTGTCGGATTATACACGTATGAGTATAATAGCTGTTTGAGCATAGTTGTGCTAGGGTTTCAGAGAGTGAACAGTTATTACCCAAGGCAGCAAGCAAGCAAGCCCCGACAAAAAAATGATCAGATACTGGATTCTGATGAACTCACTTTTAAATCTTTGCTTTTCGTAAATGCGAAAATCAGGTGAAATTGCTGATTGATTTCAGAACCTTGTGATAAGAAACAGTTGATTCAGCCCAGATCAACCAAGTCTTCACTTTGGACTCCCGAATCGAATTTGTGTGGCTCGTCTCCTGTGTAATGCTAATTTATTTGATCGACTTCCATTATCTGTGTATCATCTAGAACCTTTTTTCTTAGTCGCATGTTGTATAAGACTCAGCCCATGCTGGCTCAAGCAAAAAGAAACTTTTTTGATATGTACCTGAATAGGTCAAGTATAGGTCTGGCTGGACTCAAGGTAAACCCTAAAGCCCCATCTTTACATTTCTGCTCCCCACTCTCTTCTGTGTTGGCCCCATTTCGAACGAGACAACCTTCCTGGTGGTGAGTAGCTCCAGCAGCTTCATCCTTGCCACTTCTCAGCTCCAAGGGCAGCAGGAAGGGTCTTACTTCATGTCTGAGCCCTCAAGCATTTGCTCTCAGACTTGCCTTGGCCACATGCTTCTTGGAAGGCCTTGAGGGTCAGCTTTCACTTATCTTTATCTTCTGTTTCTGTTTGCAATTCAGTTAAAATTGATAAACCCCAATCTCCTACTATATTCTAGGTTCTGTAGGCCTGAGAACACTAAGATGAGTAAAATATTTCTGCAACTCTTAGGGAGCTCACAGCATGTTAGAGAAGGTATAGAAGCTAATATGGAAATCCTTTTTTATGTGAAATATTAGACTCAACGAGACTCAAAAGAACTCTAGGGAGGGCTCATCTCTACCTGGGAATATTAGCGGGAAATTTGTGAGAACAGTGACACTGGAGTTACTTCAGTGTCATGCAGACAGGTCAGAGGAGTAGGGCGAAGGCATTCCAGTGTGAGAAGAGCAGAAGGAAACAATTTTAATTTTCATCGAGTTCTGTTTATCAGTCTTCACAATGGCCCGTGCACCATCCTCCCCTCAGCTTGTAGCCTCCCTCCATGACCAGACCTGCCAAGGTAATTACTTGGTTCTCAGAATATTAGGGCATTTTATTTCTTTGCATTTGTTCGGCAAGCACATGTATTACTTCATATTGTTATTTACTTTGCTCCTTTCCCCAGTCTCTTTTTTTTTTTGCTCATTGTCTGGGCTGCACAATTAGTGCCCTATTTCCAAGCCGTACTCCCCCATTAGCAAAAGGGTCATGTTCCAAGGACAGACTGTCATCAGAAACTTTGTTCCCAGGTACTTAAATAATGGAGCCAGCCTAGGGATGCATTCAAGGAAGGCTGAAGGGGGGTGGGTACAGCATGATAATGTCAGCCAACTTTTGTGCTTGAAACATAATGCAGTAGTCTTGAACCTGACAAAAGATGAGATGATTAGAGGAGGGAGGAAGGGCAGCTTGATTTATGGTTAAGGTAGTAAGGAGGAAGAAAGAGGGCCTGGACATGTATTACAGGTTGGAGTCAAATTTTGTTAAAATGGCGTTAGGGTCAGGTGACACTGTATCACATAAGCTAGACCTGTATAAAGGAGAATAGTGATGAGTGGAAAGCAGATCATCATGTGCTTGTTATTTGGACTTGCCCCTTCCCAGCACCTCACTGCATGTAATTCTTGGACTCTGAGTTGAGCACATGGCCCAGTCTTGGACCCACGGAGCCCCTTCCTAATCCCTCCCATAGACCTGAACCTGGCTGCTCTTAGGTGGGCCATATGAAACCAAAAGGAAGTGCACCTTATCACCTCTGCTCATTGTGCAACAGAGAGGACTGAACACTAAAGGGGAGGACGAGTGCACACTGGATGTGAGGCCTCTTGTTATTTTTGCATTTATCAAGAAATGCATATAATTTGCATTTAGCGAGAAAGGGGAGTGGTGCAGAGTGACTTCCTTTCCGTAGGTGCTGCTTCACCAAACCAAGGAAACCATGGCCACAAGACACAAGACAGTTGTCTCCATATCCAGAAATACGCTAGAACTGAGCTCTTCTCTAGCAGTTCTGGAAAGAATATCAGCAAGAACAGTGGGAAGACCTCAGTGCTCTCCAGTGATTCCAAACTCTAGTCAAAAAATGCACCGAGGTGACCCATTAATAAGAGCTCTTCATCTCAGTTATCCAAAGCGAACAGTGGAAATGTCTTCTCTTCGGCTGACTCTTGAATGCAGCTCCTTGATATTAAAGGTTATTGGTCAGTGAGAATGAAGGACTAAGATGGGAATTTCTAGCTTTCAGGGGGAATGAGGCACCTGAGACCTGTGTGAGGAGACTAGAGAAGGGTGATGGGATGTAAGTGTTGGACATAGTTGCGGAAACTTCCAGGTCTTCTCTACGGCTGTTGAGGCCACCTTCTGCT
This sequence comes from Pteropus medius, assembly GCF_902729225.1. Lineage (NCBI taxonomy): Eukaryota > Metazoa > Chordata > Mammalia > Chiroptera > Pteropodidae > Pteropus > Pteropus medius. Next base: position 4,519,209 of record NW_024353908.1, read on the forward strand.
GCTTGTCGCACCCCTTACGTACTGAGAGACCCCTGGGGACAAGAAGCACATTGGTTTTGTTCACAGCTGTTGGGTGTGGCCCTCCACGTAGCCTCATATGGACAGTACGGTTGACGCACCCATAACGCAGAGGCCGCTGCCAAGAACAAGTTGTGCATATTATTTTTCATTTTGATTGTTATATAAATTTTCTCCAGTGATCTATCTATCAGGGTTTTATTCCTCACTCTCCTGTAATCAGAGACTCTATTGCATACATATAAAAACCATTATTCTATGTGTATAGAATGTTGATATAATACTGCCTTGTTCAGGGGTTATTTTTGGGGTGTATGCCTTATCTTAAAGTCACTCTAAAATCCCAATGGATAGGGAACCTGTCTTTTAAGAATCTTTTGAATCCTGATTTAGAATATGTAATAGGTGCTTTGTAATCATTTCCCCAGTGACAGTCTTAAGCTTTCTTGAGTATAAGAAAAATGTCATATTTATTCATCTTCCCTGTCAGTGTCCTACACACAGTAGGTCTTGTCTTAGAGGCAAAACTGTTTTTGAACAGCAGCGTTAACCATCCTGACACCCTATGCAATGTCGCTTCTATAACAATGCATGGCTTTGGACCTAAGCCAGGTGTGGAAGCACATTGCTGGATGCACGTGTGTCTCTGTAAGGATTTTCCTCTTTGTCTCCGTTCTATTTTTTGGTACATGAGCAGGCTCTGTCTCTCCATGGGGAAGAAACAGACGGCTTCAGTGGCTACAAATGTTATATCCACATGTGGAACATAGCCCCAGAGATAATCACATGTACCAGTGATCTACCAGTAGATTCTGTTACTTGTGTTGTTCTTTTGTAAAGGAACTAGGTTTTCTTGATATGTTAGAAAATGGTAAATTTTCGCTAGCTCTGGAATGGATGAATAGATGTATAGATGTTTTGGATATCTGTCTGGATTGACAGATTTAGATTGCCTTTTTTCCTGAATTTTGTTAATTCTAGATTTAAGAATGCGTTTTCTCTTAAATTGTGTTTTCAATCGATCACGTTATTTGTGGACAGTAATTCTTTCTTTTAAAAAGAATTGAAGTATATTCTCACACTTTTTTTTTTTCAAAAATATCCAAGTCATTAAGAAGTACTAATCATTTTTTTTCTCTCTTCTACATTTGTATTTGTCTAGGAGAGATCCTCAGATGCGTTCTATTAGAAAGTAGATGGGTGCAATAGAATTACTACTTTATATCTTGTACTTGGGAGGATATCACTTGTCTAATGGCATGATAATTGATTTTTTTCACCCCATGTCACTTTAGAATAACACCCGACAAACCCCCAGAAAGGATCAAAGATGAAACATGACAATCCAGAGAAATTTATTGGCCACCTCACCAATGAGCCCAACCCTACTTAATAACTTTTCTTGGGACCTGATCTGGGATAACCTGCCCTGAAAGAAAACCAAAATCAATGGTGTCACAACACTTTGGTAACAAGATAAAACTTTTATTCCTCTTATTTGTTAAGGTGGAATTTCCATTCACTAAAAACATAAATCCTTTGCATAATATTTTTACTCTTGTTTTTCTCTGCGTGTAAACCTTTATTTGGTGCTTTCTGTCTTCTGGGGTGGGATTGACATTTTAGGGCTGACGAGAATTTTATGGAGATAATTACTCCCCTCCTCCATTCTTGTGGCTATAACAACTGCCAAGTCTCACTGCCACTCTGATAAAAAAAAAAAAATTCTGAGCTGCTTGCCTGTGTCGCCTTGGTCTGCCTTGTCTTAGAGGCACATCGTTTTTGCACATCAGTATTAACAATTCAAACACCCTGAAATGCTAATAGCACTAGTAAGCTTTTAATTCCATGGAATTTATTGCTTGCTGTATTTCCATGAATTTATAACGCTTTGATTCTTAAGAGCCCCATTTAATCAGTTTTGCCTGGCACGGAACATAATAAACAACTTGCCGGTGAAAAAGTGCCACTTGGGGGAGGCTGCTAACAAGGAAGTTAAATGCTTCTGCCACTAGCAGTTTCTTCGCTGTATTTTTCATGAGCTGTAATGTACTTTGCTGGCTTCAGAGCAGTGGTTAAACACTGGGACAAACTCAGCCCCACTGTAACATTTGGAATCTCAGACTTTGCTGGATGTCTTTGCGAAAAGCACAGAAGAAATCAACGCTTTTAGCCTTGCCTCTTCCCACCCTCCCACCTCCCCACCCCACCCCCGCCCCCGGCTTAATGGCGTCTAATACTTTTTCATTATCTTTACCTTAATCTCTTAGCATATGATTTATGGACTGGAATGGTGAGTGATATCAGTGGGCAAAAACAATCATTAGAGGCTGTTAAGGAGCATTTATTGTTTATTTGTCTGCCTGTCTGTAACAGTACACGTGATGGCCCTAATAGCAAAATCCAAATTATCAAGTGCTTTAAAGCAGAAAATGTCATTTGTTTCTCAAATCTGCACCAACTTTATATAATTGCCCTTTTAATTATCCCTAGTGGCCCATGAAATTTGCAAAATAGAGCATCAAAGGTTTGATTTACTTACATGTTGCACTTTGGCAAGATTCTTAATGAATATTGTTTAGTACAAATGCTGAGATGAAATTTGTAAATGTTTATAGTGTAGGATTAGAAGCAAGGGAGTCTTATTAATAAAACCGATCGACTGGGTTTCTTAGTATGGAACCATATGGCCATATTCTTGGACCTAACATTTTGAAAATCCTTTTAATGGTGGAATTTTATTTTTAATTCAGGTGTAGATGAATATGCATTACATTTAGTTTTGCAGTTTCTTTTTTCCAGCCTAATTAAGTGATCTCATTGCTACTTTCCTAGAGCACTTGAGGCATAATTTGTTTGTTTCCTGGCAATTTTGGGTTGGGGTCAGCTGCTTCTTCAGAAATAGCAGTCTAGAGATGACATTCAGAACTAGATCTCTAAAAGTTAATCTTTTGGAGATAATCTTTGCAGTTGAAGACCTATGGAGTAACTCCAAACTGAGAGTTTTCCCAGCCTTCCTGGAGCCCACTCTGAGTTGGAGGCCTCCTAGGATTGTTTTGTGCCGTCTTCCTTGAAGTCTGTGTACACCTTCACGTGCCATTAAATGAAAAACAAAAAACCACTCTGAGTCACAGTCAGCCCAGGAGGGGTCTGCTTGGATAGTGCAGCTACAGAGTGAGTTTCCATCTCTCTGCATTCAGTTACCTTCCCAGATTTTTGTCTTCACTCTGCAGAGATGAAACACAGGACTTCATCTTAGGTAATAAAAGTAGTGATACAGGATGGCGATACGGCGACCCTGGGATTTGATTGCAGGCTGGTTCACTGGGCACAGGAAGCTCAACTGGTTTTCATTGATAGAAATATTAAATAATCCTGGTGGGAAGGTGGACACCTGTGGAACATCACTCCTTAGGCGTCCCCAGGTTGACAGCGCACCAGTGATAACTGCCCCATGGGTGTGGCATGCTGACTCACATCTTCCTTGCTCGCTGATGAGACTATCAGATTACATCTCTTATTTCCCCTTATCTACCTGACTTGTCACTGGGTTAGAGGGGCTGGCACATGGTGTGTCTTCAGAAAACCATGTTGATCGTTGCCTAGTAACTTGTTCTTTTCAGAGAGATGGTAAAAAAGATTATTTCCTCTCAGTGTCTCCCCTGGTATGAAGGGAAGAAGATCCATTTGAATTACTGGGCTCATCATTTTTTGAGGGGTGCTTCATTATCCCCCGCTTTCCCAGTCTTCTGGGGGCATTTTCTGCTGCTTGCAATCTCTGAAATAACATTTGTCAGCTCTCAAGCACCTCAGGATACTTAGTTTTATGTCCTTGATGTGACTATCTGACTTTTAGAATTATTTTCTGCCTCCTTCATCTAGTTGATGGCAATTTAGAAGCTGAAATCATTTCAAAATTATTAAATTATAGGCATTTTTAAGCAATCGGTTAGCCCTGTCTACCAGAAGTAGTAATATTTGCCAGGTTTGACTTCTTTTGTCTTTTACAATTACACCCCGCCCCGCCCCCCGCCCTTACCTATTGTCTCTTTTGCAAATTGTATTTCTATTCTTGCTTTTAGCTGCATGACCTTGTCCTTCCTTATACAATAGTTGTTGATTTCCACCCTGCACATCAGCAAAGTGATCTACCTTTCTGGCATTTTCATTTTCATGCAGTTTTGCTCTCAGTCACCTTGCAGCCATCTTGGGCACAACGCTCGTGTCTTTCTGTGACTTTACTTTGTTACTCCAAGAAGATCTACCTAGACATTGGTCTCTTACCTTTGGTTTTCCTTTTGGATCCTTTTCAATCTGGATCTATAAAACACTCCTTTAAACTCTTCTAAGATGATCTAATATTCAGTCTTTTTCACATGCATTTATAAAAGAAGGACCTCTCAGAAGCCAGGAGAGACCTGGGCCACTTCCATCGCTTCAAGGCTCGTGAAGTGCAACACAAACCAGATTTATGAAATTTATGGTGTCTTTTCAAAATTAACCTTAAATAAGTTAATGTTTCACACCCACAACATATAATGCAATATGGTAGTGTGACTCACATGATTTATCCAAAATACTACTTCTGATATATTTAGGTTCTATGATCCAAGAATGGAGCTGAAGGTTAAAGTTCTTTGCTGAAGGATTAAATTCAATCCCGTCATTCTGTTTCTGTGACTGGAAGTTAAATTTGATTTCAAGAGCGCATTAGAAGTCTAAATTTGTGACCTTTTGTGGATGTGAGTCATAGGCTAGATGACTTGTTTACCTTCCCTGACGGTTGTCACGTTTCTAGAAAACTTACGTGCTACTTTCTTCCTTTCCTCCTCACTTGTTTGTTCTTCTGGCTCAGTGTCTGCCCTTAAAGCCCTAATGGATTCTTTCCTATTGTAAAAATTGAAGCCACCATTTGATGGGTTTTGGAACCAGCCCCGTGCTCTATGCCTCATTGTTGGCCCAGATAATATTCGTGTTATTCTCTCCACGTGACCTCTTGCACTTTGGAGGCTTGTTCTCAACTTTTGGTGCCCTCACCTGTTTCCTGAGGTGCAAAAGGAGCTCCTACCTTTTGATGCCTGAAATGCAACCTTCGCTTTTCACTCCCTCCTACGTGATTTTGATGAGGTTTATGTTCATGTGTTTGTCACTTTGTTCTTAGTTTCTTTCGTACTTTATCAGTTCTTTTGGAGTCAGGCCAACTGTTCATGTGCTCATGCTTGTTGCTGTAAATCATCATTGTGCCATTAACAAGCTCACAGGTTAATGGGGCTATAGCCAGCCTGGGAAGCCTGAGTCTTTTCCTTTTCTGCAGTGTTCCATGTTTTCTGTTCTTTGCCTCTTTGAGAGACAGAGACAGACAGCTTATTTGTCAAGTCAGCTAGTTGCTTAGATGTCTCTGTCTCACATCTAGCTGTTTTTTTCCTAGAGGAAAACCTTCTAGTTGGCTCTCCAGGACTGGAGGTGAGCTAATGGATGAGTGAATATTAGCAGTGGGTGCTGCTGTTCTGAAAATGGATTTGCCTTAGGGCTTACTACCAAGGGATTTCTGGAACTCAAAGCCATGCTTTTGTTCAGTTCTTAGGTCTTTGATTTCAAGGAAGCAGAATTATCCTTTCTCTTTTCCCGTATTCTGTGTGTTGTCTCTCAACCAATTTCTCATTGCTCAGTTGTGGCAGGTATCTATAACAGTGTTAACACAGTCTCAATAAATTTGGCTTATGGTGTTGTTTTTGGCCAAAGTTGTTGTTGTTGTTGTTGTTAGACCAAAGAGAAGCAGACCAGAAATTTCTGGAGAGAGATAAGAAGGCAGAATTTGTTGTTTTCTCTTTCTCTGTTTCCTTGCCTGCCACATTTAGATTCCTGGAATTGGAGCTCATACCTCACGTTGTAGAGCCCTCTTGCCCAGAAGCTTAGGGAGGGAGCTTCTGAATGTATAAGTGGTAAGGAATGCAGTCTCTAGAATCAGATGAACTGGGTCTTCATCCCAGCTCACCTGCTTTCTCTCTTCGTGATCTTGTGCAAGCCACTTCACCTCTCTGAGCTTCTCTTTCCTCATCTATAAAATTGGGGAAATTGCACTCAAATTCAAAAGAGTAAATTTTGATGCAAATTAATACAATAATAAGTAAATATAAAACCAACAGAACGGACCTAGTACATAAAATGTTAGTTACTTTTCATATTGTTCAGAGACCCTAATAAAGGACTATTATTACATAATTCTGTACATCTAACTGAAGTACAGTGTGATAGCTGTTTAATGAACAGTTTTGTGCTCAGGAATCAGGAGTTGAAGGCTGATGATGAGAACACTGGGAACTTCCTTGCCTCCAATACAGTGTTCAACAAACCGGCTGAAGAGGAATGAGGGACAGGTGCCAGTGCAGTTAGAGAATTCAGTCAGATCCCTTCTAAGTGTTTTTGGACCTGTTAGGACTTTAGGATTGAACGAATTACTCTAGAAGGTCATTCGTGGCTCTCTATTCCCGAGGTCAAGATTTTGAGTCTTGCATTTCTTATCCTCATTTGACTACATGCTGGAATTATGGATTTTATATTCGTTAGCACTTTACCATAAATATTCCATGGGTCTTTTGAATTCATGTGTTTTGAAAAACATCACTTTTGTTTGCTTTTCTTTCAGAGCACAATAGTTTTCTTCTCTCTAGAAGTTAGTTCAGGGCAATTCTTGAGGACTCTTGGGTGTCCATAATAAGATGACAGTCATGGTTGGTTTGATTATGGGCCACTGGTGCAAAAATTGCATTAAGAATTAAATCATCTATTGAATATAGAAGCCCAAATATTTTTGCCCCTTGGAAGTATCTCTATAACTCATAGTCATATGGAAATGTTAAAATTGCTGAATGGTATTTTTCTAGATAGGTGCCTTCTCAGAAACCGAGTTTCCTTTGGGTGTGCTTAAGCTGGTTATTATTAGTTTTGTAGTGGAGCATTGAGAAAGGACTAAATCTCCACCAAGGAATAGCTTATATGTCACTAGGAGCTGGGTAGGTGGAGCAGCTTTATGTGGAAACATAGGTAACTAACTTTTTCAGAGATGATTTCTCTACCCCAGTTTATGTTAGGCTCCCTGCTTATATGTTTATATAGCATCCTATATTTTTCCCTAGCACTTACAAGTGATTATTTCTGGAGCTATTCTTGTAACATGTGACTGTCTACAAAGATTTCAAGTTCCTGAAGGTCAGGGACAGTGTTCACTTTTCTATGTGTAGTAGATCACAAAGGACCTGGCACATAGTAGGACTTGATAAACACATTTGTTGAATATTTATTGAGTAGGAAGTACAAGCATTTTTATTTTTTACTTACTAGGAGTTTTCCATGACTGGCTATATTTCAATTAGGATTGAATTTGGAAGCACAGAGCAGAAACCTGACTACAGTAACTTAATCCGGGGGTTGGCAAACTCTTTTTATAAAGAGCTTGACAGTAAATGTTTTTTAGTCTTTTGCAAGCCATACAGTCTCTGTCACAACTACCCGACTCTGCTGTTGTAGCATGAAAGCAGCCATAGACAATGCTTAAATCAACGGACATGGCTATGTTCCAGTAAAACTATAGGCAAACAAGCTCCAAGTTTGACCCACAGACCATAGTTTGTAGTTCCCTGGCGTAATTAAATGGGGATAGTGGTCATTTCTCTTTAACAAGACAATAAGTCTAGAAGTTGGCCCTCAGGGCTGGTGCTAGCCCAACTACCCCAGCGAGACCTCCAAGATGGAGCACCATCTTTAGCATATGGTTTTTCGGTCTAATGGTCACAAGGTCGCCCCTGTACCTTTAGACATCAAAAGTGTGTTTCCAGGCAGGAAGGAAGTGAAAGAGCAAAAGACAAAGATGTTTCTCCTCTCTGGATTTTGCTTCTTTGTAAAATGAAATATGTCTTCCCAGATTTGCCTTCTTACTTTTGCTGTTCTTTTGGACATTTGTCTATAGCTTATCACCCAGGACCATGTTTAGGGCTACTCCCAGTGACAAGAGAGCCTGAAACCGTGAGTGTTTTAATTGAATACATTGCTACCCAGACAAAATTGGAATCCTGGAGCTGAGGAAGAAGGGCAGCTGATAATTGGATAAGCAAATAGTGAGGTCTACTGTGCTGTAGGTATTTTTTGTTGTTGTTTGGGTGGTTTTTTGCAATTTAAAAACTTAATTAAAATTAAAGAAAATTAAAAAAAATTTTCTTTTATTCTCCAACTCTCTCCCCTTTGGCAATCATCAGCTTATTCTCTCTATATATGATCTGTTTCTGTTTTGTTCTGTTTATTCATTCTTGTTTTTTAAAAAATAGATTCCACATATAAGTGTAATCATACAGTATTCCATTGTGTATGTCTATACCGTATCTTTTTTATCAGTTCATCTATTGATATATTCATAGGTTGCTTCCATCTATATCTTGGCTATTGTACATAATACTGCAGTGAACATAGAGGGGCACATATCTTTTCGAATTAATGTTTTATTTTCTTTGGATAAATAACCCAGGAATGAAACGTTGGGTCACATGGTAGATCTACTTTTAGTTTTCTGAGGAATCTGCATATTGTGTCTTATAGTGGCTATCCCAGTTTACAGTCCCACCAATAGTATACAGGGGTTCTCTTTTCTCCACATCTTCACCAGCACTTGTTGTTTGTTGATTTTTTTTGGTGAGAGCCATTCTGACAGGTGTAAGGTGATATCACATTGTGGTTTTAATTTGCATTTCTCTGATGATTAGTGATGTCAAGCATCTTTTCATATGTCTGTTGTCCATCTGTTTGTCCTCGTTGGAAAAATATCTATTCACGTCCTCTGCCCATTTTTAATTGGATTATTTTTTGTTTTGTTTTGTTTTGTTTTTGGTGTTGTATGAGTTCCTTATATTTTTTGGAGATAACCTGTTATTGGATGTATCATTGGGAAATATCTTCTTCCATTCAGTAGGCTATCTTTTCATTTTGTTGGTTTCCTTCACTCTGCAAAACATTTCAGTTTGACAGAGTCTCATTTGTTTCTCTTTTGTTACCCTTACCCGAGGAGACATATCCAAAAGATACTGCCTTAGTTTACTGCTTATGTTTTCTTCTAGGACTTTTATGGGTTTGGGTCTTATATTTGAGTCTTTAATCCATTTTGAGTTTATCTCTGAATGTGGTGTAAGATAGTAGTCCGGTTTCATTCTTTTCTATGTATCTGTCCAATTTTCCCAATACTACTTATTGAGTAGACTGTTTTTACTTCATTGTATATCCTTGCCTCCTTTGTTATAGATTAATTGGCCATATAAACAAGGATTTATTTCTGGGCTCTCTATTCTATTCCATTGAAAAAATATGTAATTTTATCCCAGTATCATACTATTTTGATTATTGTAGTTTTGTAGTATAGTTTGAAATTGGGGAGCATGATATCTCCCACTTTGTTCTTTCTCAAAAAAATTTTTATTTTATTTTATTTTATTTTTTTTGGCTATTTGGTCTTTTGCGGGTCCATATGAATTTTAGGATTAGTTCTAGTTCTGAGAAGAATGCAATTGGTATTTTAAAAGAGATTGATTTGAAGCTATATTGCTTTGGGTAATATGGACATTTTAATGATATTAATTATTCCAGTCCATGAACATAGTATATCCTTGTATTTTTTGGTGTCTTCTTCAGCTTCTTTCTTCAGCGTCTTATTGTTTTCAGAGTACAAGTCTTTCGCCTTTTTGGTTAAACTGATTTCTAGGTAATTTTATGCTTTTTTGAGCAATTATAAATGGGATTGTTTTCTTAATTTCTCTTCTTGAGCATTTGTTATTCGTGTATAGAAATGCAGCAATTTCTGTAAACTGATTTTGTATTCGGCAACTTTACTGACTTCATTTATTCTAATAGTTTTTTGGTGGTGTCTTTTGGATTTTATGTATAATATCATGTCATCTGCAAATAATAAGTTTTACTTCTTTTTTTCTGATGTGGATGCTTTTTATCTCTTTTTCTTGTCTGATTACTGTGACTAGGATTTCCAATATTATGTTGAATAGAAGTGGTGATAGTGGGCATCCTTGTCTTGTTCATGATCTTAGAGGAAAAGCTTTCAGCTTTTCCCTATTTTTTTCTTAGTTATATTTTTATAATTTCCCCAGTTTATTTTGAAAACATCCTTTTCTTACATATAGCCGTATGAATTTTAGATTAGTTATCCCAAAGTATACAGAAATTACCTATATTCTTTCATCAAGCACTGATGAAAGAATACTTATTACCATATCAATATTAAAGCATTCCAACATATGAGAACTTTTTCCAAATTTTAATTATTTTTTTCACCTAAGCTAATTAATATTTGGCATTGGGGTTATATACGTATCTAAAAGCAGACACATTCCTCAAACTGACAGTACGATAAACCAGCATACAGTGTCCTTCTTTCTGGGCATAATTAAACTTCCAGAGGCAAAATAGCTCAAAAGGGAGCAAATAAGATAACTTCCTTATGAAATAAACTAAATAGATAGAAACTAGGAAGTATTAAAGGTGCTAAAGATTAATTCCATAAATCTTTCTCTTTTCTATTTTTTAAATATACAAATGTTCACAACGAGTGTATGTGAATTAATATGTCTCATCTAGACTGTGAGCTCCTGTGGACGGGGCCACTTAACTCAATAGAAGGCACTGGCATACAGAGGTTGTGCAGGAGACAGAGGGTGTTTGTGCTCAGGTCGTCCACAAACTTAGGAAAGAGGTAGAGCAGATTACTTACAAATCTCACACGTTGACCTGGGCCTTAGAGTGATGTTTTACTTCATGTTATTCTCTGATATTATTTGTAACTGGAACAAAGTAGTCTAAGAACACTTCATGTGCCCCATAAACTGTCTGAGTCAAAGATATTTATTCTTTTATGAAACACAGCAACTGATTTCCATCTACAATTATTTTTTAAGGTATGAAACATTAGGTCGGCTGAAATAACAGCATTGGCCTTGAGCTATGGAACACTGTTCCACTTGAACATGCGATGCAGAAACACTGTAAAGGGAGCACTTTCTGCAGGGTGCAGGGAGGATGGATGTAGTTAGCAGACCTTTTCCAAAAAGGTTCTGTGGCACCTCACACACTGCTGGTAGACAGTCTCAAAGTTGGAGTCATTCCCATAAGAAGTTGTTTTTGTGGCTCATAGCTCCCAAGTAGTTTAATTTTAGATTTGCTGTTTTTAGCTTGATTACTTTTTCTAGTCGAATCTCTCAGGTTGCTTTCATCCACACAGAGGATATCAACGGTCCCCAACCTTTTGGGGACCAGGGACCGGTGCTCCTATGAAAATCTAATGCCTAATGATCTGCGTTAGTGATGCTAGTGCTGGGGAGCGGCTGCAAATACAGACGAAGCTCTGCTTGCTTGCCCTCTGCTCACCTTCTGCTGTGTGGCCCCGGGGATTAGGGACCCCTGGAGTATATAATCAAATGTGGCAATGCCTTCTTTGGTAACCTGCCAGGCAATGTGATTCATGGGAATACCATGCATCTTCATGTAGTTCTGCCCTCAATAATCAGGAGGGTTTCCTATTTCATACGTGGATGTTGCTGCACTGTCTGTTCTCCAGTAATCTGAAATGTTTTGATCAGTTACAAATTTTCTGAAACTGTTTTTGCAACGGGTAATTGACAGATGTTACCCAGACACAGGAACAGCACTGGCTTGGGAACCTGCTTGGCTTGGATACCTGCTTGGCCATCTTCCCACTAACAGAAGCTCCCTCGACTGTGTCGGAGCTTTTCTGGCACAGCGCATGGGCACTACCAGCGTCCTGCCCCATGCGCCTGCACTGTCTGACGTTAGCTCTGCCCAGGGCGAGCATGGAGGCAGAGCTAAAGTTTTTGACCTCAGTTTTCAACTTCAAAATGGGAAACGAGAATAGTATCTGCTCTGCAGTTTAAGAAGGGTGAGTTTGAGAAGGTGTGTGAAGCATTTAGCACTGTGCCAAAACATGGTAAACACTCAATAAATGGTGTGTGTTATCACTATGAATGTTGCAATGTACAAATCATGTTTTTATCCCTCCTTGCTCTTTCTAACACAGATCTATTTATAAATAGAAAAAATAAATAAATAAAGGAGTAAAGTATGAGGAAGGATGGGCGGTGGTGGGGGGAGTTGTCTCTCTATTGTCATAGGTATTCCATAAGATTGTGAGCTTTTAAAAAGAGGCCCCAGCCTGATTAGACAGCAAAGTTTGCAATAAATAGCAACAGAGCAATAAAAACCCAGTTCCCAAAATCCTAACTCTGGTTACATCCTCTCACCAGCTATTGAAATTCCTTGCTTTCATGGTATAGCATAGGCTAGGTTTTGTTGTTTTATTTTAGTTTTTAAACATTTTTTAATCCCTCTGGGATGGTATTTCACAGGATGGGTAGGTCTGACTCTGTCAAAGGCTGAGTTCCCTCAGTGCTGTGTACACAGCAGAAAACGCAATGCTTTTTCTCCCTGCACCTTGACCTATTCCAACTAGTGTGGGTGTGAATAGAAGTGTTCTGAAGTTCAAGGTGGGTAGGAAATGCTGACCCTGAATGCTCCTTGCTGAAATAGTTCTGATTTTAAATGAGTCTCTTTCGGGGTTTCCTTAACTCTTTCAGTCACTGTGTGAGAAGTCCTTTCCCAGGTACATGGGCATATTTTGCGTTTGCTTTACATGGGCTAGCCGTTTGCAAGTGGAGTCCAGCGGCCATCCAAAAAATTCATTAATGAAGTACCTTTGCAATGGCTTATGGTTTATTAGGTCAAATCAGGAAAGCAAGAACTATTGAGAGAACGCTTGGAAGGTTTATTTCTAAAACCTGTCACAATACTAGGGTAACCACCCAGGTGTCATTTTTAAAAAGCAAAAGCCAAGCCTCAAATTATCAGAGCCCCAGTGGAAATCTCTTCTCCGAATCCATTACGCAGGAGATGAACTGGGTAAATACCGAGGACTCTCCCATTTAGACTCTGACCCTCACTCAGCAAGGGGAGTGATTTGTTTCCCACGTTGGTTTCGTGCCCACCTTTTTGTGAACCTTTTAATTTAAAAGAGACAATGATTAATGATGCTTTTGATCTGTTGACTTTTTTTTTCTTTTAAAGGGCAGCCTCTTTCTTTTCTACATAAATTCGATATTGGAAGTAAACCATGAGTATAAAAATTATATTGCTTATTTATTTCTGGTTATGTTAGGCATATCCTAACCCTCTCTCCCCTGCTAAAGTTATGGTGCAGACTGGGCTCATATATTTTTGTAGTCTTTGCATTCAGCATCTGGTATATGGTAGGGATTTGGCAAACATTTATTGAGTGAACAAATAGATGAATGAATTAATAAATGGTACTTAATTATAATCAAAACTTGTGTGGAGGGCAGTTCCAAAAGTGTATTTACACATAACTCGTGTGCTTTCTTATTGAGAAATTAATATTCTATAGACTCTGCATTTGGGCCTTGTTTTGAACCTCTGATGATTCCAATTAAAGTAGTTCACAATGGAAAAATCTTTCTGCTTACGTTTCCCTGATAGCATAGTATTTTTTGCTTAGGAGAGCAAACCACCAAGAGATAGAGTCATTTTGAAGTCTGTGAATATTTTGTGAATATTTTTACAGTCATTCTAGACTACTTCTTAGTAACAAAGCTTTGGTCTACAGAGCTTGTAACCTGTCTTGCTATTCTGTGCTTCTTTAATAGTGAGTATGTAGATGTCGATATCTAAGAAGGGGAAAAAATGTCATGTGAATCATAGCATTACATCAGATATTAGCAAATATAGATTCTGTTATAATACTTTGATCTAGTTCTTTCAGAAATAAAAGTCTTTTTTGTGTGAGATTACCATTTTGTTCATTTTTAATGTTTTTCTAATTAACTATATGAGAGTACAAGAATTGGTCTTAGTTCCAGATTGCAGAACTGGAAATTAAAGTTTAAAAAAAACTAATTTTTTTTATTCATGCGTTTTATATTGTGTTAAAAACTTAGTGATAATTTACTAAAAGTGGCATTATTTATATAGATTTATTAAATATAGAATGCAGTCTAAAACTTAATGTGCTGTAAGATAATTGCCTTAACTATATGGCAGCTTTGCAAGGGACTGCATTCCAATAAATGATAGGTTGTATAATACCTTACCTTCTTGTCTTGAACTATATTTATTTTAAGGGGCTCTTTTGGTTTTATCTTAATGTGCCCTGAGGAACTCCTGCTTAGCTTGAAAGGATACCCAAAAGAAGGAAATGCAGTTAATGGTTTAACAAATTCCAAACTTTATTAGCAATTTGTGCTTCAGGAAGGGCAGATGTACCTTAAACTCTAATTCAGGTTTCGGTCCCAACTTCCCGTCTCCTCTGTTGATAAATAAGTAGAAAGGTGGAAGGCTGCTAACACTAGGTCCTCTTAAAGGTCCTTTCCCATCTCTAGCAGGTTGGTGGCCATCTGAAAATGCTGACAATGCCACATCTCCAGTGAAATTTCCTTGATTCCCTCAGTACAGCTGCCCACTTCGCTCATTCTCTGTGATGCATTCTGATTGTGAGGGACAGATTTCATTTTAAATTTGAGGTGACCCAGAGATGCTACTCAATGTTAGGTTTCTACATTTAAGACACATCCTTGTTTGTGTGTTTAATGTGGAAGTAAAGGAAATCAACTGAGTTATACATTTTGATTCAAAATTTTTTTTATCCTTCCTAATCATCCATGCAAGTCATGCCCAGTTTTTTTCCTCATGTTTTAATTATTTTTGCCTTGGGTTTATGCTCTTTTACTTTCCTTTGAGTTTTAGTCTTATTTCTACCCCCAAATAGTGAGTTAAAAAAATTGGGCCAAATATGAAACAGAAATAGTTAGTTAGAATTACATATAGTATTTAGGAATGCATGAATGATTAACAGACTTTATCCAAAAGTACAAAACATGAACATGTATACTAGTTGACAGAAATGAACCATCACATAAATTTATGGACAAAACATGGCCAAAAGGGCACTCGGCTTAAAACAAGAACAAAAAAGGATGATGTGCTGGTTTATTCTAGCACCCCTTTTCCTTTCTCTAAATGTCAGGAAGTATCCTTAGTTCCCTGCTGCTTCTTCCTCACCTGGTCTCCCATCTTCCCTACCTATTTGGGAGGCATCCTCAGCCTCCAACAGGACTCTCATACCACCCTTGCCCCTAAGTCGCTTACCTGTGAGGGTTATCTAGGCTCCTGTGTTCAGAGGGGCTTTGGACATAACTAGCAGACTGAGTCCACATAGTGAAGCACTCCCATGTTGGTTAATATGTAGTTTTAAGTGATAGATGCCTTCTCATATATAGATAATTTGTTAATTTGTAGACATTTTATAGGAATTATAGCAGATAACCTTTATGAAGCACTTTGTATGTGTCAGGAGCTCTTCTGAATCTTTTATGTATATCTTCTCGATTTAGTCCTCCTAACAACCCTTTAAGTATATACTGATGTTTGCCCCATTTTATAGATAATAACACTAAGACACAGAGAGGTGAGGTAACCTCTGTGAGGTCACACAGTGGAGTATCCTTAAGCCTCGGCTCTTCTGGTTTCTACTGGAAGGCTCTGAATGACATACTTTCTCATGAGGTAGCTCATCACATTCTTAGGGCTCTTGCCCGAAAGGTTTCTTTGTGGTCTAAATTTGTGGATGTTATCAGTGATAGTTCTAGACAAAGAATCATTTCAGTTCAAAAAAATAAATTCCCAGACTTAAAGCCTAAGCAGAGTTCCCCGCTTTTCTCCATTCACCTCCTATATCCTACCAGTTGACAAAGCCTTGTTTAGTTAGTCTTTGAAGTATCTTCCCTGCTTTCCGTTTTTCTTGCCATTGCCTTTCCAACTGTAGAATGAAGGCTTAGCTGTTTAGTGTGGCCTTCAAGGCTCTTCATACCCCGGCCGTGTTCTGTCTGTCTATTCCTTTAGTCTAGCCTTCCGCAAAATAGCTACCAGGTGCCTTTTGTGGGACTGGCCCTCTTCTAGGAGTTAGGGATAGAAACAGGTGTGATAGATTCCAGCTTGGTTCTTGACCTATTGGAGCATGCATTATACCACTTATTCTACCCTTGCGTGATTGCTTCCTTCAGCTTTGGATGCCAGTCCAGCTCTTTTTTTCCTTCTCTCATACCTAATAACATCCTACTCATCCTTCAAGGCTTGGCTCAGATATCACTTCTGTGAAGCCTTTTCAATTTCACTCAGCCTGTGTGACTCACTTCTTTGTCTGGACTCCCACAAGTGTGTGTTTGTATTTCATTATAACCTTTGTTCAAGTCTGCTCTGTATTTTATTGTGTTCTTTTCAGATTTGAAAGCCACATATTCTTGCCTGAAGGTAAGAACCTATGTAACTTATTTTTGTATGCCCCAGAGCACACTAGGTAGAGAGAGAGTCGGTGCTCCTCGGATATTACTAAGCATAGTAATAATAATTATTTTGTTGAAGGCCTACTGTGCATCAAGACTGCTAGATATTTTGTATGTATTGTCAATTTTGCTTCTGCTAACTAGTTTATGAGTTACGGGTATGATTGTTATTCATTTTACAGGTGAGAAAACTGTAGTCCAGAAAGATTATGTAACTTGCTCAGAGAAACATAGCTGCTAAATGGAAGGACAGACATTTGCACTCAGGGCTGCCTAATTCTAAAGTCTGTGTTCTTTTCATCATGATACCTGAACAGCACACAATCATGGTTCCTGTGGTTCCAGGAAGTCCAGATTACGAATCCACATCCCTTCAATAAATACTCATATGATTCAATTTCTTCATCTTCCTTCATCCTGGAAACTTCCTCTTTTTATCCGCCTCCTCTTTTACCCATTCTGTATCTTTTAAATATCTCTAAAACTGCTGCAGAAAACTGGAAGAAAGATTTGGACACTGGTCTGTTTTAATGACCATTGACCAAAATTTTATGCTGAATTTTGGAGCAGCCATATGGAACATGGGAACACAATATCTGTATATTGTGAATTATCTGAACATGGGTTCAGTAAACTCGGCTTCCTCCTGTGAACCAAGATCAAGCAAGGATCTCCTTATCATACTGGTTGAACTTTTTGGTTACACACAACCTCTGGCCTTCTTAAAGGAAAAGGATTGAAGGAATAGCTAGTAGCTCACGGAATGCACTGAAGTTTGGGAACGGATAGGAAGCAGGACAACGGCACTATATTGGAAGTTCAAATGCCTTGACCAGCTCATCAATGTCACTGCTGAAATCACTACTCCCCAAACATTTTTCTAGCCTAACATCGGTCTGCTTAGATGAATCAGATGGGCCTAGTGTATGTCGTGTAGCTACCCTATGGCTATGAAAGTATAGGGGACTTTGATTGAGGAGGCCCACCCTGCTTGCAACAGTGAGGAGTTGGGGGGTTAATTCCCCAAAGGGAAATTGAAATGGATTCTAGATAGCCCCCCAAATTCAATAAATATCAGCTGTTCCTGAATGCTACATGAATAGTAGAGTTTATTGAAGAGAGGTGCAGAGTTTTGCTCTCTAAAGTCCCACCTTTTGTAGCTTTAGACCTCCTTTCTGACCAGGATTTTGACTCTGTCATTGATGGTATTAGGAAACGTTCCAGCTTCACATCATAACAAATTTGATGAGCCTACCTTTACCTTGCATGAGTTCATCTAATATTTAAGTCACTGGGAAAGATGTAATAACATACCCAGACCTGTAACTAGCTTACTACTGAAGACCTTCCTCTAGCAAGTCCTAATAAAACCTGAGTTCTGAAAACCCATCATCAAATAATAAAAGAAATAGAGTAACTGCACAATTCATGAGATTAATATAGAGCAGGAAGACAGTCTTTTTTTTTTTCTTAATAATCTTTCTTTTATATCTTACTTTATGGGGGTGCTGTTTAATTTCATGTTCATTTACTTTAATTACTTCTTGCATGTAGTTTGCGGGAAAGTTTGCCATTTTCCAACATCTAAAAGATGGCTTACTTGAGTTTCGTTTCAGACCCTGAAAGAATTAAAGTATAATAAAACCCAGTGTGTAAATTTCTCATTTTTCACCACAAAGGATTCTTCATCATAATAGAATCAGTTTTTCCAGGGAGATTTTATCAGACTTATGAGTCAAATTAGTTGAATGCACTTCTTCTGCTAATAAACAGAGAACCTTTACCCTGGAAGCATCTCCACACTAAATTCTAATAATTCAGTGTTTCCTTGCCTCAAGAGATCAACCTGTAAATGACCTAGGAATAAAAACATAAATTTATTAACCTAAAAGGAGATTGTTAAGATGGGTGAATTCAAGAGGATAAAAGTGAAGAAAGGTAATAAAATCAAAATACAAATATTGAATATATGTTAGATTTTGTCTGTGTGTGTGTGTGGGGGGGTGCATTTTTAGAGAGGTGGGTATTGGCTTAATTCTCCCCTACTCCAAGCAAAGCATTTTTGGGAACAGGTTTTTATGTGTCTGTGGTTGCATTTATTGCTGTGTTGCACATCAGGACGATACAGTGGGTAAGGGTCTACTATGTACTTAACTAAAAAAAATCTTGTGTTTCTAATTTAGAAGATCATTGCAGTTGTGTTAGAACCAAGCCAAATTGGACAGTGACTGCTTTGATCACTGCCTCCATTTTGATTTGCCTCATGATCTGTAGGTCCAAGGTTAATTGTGGGAAGATTTTGGCCATGAAACTATGACAAGCCCTTACAGGAATGGAGAGGTGGTGTAGTTTCTTTTAAGTGCGTTTATTAGGGGTAGGTGTGATCACTGACTCACTGTTTGATTGTAGAAGGCTCATTGGTTCTCTGTATGAGTTAGTTCTAAATCCTCCTTTTAAGTTCAGTCCAAGTTGCTGTGACCTTCTCAAGCTGCTTGTTCACAAGTATTTCAGATGTTGAGATGTTGGGCATTTTGTCTAGTTCATAAATGAGAAATGCTTTCTTCTCTCTTTAAGATATGGAAGATTTGACCCTATAGAAAAGGTATGAACATGGATTTCCTTTTACTCTGTAGATAAGATCTGCCGTAGTGAAAAATGCAGATGAATAGATTGTTTACGCAGAAACTGTGGGAATCCAATGAATAAATGTGAGAAAAAATGTTTAGGGCTAATAGTAAAGTCTTCTTTGGTGTGTAATTGAAATTCACTTTCTCTAGTATTTTTGCACAAGATCGAGAATAAAAATGGTTGTGATTGATGAAGCATTCAGTGTATATCTAACTGTATGTTGAACTAGAGGGACTTTTAAATCACCCAAAGGAAAGATTGCATTATCATGAACATTAATATGCTACAGTTAAGTGTGTCACTGATTATCATAAGCCCTGGTGTTCACAGGGCTCTTTGAGGCCAGCCAATGAAAAAGGAAAAACTTTTTAGCAAAAAAAGATACCAGTCTACAGAACCTCTATGAAGGAGAACAGTCCAGTGGTCATGACTCTTAATGGGTTATTTTTTTCTGTGTTCCCAACTCATCTGTAGATTTTTAGTTAACCCCAGAGAGATTGACAGATGGCCCCTGGGAAGGAAGAGTTGAAACTCCAGGGGAGAATTTATTCCCAAGAAGAGGAAGTAAGAAAGGAAGAAAAATAGTGAACAGTAACTTATTAAGGGCCTGGAGGTTAGGTTAGTTAAATGTTTAAAAAATTCTTTATTTCTTATAGATCTGTTGCCATTTATGTAGTTGACAAATTTTCAACTGTTAGAGAATCAATTCAAGAGGGTAGAAAGAAGAGGGATTGTGCTTATTTTTTTATCTTTTGAAAAGTAACGTCTTTTCCTCAAAATTATATAAGCAGTACATGTTTATAGCAGAAAATTTGACCTATAAACATATATTTCAGTAATTAAAATTACCTCTGTTCTCAACACAGAGAAATTTAATAAATGGGGTATCCTTGCGTGTATAATGTAGGAAAATATATAAATGTTATTGTTACATGTTTTAAAATATTTTTCAGTGACTACATACTTATTTGTCTTTTTTCATTTAACATGTTTATTAAGTAAGCGTAAGCGTATGTCCGTTGACACTTTGTTTATCTTTGTATCTGCCATACATCAAGCTCAGTATTAGGGAGATGAATTCATTAATATTTTTTAAATTTGCAGTAAAGGCATCACATCGGAATTAAATCTCTGCGTTATTTGTAGGAGGAAGAGAGGTGAGAAAACCAAGGGAAGAGCATTTATTGAGCACCTGGTGCATGCCAAGTACTATAGTAGGCACTTTATGGTAATTTTGCGATTTATTATCATTCAATACTGATGATGATGATGATAGTTAACAATTATTGAGCCCTTACTATGTACTAGGCGAGAACTTTGACATGTATCACTTAATTTAATTTTCAACACAGCTCAAAAAGTTTAGTTATTTCTATTATTTCCATATTACAGATGGGAAACCTGAGGCTCAGAGAGGTCAAGCTAGTTACTCAAGATCACACAGCCAGGAATTATAAAACCAGGCTGGCTGATGGTTCTCAGCTACTCTGAGCTCCATACTACCTTTCCATGCCCCACTCCTCACACCAGTGTATGTGCTACATGCTAAACTGCCTTTCAGTATTTCCAGGCTATTTTTTTCTAACCTATGCTTCCTTTGTATAACATCCCTGGAAGCTTATTTTTACCTTTTGGTGTTAAGACATTGGGGGAATCTGCAAGCACTATATGCTGCAGGTCTTATTCCATTCCATCCAGGGCATGGAGACAGACAACACTGAAGGAATACCTTTGCCTGTTTATGATGATGACTTCAGTGTAGGTGCTGCTGTCACCTCTCAGGGAGCATCATTAGCTGTTGCAGGATGAGCCAAGGAATTTTTTCTTGAGTTACTGCTGCAGTGTTGGTGCTCCGAGGCACAGCTGTTTGTAGCCTGTGCACTGTGCCTTGGGCCTGGGATCCTGCTGTTATGTCTTAGAACAAGGAATGTTTATCACTTGGTTGGGGTTGTCCACGTTTTGCGGTTGTGGCTGAGTTTTTCCCTATTGTGACCGAGTTTTCTGTAACAGCTGTTGGCCTCGGACATTTGTTCCACTTCTTTTGGCTCCTGTTACTTCTGCTCAAAAAATTGGGATAATCCCTGTACCTACCATGTAGAGTTGATGGAAAATTGGGTGAAGGTAGTTTAAGTAAATAACTTTAGTAAAAATCTTGTGCAGAGTTGTCATGTAGTTGATATGAGGTAGTATTTTTCTTCAGGGATCCTCTAAAAGATTGAGAATCACTTCCTTCAGTGACAGGGGAATCTTTTTAGATACCTGGAAAATTGGCTAATTACACTTTGATTAGTTTACTTCCCTCAAGGAAGTGATTTTTCTCTTGTCATTCCTGGGATTTAGGATATATCAGTTAGCATGTGTTCACCTATTAGTAAAAAGAAAACCTCATAAACAGTGGCTGAAAACATGAGGATATTTATTATTTATTTACTCAGAAGTCTGAGGGTAGGCAGTCCCAATATTGGGTAAGCATCTGAATAACATCTGATTGCTGGATTGACATATCTGTGATTCTTTTAGCTTTTCCCTCATGGCCGCAAGATGGCTGCTAAAGCTCCAGGCATTACCGTCCTACATAGTGCATTTAAAGGCACAAAGTGGCAAGTCAGGGAGAGGAGGAGGAAGAGGGAGAGGAGAGAGGGGTGAAAGAGGAGGAGGGAGAGAGGCTTCTTTGTGTCTCTTTCCTCCAATCAAGGAGGAAGAATATTTGCAAGCAGTGCCCGCTTATATCTTTTGGCCGGAACTAAGTTACACGTCTGTCCCTAACTGCAGAGAAAGCTGGGCAGGGGAACAGCTCATTTTTTTCAGCTTTAAGAGTAGGAGAAGGGAGGAAAAGAGTTGGGGATGGCTGTTGAATAACCATCCGGCACTGTCTACATATAGAATAACACTTCATACTTGACCAGATAAGGCCAACCTAAAATCTAGATTGTGCCTAGTAAAGGAAATGAATGTTATTATTTTCAGTATTATTTAGAATGACAGTGTAGTGTTGGATTCCCACATTATTGCTAAAGCTGAAATTTCTTGGTATCAAGGGAGGGTGGGTAATTCAAACACTCTGTTTACTTTCTTCATCATCAGGCTTTATCCCATCTCAGGCTCTCTGTATATTACCCAAGAAATATTTTGTGGATGGCTCAGCTTCCTTCTCAAAGCTATAGTTCTGGTTGTTTCACACCCTGCATATGGTGTTGGCTATGATTACCCTCCCCCCCTCCCCAAAATGATCTTTGCTTCTGTATTTGCTCATTGTGAAAGAAACATCCTGACAGCTGTGATGTATTTATAATGTCGTGAGGCTGGTTTTCCAGTCACTTTGTTACATCAATACTAATCTTTCTCCCTAAGCTGAAAAATTCATCACACTTTGAGCTACAGGGAAAAGCTCCACCTGAAAATGTGTACTTTGGAGTTTTTAGGGGAGGGACAGAGTAGAGGAATGTTACTATTTAAGAAACCTTTCATAATGTCACTTGCTCCAAATGGTATGAGTTATTTGTGTTGGTAGAGCAGAGCACTTTCTCCAGGATAGCCGATGTCTCCAAAGACCCCATTTATAGGCAATACGTTGCAAAAACAGTAGCAAGTACATTTTCTGACAGTGAAAACAATTATTTTGCAACTGGCTTCTTAAAGAGTATACTTGGTTCTAATCCATGAGCATAAATGTCTCACCCAAGTTAATCAATGAAATAAATCTACGATTCTAATCAAAAGTGTGATTAGAATTTGTATAAAAATTAGATGTCATTTTCTATAAAAATTAAAATAAAAGATTCAGATTAAGAGCAGAAGTTTTAAAAAGTCATGGCCAAAACCACTGAATTTTAGAGAGTTTATTGATTTCCGCTAAGAAAATAAATTTTTAATTACAAAATTAATATGTAGAATCTCCAACTGGGAACCAAATACCCATCTGCTGAGAATCAGATTCTCATGAATGTAGAAATTTGGTGACACTTCTAAATGGCACAGTCCAAGATATAGTAGCCACTAGATATGAGTGGCTATTCAATATAAATGAATTAAAATTACAAAAATTTAAGAATTTACTTTATTGCACTAGCCATATTTTAAATGCTCATTAGCTTCAGATGGCTAGTGGCTACTGCACTGGACATTTCTGTGTTCTGTGTCTAGAATATTTCCATCCCCACAGCAAATCCTACTGGGCAATGTTTCTCTAGGTGAGTCATTCTCTACCAGAAGATTTTCCCCACCAGGAAACTTTTGGCAATATCTGGAGACATTTCTGGTGGTCACAACCGGGGTGGTGATCGTGCTGTTGGCATCTCAGGATGCTCCTGACATCCCACAGTGTGCAAGACAAGCCCCGTGATGAAGGTTACAGCCTGAAATGTCAGTTATATTGGGGTTCATAAACTTTACCCTCCAGGATGGGTAGACCCCTCTGGGCTCCAGGTCCTCAACTAGAGTTTTAAAGCAACTCCCACTACCAAGATTTTAGGTAGTCCGTGTTTAGGATATAATATGTGTGCAAAGTAGGATTAAAACTTGAGCTAAAGTCTAGAAAATACTTGTCCCAAGTCCCCCATGGCCCTAGTTAGAGGCAGGGGAGGATTCATAGGGCTACCTGGGCAGTCCACTTGACACTCATCCAGCTGAGGTTAGAAAAATAAGGGGCTATACTGTTGTTTCCACCTCCTTCCTGTGCCTTCTTCCCTCCTCACTATCCCTTTCTTTGCACACTGAGTGGAGTCAGCCATCTAA
Organism: Pteropus medius; assembly: GCF_902729225.1. NCBI lineage: Eukaryota > Metazoa > Chordata > Mammalia > Chiroptera > Pteropodidae > Pteropus > Pteropus medius. The sequence continues at coordinate 4,543,001 of NW_024353908.1, forward strand.
ATCAGTGTTTTAGGGGCTGGATTGCTGTTCCATTCCAGGCCAGCATCAGTAGCTAGGATATCATTGTAAGCAACCGAGGCTCATACTGACAGCTGTGCTTGGCAGCAGGTGAATGCCAGTATGACTTCTTATGAATCATATATCCCAACCAGAGCTGGGTTCAGATTCGGACCCTGCCACGTAGCTGCTGTGTGGCCAAGAGTAAGTTACTTAACTTCTCTGGGCCTTAGTCTTTTCCCTTATAAAACAGATTTAGTAACAGTATACGTATTGTAGGGTCGTATAAAGATTAAATTAAAAAATGCACGTAAAGCAATTAGTACAGCCTCTGGCATATTAAGAATAAAGTCATCAGTAGCTTTTATTATTATTGTTATTGTGTTACTATGGTTACTAGGCCCAAGAAAGGCTGACTGTATTAATCTGGGGTCCTCTCCTGCCTGTGGAGGAAATCAGGGCCCTGGTTTGCCAAACTGCCTGGGCCGGAGCCAGGGCTAAAAGCCAGGCCGGCAGGCAGGCAGGCGGTATCTCACCCCTTCCACCTCAGCTTCAATGTCACTTACTCTAATGACCCGTTCTGTTCAGCCTATTTAAATAGGCTCCCCCAGACCCTGCCATTGTTTTATCATCTTCGACTCATGTCTATTTCCTTCATGGTGAATTTTGTGACTGTATTTTGTGTGTTTTTACTGGTTATATCTTCTTCTAGACTTTGAGTTGGTGTTAGGCACTAGGGATTTAAGAAGTAATGGCATAGTATAAGGAAAAACTGAACTCATGACAATGAAGAAAGGAAAGGAGGATGACAGGGTTAAAGCAGACTGCATTTTGCATGCTGACTAACCCGAATGAAATCTCGCTCTGCCCCTTACTCACTTTGTGACCTTAAGTAAATCATTTAACCTGAGTCTCAATTTGCCATATCTGTGAAATGGGACAAATTTTGTAAGAATTCCATGACAAATATGTCTTTTACTTCAGTTAGATATTCAGTAAATGGTACTTTTTAAAATGATTAAAGAACCAAGATAAGAGTAAAAATAAAGGATGATTTATGAATTTGTAAACTTTCCTTCACTTCTATCAATATTATGCATAGAACTTTAGCTCTAACACTTGCCATATTAGAATATTATGTCTCAGTGAATAATTTTATAATTTGTTTAGCATATCGAGACTTCAGTAAGCTGAAGTTAAGAATATTTGGTCAAACTGGTAGTAATTTTTATAAAGGGTCTTTGAAAGGGATTCAGAAAGTATCAGGGCTGGCAGGTTTGTGTTGGCCTCTTTTCAAGGACTCACACAGCCCTTTCTTCCTAATCTCTTCACTGATTATTTGTGGTCAGTGACTAAGGACCTCCCATCCCACCTCTGCGTTCCCAACACAACTTCCTACTATTGGAGGATGAAAGAACCAGATCTTCATTCCTTGTCCATGAATCTGGTCAGGAGACATAAGGCCTGTTGTGTGAGCCAACTGTCTCCTCACCTAAACTGATGTATTGGTCCATCCCCGACCTGAACTACCACCACCAGGGGCGTAGAGAAGAGCCTTTGTTAAGTCTGTATTAGACCTCATGCTAGATTTATTTTAGATCTCTAGTTTAGTTTGCTTTGAGACCATCTTGAATTCTTTCTGATTGTGGGTTCTGACTTACTCATCCAACTCTTTTCAGTGTTAGCAGAAAAGAGCATGGCTGATGATCAGGTTATATAGGATGCATGGGAGGTCTACAGATTTTGAGTATTATCTGTGTTAATTTGTTGGTTTGTGTGTTTTTAGTTGGTCTGCTTTCCCATAAGGCCTAACATATATATTGTAGAGATGGAGAACTGCATATAGAACAAATGTCTATTTTGAGCTCTTATATTGTATCTCTTGGTTGCAGATAACTCAAAGCTAACTCCAGCCAGCCAAGCAAATAGCAGAATTTTATTGGCTCACGTAATTAAAAAGCCCACGAGTAGGATGGCTCTCTGTGGGCTTTGTTAGGAATCTGTCCTGCTCTTGTGCTCGCTTCTAAGTTAATGTGCCCTGGCCTTTTTCAGTAAGCTTTCTCTTTGTGGGGACAAGCACAGTCCATGTTCTTAAAGCTTTCAAAAGCCCAGCAAAAGAAGAATCTCTCTCTCAGTAGTTCCTGCAGAATCCTAGCCGTTGCATATCATTCTGTTTTGGGACATGTCCATTCCTCAGCCAGTCAGTGTGGCCAGCAGAGAGAAACACACTGATTGGTCAGACTTGGTTTATGGCTCCACCCTCTGGAGCTGGGAGATCAGCGTCAACCTCCTGTGACCTACAGGGACTAAGAGTGGGGAATGGGGCATTTTCCCAAAGAAAAATCAGGCTGGTGATACCAGAGGAAGAGGAGCAGGGATGTCAGGCAGGCAAAAACAATGGATATCCATGACCCTGTTCCCCTTTTATTTTAATTGTGCCAGTGACTCTGGGAAAATCTCATGCCTGGTGGTGGTTCCATTTTGCCTCCAGAGCTGCTTGCAGGCCCTCGGCCTGATTTTATTTACAGCATCAGCACACCTCTCTCTTCTTTCCTGCAGTCATGATACCCCAGTCTTTCCCCTAGAGGTTGAAGTAAATGGCCTTTTCCAAGCCACAATCAATGGCATTCTGTAAGGTGTGACAGAAGAGGCCATCTGGCACTTGTCCCACTGTCGTTTCTCCTTGTCCAGAGAAGAGGTGTGTTGGAGGCAGAAGGTCGCAGCTCAGTGAAACTGCTCTCAGAAGCCTCATCCCCAGACTCAGGTCTGTAGCACAGAGACACCTCAAAAGTCAAACACTTGGCAGAATTTCTCCTTTGTGAATTTTACCATCAGAATTGGGTTGGGGAATAATAATCAAAATGAAGATGATTTTGAATAAAATTATGAATTTGAGTGTACTGCACAATACTTTCCCAAATATTGGATAGATATTTTTAAAGATCCTAGCACTGAGGTCACTGATCCATTTCAATTTTTATTGAAACAAATAAACCCAATAAAAACACTTATGCCGAGAGCTGTAGCAGCACAATAAAAGAATCACCCTGTATTGAATTTATTGATTTATTTATTTACTCCAACTGGAAAATCGAGTATTGTGTTAATGTATTTTATAAGAATCACACTGCTCGATGAAATGGCTAATTTATTTTAGCGTATACATAAATAGCTAGCAATTTTCCATGAGACAGGCTAATGAAAATGATGCCATGAAATTGTCTATACTATGAGGAGTGACGGAGACGAGTTGTTATTGGGTGAGTGCTAAGACGCACTGAACTGGCCATCATATCTTTGAACTTTTGAACTGCTACTTGTTTCATGTGATTTATTGATTTTGCTATCTCTCTGTTTAGCTCAACTTTAGTTTTTGCCCAGCAGTGCAGATAAGTGGCATAGGAGATTTAATTTCATGGGTATTTGGGGTTAAAACTTATCTTTAAGAAGAATGCTAAACATGTTTTAATAAAACATGAGTAGCGAGGGTTTTAGGTTTCTGTATGATATGGATCTGATAAGAACCAAGGCAGTGTAGAGGCCAGCCCAGGGGTTCCAGGATGGGAGGCACTCTTCTTCTGAGTTCTGGAAGTTTCACCAGGGCCAAGTGCATTTTATTTGTTTAGTCAGCCGGGGCTTCGTTCTTAATTACATATATCGTTCTTCCCCTGCTTGTGTCCTTCTGCTCATGCCACGTGTTTTGCCTGATGCCTGATTTCTGGGGTTCTCGCAGGCAGCAGCGCCGTGGCTCTCCTCCCCTCCTTGCACACGGAGGGCTGGCCGCTATTTAAACACTCTCGTTTTGGCTGATCTCTCAGGGAAACTGCTTTCAGGAGCAGCCAGGGTTCTCACCTAGGAATGAAGACATGGAAGTTTCTTTGCTTTGGGGCCTCGGCTGACGCGCAGAGCTGCTCCGCTCTCTCCAGATCCACTCTCTGTGGTGTCATCCTCACCGCTGTCCTCCTCAGCCAGCCCTGACCTTGGGGGGCAGTGTTTCCTTCGCTGCTTCAGTGTGGGGAGGAGGTGGGGGGGGCGTGGTCTCATCCTGAGTGACAGTTGCCAGAAAGCAGCCTTACTTTTTATTGTCTTCGGACTTACCGAACTTTTCTTAGCTTCGTGACATCTCGGGAGCTCGTTTTTGATATATTTTGTTTGATTAGCTAATTTCTAAAGGGCTACTTGACAACTGTATTATATACTTGCTTTTTTTCTTTTGGGGGAGGGGGTTAGAGGAGGTGGGAAAGACTTTTATCATGTAAAAGTAACCATCCTAGAAATTTCAGGTAATAAATTTTCAGGCGCATGAACGGGTAAGACTCTTCACTCAGTGACACAGTATGTGAATGTGGAATTTTTATGAAGGTAATGGTCTCTTTCTTTAAAAATCTGATTTATTTAGAAAGTACTTTTAAATGACCAAGTAATTTTAACCTTCAGGGAGAGATTGGGATGGGGGGTGGTGACTATGGGGGCTTCGATCTCTGCAAGGGTTTGAAAATTCACATCCCCTTTAATGATTAAACTGGCAGGATCTTTATTTGGATGTTAAAAGCTTTTTCTTACATTGCAAACATTCTCAGCAAATTTACAGTCAGATGTTTGGAAATAGCTAACACTTAAAAAAAAAAAAAAGGAGGCAGAGGGCCTCTTTGAACTAGAAAACAAAATTAGTGGGAATGGCTAAAAAGACAGGACTGACCCCAACACCATTAGCTGAGGAAAAAAATTCCATTTCATTGCAACTATGTTATTGTTTACTTTACCATGCACATCCTAATATGGTTACCTCCCTGTCAGAGGCCGCCAAGCCCAGGGGTTGAGAGGCCCCCTCCGGGAGAAAGCTCCTAACTGCCTCTCAGACAATAAGAAACAAACGGTACAACTCCACAAAAGGCTTCCCGGAAAATAAGTGTCAAATAAATCCTACAGAACTCTCGCTTCTGCCACTGAGCTCTGTATATGCAAACCTGTTTTTATGCCATCGCTGCCCGGGCTGAGCTGCGTTTGTTTGGAAATAAGCCACTGCATTTTCTTTTGCCTTTTTTCCCCTCACTTCATCTGAGGGCTCTGGATTAATTCCTTGAGACATATCTTTGCATACATGTCTCATGAGTTATGTTTCCTGGAGCCTTTTACTAGGAACATTAAGGTAAGAATGTTGATTTAGCCTAGGACCTTTGTCACTCAAACTAATGCTCATCAGTGATAGAGACATGTAAAGAAATATTACGGAGGTCTTTTGTGGTCCCCCTCCCAAACGGAGAGGTGCATTTGCTTTTAATTGTCATGCATGGATTCAGAAAAAAAAATGCCACCAGTTGTGAATGAGATGGAGCAGAGGTGTACTCACTGGTGTAAACACTGGTGAAGACACCCCGTTGGTGTGGCAGCCACAACAGTTTCATTAGAAGGCTTTTCCTGTTGTTTCTTCCAATTCTTTTCCACTTGTGGTATTTCTTTCTTCTTCCTTTTTTTCTTCAACTCTCCTGATCTTTTCCAAATCCTCATGGTCTTGAGGCTTGCCTGTTATTATCTGCAACTCCAGAACAAAGGTAGGTTGTTCAACTCTGTGCTTCGGGGGAGGGCCAAGTTATTTTGGGAGGGATGTCTTCCTAATGCATGAGTGGCTGACCTAAAGGCATTCAGAGTGTGGGGGGGATCATGCTTGGACAGGGGATGAGAGAGCACGCACTGTGGCAGCTTTTATGTAGTGGAGTTTATTTTTCTGCAACTTAAAGAAACGGAGGCATCTTTAGTAGAATGGACTCATTAGCTCTTGAAATTCTACACTTGGTATCACACTGATGTGTACATTGCACTACCAAACTGGGGGAAGACATTTGGGGATGCTTGAATTTATGACAGCAGAGGTTTCCTAGTTGGATTCTGCATTTAGTTTATCAAAATTAAATAAAAGATCTAGGATGTTTTTTTTTTTCTTTTGAATTTAATGTAAAGGTGTATTTAGATGACTGGCATATGTACTTTTTCTTCTTCTTTTGGTCTAATTGCTTTAATTCCCTGGACACCTTTACTTATTTCTCAGTGATTTCGTTCTCTAATTTTGCGTAATCTGGTGCTCTGTTAGAGCCAAGGTGGAGGTTTGCTGTTTTTAATTAATTGCGTCTTGCTGGTTGGCAATACAATAGAGTAAAGACAACAAAAAATTCATCTCCACCTGAAAAGGGGACTGGAATAGAGTGGTGCAGATTCATAATTGAAAACAAGAACAAATTAAGCCTTAGTGAGGGATATTACAGGCTATTAATCATAATAAATATGTTTGGCAACGTTGTGTTTGCATTCTATAGTTTTCAGTTAAAAAAAATCAAAGTGATTAGAAGGGAATAGTTCTTTGGATTGTGAGATGCTGGGCTGGCTGTACTTGTTCATTAGTTCAAACCGCATTAAAAGTGAGCAGTTTGTTCCAGAATCAAGTGTGTCATTCCCAAGAAGATTTGAATATGTCCCCATCCAAATGCAATCTCGAGTTCATGCCACAATGCTTGGCTTTTTCTCAACATCTTGGCTTCACCACGGAACTCAAGTGCTAAGAATTTTATTTTACGTTATTACCATGCTTGCACATTCCTGTTGGTTTGTTGGCTGCAGATCATCTCTGTGCATACACTGTAGCCTCGTCAAGGTGAAGCTCTTTGAAAAATAGAAACCCAATGTATTTAACCAAAATGAGCTTGAACAGCCTCAAAGTTTGTATTTTAGAAAGCTGCTAATTATGCTTGTCGTAAAACATATCTGAGTGGAAGGTTCTGAGTCCAAACAGAATCGAGTGCTGCTTTAGAAATATAACTGTAGTCTGTGCTTTTAAAGAGGTTTATTTTTACTTTGGGGCCATGGAGGGGTGATTGGAATTAGTAGCCTTTAATTAGACGAGGAGATATTCAGATTTTACAGGGATTTATGTTAGAACATGGACTGGCAGTGGCTCTTTCCTCATTATGAATCCTCCCTGCACATAATGAGGTTCATCATTAGTTGATGGAGTGGATTTGCCCCGCTCTACCTTGAAAGGCACGTAATTTACATACGACTTCAGAGCCTAAGCTTTAATGGATTCCTCGATGAATAAAATGAAAAGCTAACTTTCTTTAAATTTTTGAACACTGTTTAGATAATACGATTTTAATAAGACATTCAATTTGCTTGTTAAGTATATTTGAAAGTGCCTTTTTTTTTCTTTTTGGGAAAAATATATTTTGGCTTGCCTCGCCTCGCTGTATGTCACAGCGGATGGCTACCCTCACAGATACATCAGGGAACATACGGGGTACATTTTTAAGAAGTGGGGAGAATCTTAGGCAAAGAGCTTTCGTGCATGTAAGCCTCGAGATTATTGATTTTTGTGTAGAAACTCTTTTGACTTTGTATGATTATAACAAACAGGTTCAAAAATAAGCTTATTATTTATGTATGGTTTTACATATCAAATGTATGCGCATGTTGGCTCCAGCCAATATTGACAAAATAGCTAGTTGCACCTCCTGATTTATTTTAATGATGGAAGAGCAAAAACTTTCCCGGTGCAGCTGCATGTTTGAGACTGCAGTGTGTAGCTATGATTTGATGAGGGGAAATTGAGTTGGAGGCTGTGTAATGTGTTATCAGGTCATCAACTTAAGAAGGTTCTGGTCTACCTCATAAATTCCTCAAGTTTTCTGGCTCTGTCACTCTTCCCTGTTTGGGTTGGAATGTGGAGAAAATCAGCTTTGACTCGGCATGATTTGAACACGGATGTCTTTCAGTAAATATGGGGGTTTGGTAATAGCATGTTATTGAACATGTCCTTTGCTTGTTGGAGACAGGTCACCCCTGCATTTTTATCATTGCTGCAAGTGGAAACAGGTTTCTGGGGGGGTTGTCACATTCAGTAGCAGGGAAGGTGTCTAAATATAAGCGAAGCCTTGTTTTGATAGAATGCTTTATTACCTGAAAATGATCAGCATATATTAACATTAATAGAATAGTCCATGTCATTCTTTCTTAGGTAATTTACCTCTGCTACAGACCTGTCTGCTTAAAAAAAAAAATCTTCCTCTCTTCTAAAACATATATTTGTTTAGAGAGTTTTCACTGAAGTGTACATGACAATTACAGCTGTTCATTAACAAAATTGGGTATTTGTTTTAAACTTTAACCAATCACTTTGATATGCTAATTATGGTGTAATTTAATTTGAGCCCTGTAATGATGATGCCGTTATTATGGACATAAATGATGCAGTTAAGCTGAGAGTAATCTCATTTGCATACTGTACATGCCAGTAAATTAAGCCCTTTCTTCGACTGCTTCAGCTTTAATTTTCCACTTCTTTTCACACAGCTCCTTTTCAGCCCCTCTCTTATAAACCCACTTTGTAATAGTCCTGATGACTGTTTGATGTGAAGAGTTTCTGCACCACAATAATGCACGACAGAAGATGTAACATTTAAAGGATTCATTATCTTGCTGAGTGTTCCTTTAAGAAGGAAGGATTAGAGAGGGTGAGGGGAGACGAAGTGTCCTTTCCATGGGATGTGACAGCCCCCAGTTAAAGTAATTTGAGATGCCAAATGCTCTTCACTTACCCCCCCGAGTCAGACTTGGGACCTATTATTTATGTGATTTTTCCCCCGCACCGTACTGTAGTTTACGGCACAAATTGTGTTGCATTTAACAGCAGTGAACTTCATGTGATCCCTTATTGTAATTACCCCATGCTAGTTGGAGGTAAAAGTTTAATTTAGCCCGCATATTACATTTCTTCAAATCTCGGCTCTTACAGATAAGATTATAATTTTAAACAACACCGAGATAGACCGACTGCCATTTTCAAAATGAACTTCTGTTTTTCCCTCTGCCCGGATTATCAAAGAAAAAATAATAAAAAAAATACATATATATATATATATATATATTTTTTTTTTTAATCCAGTTGTGTGAGAATCTTAACACTGCATAGTGATGTCCTCAGAATGTAAGCCCAGGGCTGCTGCCTTCCTTGAGACAGGAGACCCACCGGGTGGCTTCTGATAGCCTTGGCCAGTAAATTGCGCTTCAGTTTGAACAAAAGAATTCAGAGGGCATAACTAAGTTCTCATGCATCAGGAGCGGGTCCTCCTGTGGCTCAGTGCTGAAGCCAGTGGGAGCCGAGTGGGTGTAACTGAGGACTGGATTTAGCTCTGTGTTTTTAAAAGGGTCATAGGCCTAAAAATAGTTCAAGCCGCTTGACTCTCCTGCAGGCTACTTCCTCGGCAAATGGGAGAGTATTAAAAAGAGTAATTGGCTGTGTCCATCCTCATTTCTTGGAAGTAAAAGCCCTGCGCTTCATTTCTAAGCATTCCCTAGTTCTATACCTCTTGACCCAAAGTTTTGCCAGTTGGTTTCCATCCCTTCCCCCAAGCGATTCTCTGTCAGGAGGCTCCTTTTTCTAATATCTTGGCAGGCAGGAATTTCCTGGTAGTGCCATGGCAAAGTGCACACTGGGCTTGCTCACTGTGGTTACAGTGAAAACTGGAACAGGGAATTTTTGACTAACTTTGGAAATCCTAATGGAGATAACATCTCTTCTCTCAGATGTTTTTGAATTAAGGAAACGCTGCCACACTGTTGTCAGGCTGTTTGTTTTAAAGCAGTTTAAACTTAATGACAACTGTAAACCTTTAAGGGCTTTTTCTTCCTCTTTATATAATTCCTAAAGTACCATAGGATACAAAGATGTGTAAAAAAGATTATAAATATACTTGTGTATGGCTATAATTCCATATCCAATATTATACTTTTCAAAAATGTGTAACTTTTTTGTTTTCAATATAACTGAGGGAGATGAGGGAAAGGAGAAATGATTTTATGTAATGGTATAGAAAATTTTCATTTTCATTAATGATATAGACTAGATTTTCTGAGATGAGACCAAGCTCCTTACAAATATTCCCACTAGGAAATTTCCTACTTCTACAAAGGTGAATGAGCAAGCAAACGCACCAAGTACCACAAGAACGTAAGCTTCCTGAAGGCAAGGAATATTTATCTGAATTTCCAGCACTTGGAATCATGCCTTGCACAAAGTAGGTATTCAAGAATTAGTTTCTGATTGAAATCAATGTGCTTAACTCTTGTAGGCTTGTGAGCATCAAGTGAAAAAAAAATGAGGAAGAAATGCTCTCTAAAGTGTAAAGGCTTTAAATGTGCACGATGGTGTTTTTAGATGGTGAATGCCATCAGCCCATTCTTCCTTTGGTCCCTTCCTTGTGTACAAGCTATTCACAAGTGTTTGCAGTTAGATAAGAGCAATCCTAGATGGGAAGCATTTCAGCTCAGATTGTTGCCGAATGCCTGTGAAGATAATAATAACAACTAATAGTTATTGAGCAGTTGCCGTGGGCCAGGCACTGTGCTAAGTGCTTGTCATAGGTGATGCCATTGAATCCTCCCAATAACCTTTTGAGGTAGGCGCTATTAGTCTCATATCGTAGATGTGGCAGTTGTGATAGAGATGCAGCCTCGGCTCACACAGCTGTTGGGTTAGAACCAAGACTTGTACTCTTTCAGGAAACTCCAGAGTCCTCAATCCTGGCCACTACACTTCAATCCTGGTTGTCATTTTAGACACACACACACACACACACACACACACACACACACTGTATTACTATATTACTATATAGTGTGTGCATAAATATATACAGTGTAACTATATCTTACATCTGTTTTGTACATACATTTATTGAACAGCACCAACTATGCACTTTAGAGGCCAGGCGAGGTAACTGTTATTTGTCCCTGTTTACTGAGGAGGAAGCCAATGTTCGCTCAACTTAAATAACATGCCTACACGGGTAGAAGTGACTGAATGGGGCTTCAGACCCCAAGCCCTCTGCCCACAAAGCCCTTACTCACTTAGTCACCACTACATGCTCCCCACTAACCTGGATGTAGCTTGATTATTTTGTTTCCTTAAGATAGTTAACTTACAGTTTGTGTGCCTATGGTAGTTAAAGCCTTTCGTATTTATTTTATATTTTGGAGATTAGACTTTAAATGTGTACTCTAAATAGCTGAGACATCTAATTTCCCTCTTTTGGTGTGATGTAAATTCTAGGAAGGAAGCCACCTTCTCTCCAACCCACCCCTTACCCCCACCCCCCCCCACCCCTAGACACACAAACTAGATTTATTCTTTTTTTCTTGAGGGAGGAAGACACTATGCTATCTCCTTCCCTTTGATTGAAGTCCATTTTACTTTTATCTTGACAGATGACAGAATGAATATCAGTTACACTTATAGATAGATGGATCTATGGCTGTTTACATGTATCCCTGTGGACATGTGCAGACTTACAGCTTATTTGTCCGATTGTAAGCCATAAGTAGAGAAAGCAGTGGAATCATTCAAGGAAACTCTGTGCTTCCTTGTCCTAATACTCCTTTCCCAGCACTGTCCCTCTGCTCCAGATCTCAGCAGTCCCAATTCAAGAATGTGAAGTGATAACAGTGTGGATGGCATCGCTTTCTCTTACATTCAGAAACTATTTTAACACAACATCCGGAAATGCTCTCAGGCTTGAGGTGTCCAGTGTGGGAGCCACCAGGCAGATGTGGCTGCTGAGCCCTTGAAGTGTGACTAGCCCCAGTCGAGAGGTACTATATCTATAAAATACACGCTGGAGTTCAAAGACGTAGCAGAAAAAAGAAGAATGTAAACTCTCTCATTAATAACCTTTATATTGATTGCACGTTGAAATTAAAATACTTTGGAGTATATTTAACAAATATATTTTTAGAAGTAATTACACCTGTTTCTTTTTTATTTTTTTAAATGCGGCTAGTAGAAGTTTTTAAATTACATACGTGGCTTGCATTCGTGGTGCTCATTATTTTTCTGTGAGACAGTGCAGTTCTAGAGTGTACACCCCACCTCTCTACACATGATAAGTGTTACACCAGGTGGGGTGGCCCAAAGATTTAGTCTCCAAATGGATAGAAAGCTGCATTAAGAGTGCTCCACAAAGGACCTGGCCCACAGTAGAGGCTCGGGAAGTATTTGGGATAAAGCCCCGGGTGGCAAATAGTTCTACATGGAAGACACTATGGAAGTAATGCCCCTGGTTTTTTCAACAGCTTGACCTTCCTCATTAGTTTGGGGATATAGCACATACCTCACTACTTTGAAGAACTTGGACTTGCGAAGTGTTCCAGACCCACCTCGTGCCTTTAATGCCAGTAAATCTTGGCTTATCCACTACAGTGATCCATTAGCATAGGTCATCAGAGAGAAGAAATGGGATTCCTTGAATGTTACCAAATGACTCCACGTTGGGCTCTGATAACCTACAAGGATTGGTAGATGGAGCCCTGGTGCTACAGGCTCCTATTGGAGCATTTCTCTTAGGTAAATAGATGCAATTGTCTCTTTTGCTACTCTCTCAATATATATGTATCTTGCCTTAAGTAAACTTTTAACTGTAAATATAGTTTTTTGAAATAAAGAGAACAACATTATCTGAATGTACATTATTCAACAAGTATTGGTTAGGAACCTGTCTTATTAGGCATGGCGTACTCTCCAGAAAGCTTGTTCACTATTGAGACAAGTACAAAATGTCCTAGATAAAGCTGAGACATAAAAATTCAGTGGTTGCTGAATTGAAGCTATGTTGTTTGTTTTATAAAAACATCCTTTGTTTTTTTTCAAGAGGATTTACAATGAGTATCCATTAAAGATTCACATGTTGCCCACATTTTATTTATTGTACAGATGATCTAGAAAAAAACATGATTTTAATTGTAAATTACCAATAACTCCAAACCCTGTGGAAAGGTGAGCTACACACCTGTAAGTTTTTTACCTAAACATCCATGCCAATCCTTAAAAACCCAGGGAAGGTCGATCAGTCTTTTCTAAGATTTTTCTCCCATCAGAATAGATGGAAGCTTCACTGTAATGAACACGTGGAAATTATAGCTGTCACTTCACTCATTAAAAGTAGGTATTCAAGTGGGCTATTATCCTACTTTACTTTTTAGTCCTTAAGAAATCAAGATACAAGATATTAGATGTGAGATAGCCATAGGAAGACTGGATCTGGGCAAAGATTAGTACCCAGCACCAGATGTGCCCACTTACTTGTTAAATGCTGAAAATGTTCACCCCTCCTTCTGCCCTAGTCTGTTTGAAGCTGCTGCTTCATTAGCATCAGTCGGTTTTCAGCATATTTATATCTGTGAGCCACTGGCTCCTGGCTATGATTATTGCTTGAAATTTTCCATACAGCACTAACGTTTTCAGTCACCTTACCCCTACCTAGTTGGCGTAACATCGACCCTTTGGACTTCACAGGAGAATCATGTTAGTGGTAGCTTTTGTCTGTTGCATAACTGAGGAGGAAAATATCTTTAACTCATTTGCAGTAACCATTCTTTGCAAACACCTCAGAGGGGAGAGCCTCCACTCCTGCAGCACACCTGCCCACCAGCAAATCATCTTCTGGACACCAATGAACAGCTGTTTCTGGGGATGTCCTTGCAGCTACAGAACTTTTCTTAGGTAGTGCAGCTTGCAGCACTAAGATTTTGAAGAGCAGCCCTGCTCCCCGACATCCCTCCACCCCTACAGCTCAGTTTCCCTCCACCCCTAGAGCCCAGTTCCCAGTGCTTTTGCTGTCAGTTTGGGGAGGATAGCGTTTGGTGTGCTTGGATTGTGCAGTTTGTCAGGTGGCTTCAGATGCAGTTGAAGTGTGCTGATTGGATTAATTTGGATTTGGAATGTAAGGAATGGTTAGTCTTCTTTTACCGTGTTGTATTTTGAGATGTTTGTCCCTAACTGCTGTTTGGCAAATACTCTGTTTATCAAAAATTTTCTTTATTTCTTTATTTTTTTTTATTTAATGGTTCAGACCTTTTTTTAAAAAAAAAAATTTGAGGTTCTTATATAGCTATACAAGTGAAAGGTATTTTAATGACTTGTAATTGGAAGCATATGCTTCTATCTCCATCTCTCCAAATTGACATGCAGGAAACCGCACTGCTGAACTTTCTGGAAGTGAGCTTGTACCACCAAAGGTCAGTAATAAAAGCTAAAGCTGGTAGCGGCTCTAACACCCAAGATAATAACTGTAATCCTGGTGAACATTAAGAACACCTCCCACCGCCCACTCCAAAAGGGCAAACTTTCTGTCATGTGTTGATGTTTGATTTGGGCTGAAAAGAAGTTTGATGTACCAAGGCTTTAAGTTCTCTTTTTGAAGCCATTCTTATGTGTTCTAAAAAATATCTCAACTGCCCCCTCCCCCTTGTCGTGTTCCCAAAATGTGTATGTTCTCATTCTCCTTGTCCTTCCTTCATGGCGTCTGCAGGAATCAGAGAATACAGTTATAAAACCTACTGCATGCTCTAATGTTTATTTCGATATTGATTGGCTATGGACTCCTGCGACTGTGAGTCCCTCTCCTTCAGGGTCCTATCAGAGGCCCTTTTTCTTGATACAGATTTGAAACCATTTTCCTTTTTAGAATTCTATTCTCTATTTTCACTTTTGGAGCTCTGTTGACATGGATAAGCCTTCTGCTTAGAGAAGACATATTTATTTTCTTTAGCTTCTGTTTACTACCATGGAAATGACATGGAACGTAAGTTGAGGGGTCATATAAAGTGATAGCTAGCAGACGGGTGGAATAACTTACTACTTCTCTTTGTCTATTCTCACAGCAGACATTGCTAATTGATCGCAGTACTTTCTCAGCAAACCTGACTGTAGCTTATGAATCTTTCTCTTAAAGAGAGCCAGCCATGGCTAATTGATAGTGCTTGGCATGCAGTCTGTTTCCCCTCCCTGTTCTGACTGCTATGATTTACTTTATGTGAATTTGCCTGATTGAAGGCTATTAATAAATTGCGACACATCATTTATCTTAATATTATCATATTTCTCTTATTTTATCTCAGTTTGCTAAGCCACCTAGCCTCTTCAGAGTTAGCTTTTTTGGACACATGCTCTTTTTCAGAAGTGGCCTAGGATAGACTAGACAACCTCAGAAATTCCTGGTGATTCTGAAGTGTAGACCAAGTATCAATTCCTTTTTGAGATATATGACTTTCTCAGGCACGGAATTCTTTCCACATGCAGTTGAAGGAACACCCAAGAAAAGGATGTGGCCTTCATACAGGAGAAAAAACTGAAGTATAAACTCTTTGCCCTTTGGCAAATTTCCTGTTTCTCTCATTCTAAACTTCTAGGATTCTAAGTCCTGATACCCCATATTCTTTGATATCTCTGTAGACCACAATCCAATAGAGTCCACCAAAATTATTTATACACCAAAAAAGAAAAAAAATATATAGGATTTTTGAGGTGTCCAGAAGTTGTACTTTCTTTAAAGTAATCACGAGGTCATGGAGTTGGTGTTGTCTAGTCCTGCCCCCATCCTTCCTTGGGTGTATGGAATAAATTCTCTCTTGAGAGTTTAGAAAAGCTCTCCTAGTTTTTCTTACAATGTAGCTATAGGTGAATTGCTTCTTTCTCCCTTAAGTATTTATAGCATTAGAAGTCTTACTATTTGATTCATTGTATTTAGAATGTAAAAAGGAGAAGAATCAGTTCATTTTCTTTCCTTTGAATATAAAAAAAGGAAGTGTGTTTGTGGGTGCTATTATGCATAAACATCACTGTGCTTATGCTTAGTTGTATTTTCTTTTTTATTTTAAAGCTTACATCTTTATTTTTCCATGTCAGGATGAGTAAAATTGATTCCTGGTTCATTTAAATAAAGAAGTTATTTGAAACCAAATTGTCCCCATTGAGAAAAGGAAGACTTTTTCTTTCCGCTGGGGAACCATGGTTTTTCACTAGAATGCTCTGTTACTGAACAAAAGTGGATTTGCAAACTTGCATTTTTTTTCCCTCATTTGATTAAAGAGGATAGTAAAAAATAAGTATTTGGATGGTCAGAAATGACCAAAATTTTTTCCCTCGCTTTGGCAAGCCTGCCATACTTGTAGGTGTATCTCGAATAGAACAGAATGTGTGAAAGCCATTTAAATGATTATTTGATAATTTAATAAAGGCAAATGCTTTAAACCACCACACCCCTCCTACAGTTGATAAGTGATGCCACCTACTGTGAAAATATTTTACAAAACACTTTCATTTGGAATTGGTACCAAATAGTGATTTTAAAATAAAACATGTGTAGAGTTTTCTCTTGTCTCTTCCCAGTTTTGAGAACAGACTGTCAGCTACCCACCCTTGAGTTTATGTTCCAACCTTTTTTCCTCCCCCAGAGTTATTACTGTACCCACAGGTTTGTCTTAACAGGTTTTATATATTGGTTTTTAGCTAGGGATTGAATCAATATATTTGTATTTA
>NW_024353908.1:4564357-4753179 GCF_902729225.1 Pteropus medius
TTAGAAGTTTTTCCCCTGAACCCGTAATACTTATAAACATCAATATGGCTTAGAGCTTTATGTTAAAATGTTTTTCTCCTATTTAAGAGTTATTTATTTAACATTCTTTTATTATCCTAGATGATGTGATTTGGGAAGAAAGTATTAATTCTCTTATCAGCTCTGTTTCCTTCCCAGTTGTTCAGAGAATTGAGCTACACTAGTACTTTATGAAGTAAGAGGCATTAAAGAGAGAGCCATTGCTGATCAGAATGAGCCACTTCTGAACTGAGGCTACCCAGGAATAAGGGGATCGACAGCTTATATGTGACAGATGTTCCAGAATAACATGTCAAGTGACAGAATCAGGTACCTTTAGTTGGTGCCTTTGAATCATCTAAATTTTTGAGACACAAGATGACTTATCTCTTCATTCCACGTTGCTTGTTTAATGAGACTTAAGTGAATATTGTATGAGGGATGATTTTGAAAGGCAGCCTGTGTTTGTTATAGGTATTATAAGTAATGTATATTCCATCATTCATTCATCCACGTATGTATTCATTCATTCACTTATTCATTCAAGGGATATTTACTGACTCTCTGTAATGTGCCAGATCCTGGCAGATTTGGGCACCCCTATAGCTGAGTATTTCTAACTCTTAAACATATTGCCTATATTACCCTGTTAGAATGTCGAATATAACCTTGTCAGACCATCCCATCTTTGGGGTGTCCTTGGTGTACACTGTTAATCCAGGATGATTTTCTCATGAGCTTGGTGATAAATTAGATGCTGGCAGGTCACATCGGACCACTGGGTGAGGGGATGTCTTGTCCCTTCAGTCATCGACTCACTTACTCAGCAGAAATCTACTGAACACCTACTGTGTCTCCCTGTGTGAGGTGCCGGGTCCTCTCCTTCTGACTTGCCGGATGATTTTAGAAGCTTGTCTAAACCTCGCTGTTTCTTGGTTTTTGTTTTTGTTTTTTTCCTATACAATAGTCCCCCTTATCTGCAGTTCCGGTTACCTGTGGTGTCAGCTCCCTGTGGTCAGCTGAGGTCCAAAAATATTAAATGAAAAATTTCAGAAATAAACAATTCATAAGTTTTGAATTACATGCCATTCTGAGTGGCATGATGAAATCTTGCGCTGTCTCCCTCCGTCCCTCCTGGACATGAATCATCCCTCTGCCCGGTGTCTTCGTGCTGTATACCTTCCCTGCCTGTTAGTCACTTTGTAGCCTTCTTGGTTATCAGATCAGCTGTCATAATATTGCAGTGCTTATGTTCAGGTCACCCTTATAGTAGCCTAATGCTACATCACAGTGCCTACGTTATTTACCTCCCTTCATCTCATCACATAGGCATTGCATCATCTCACATCATCATAAGATACTTTGAAAGAGAGGGCGGGACCACAGTCACATAACTTGTATTATAGTATATCGTCATAATTGTATTTTATTATTAGTCATTTTTGTTAACCTCTTATTGTACCTGATTTAGAAATGAAAGTTTATCATAGGTATGTCTGTATAGGAAAAATATAGTATGTATAGGACTCGATACTATCCATGGTTTGGGGCATCCACTGGGGTTCTTGGCACATAGCCCATACAGATGAGGGGAGGCTACTCTATGTGTTTTACACAGATACTTCAGATCCTCCATTTGATCAGGGCTGTCCCGTCACTTGCATTGGTTGTACTTTATCTTCTCTGTCCTGTGTCTACTTCCCTCCCCACCCAACATAGAATCCATAACTAGTCATTTCAGTAGTATACTATCTACCATCTCTCGCTCCTTTATCCTTTCTTCTGCCACTGCTTTGGCCTTGGCAACTCCTCACTCCGTCTTACCTTGAGTCCACAGCTCTTCCTAATAAGCTAATGAATATTGAGGGTGCTAGTCTCAAAACCATGCTGTATACACAGCTCTGCATTCTGGAGTCAACTAAGCAAGCCCCCAAGGGCTCCGCGGTCCCAGCGTTTGTGGTTTTACATTCTTTTCATTCACTACACTGAACATCCTAAAACTTGCCCACTACACTTGAGCCTTTGCTATACCTTCATTTGATCTCAGTAGATTATTTAATTCCTCTTTTACTATAAAGGTGGTAGTCATGTGATTTGTTAAACTTCCCTTTTCTAAACTCAGAATCTCGGGCATTTTTTTCTCTTTGATCGCCTCCTTAGTATGCAAGAGAGAAGGAATTCTCAGTTTATTGAGCTGCTGCCATATTCTAGACAGTATTGTTGATTGCCCATGCCTACACTCCACATCCTCCATGACCCTATCATTGATTCATTCATTCATTTAGCAAACTTTTGCCAATGTATCCAGTGCTATTAGGCTTTAGCCAAGCAGTGGTAAGATACTCTTGACCTAGTGGGAGGAGATGTTTAGTCATTATCATATGGAAATGTGCCTGACCTTTGGTCAGCATAAAAATAAAATACATCTGGAGTACCTAGGATGCAATATCTCCACTCCAAAGTTAGCGTTTGAGCTGGGGTTTAAAGAATTTATAGGAGCGTATTGATCAAATTAATAGAAAAGGAGCATCCAAGAGGGAGATAACAGATACATAGAACTATGAAAGAGCAAATTATGTTTGGAAAACAGTAAGTAATCAGTAGTATTGCTAAGTTAGTGGAGGAAGACTACAGGAGAGAAGTCTAGGGTGTTACCCAGGGGGCCTGTTATTTGAGTGAAGAAATTAGGATTATCTTTTTAAAACAGGAGAGCTTCGGAGGTTTATGAGCAAAGGAGTGACTTGACTGCTTTGAGTTTTGTTTTGACTGATGTTTATGCTGCTAGCAAAAGGTCCCTCGAGAAGTAAAGGAGAAAGATGGTAAAAGATGGATGGTGATGGGGATGATGAAAAGAAAGGGGATAAATTGGACAGACATAGGAGACTAAGAATTAACCAGGTCTTGATGACTGACTGAGTGGCAAAGGAGATGACAGCGACTTTTCTCTGATCAGAGAAAGTAGCAGACTTGAAGAAAGAGTGTTCAGTTTTGGACATCTTGAGTTTTAGAGACTCTGAAGGACTTTGGTGGGAATAAATAACAAAGAGAGAAGTATAATAAATGAATGAATGAATGAATGAATGATTCAATCTGGAGTAATCACGGGATAGGTAGGATTGAAGCATATATAGAGGGCTCAGGGGAATCTTAAGGAATACCAACGTTAAATGGGCGAGTAGAAATAGTAAAATCCTTTAAAAATGCAAAAAGAGGTGAAAGGTTATAGAGTCAGTTGGCGAACCAGAGGACATGGTCTCAGGGAAGCTACGGGAGAAGCTTCAAAGGGTGGCCTTTGGTGTTAGGTGTGACAGAGAACCTCTGGTCTGTGTTTTTTGGTATGTCCTACATCCACTTCCCCGGGCCTCCCTGGTATAAATACTGCCTCCAGGGTTCTACCCCGGTCTTATGTCTCAACCTGGCTGAAGCAGTTGGTTCCAACTGATACGCAAGTAGGAAATAAAAACATGGAGACAGCACCTTTTCAAGATGCTTAACTGAATAGGGGAAAGAGGCTGCAGGCTGGTCACTGGAGGAGCAGAAGAGTAACCTGGAAATGACTGTGTAAGATCAGAGGACCTTGATGTATTTGTAGGCTAAGGTAAGGGAGCCAGTAGAGAGAAGGGAGTTGGCGGCTAAAATGAGGGAGCCAGTAGAGAGATGGAGGCAATATTGGATAACTGGTGGAGGCATGAGTTTAATGGAGGGAAACTAGAAGGTGAACAACCTCTTACTCTCAGAAGGAAAGGAGGAAAGGGCATGGGGATGAAGATATTTGATGTTGGGTGGGAGAATTCCCGTTTGCCTTCTCCATCATCTTATACTCGACCTTTCTAAACCACATGAAACCACCAACCACCCCTTCCTTCTTGAAGCTCCCTTCTAACTTCTGTGTCACACTCTACCTTGACTCTACCTCTGTAGTGTAGTGGACAGAGATGGGATTACTTTGATGTTCGAATGTTTGTCCACCAGCTTTGTTTATGTGTGTTTATACTCCCTCACCTTCAGTGTTTTCTTCTAAAAACTTAGGGTTAATATGTACATTACAGGGTAGTTGTGAGGATTAGAACTTAGTACTCAGTAAATGTCACTTTTGTGTTTCCTAAATATAGGAATTGACTATCATTAGTTCAGAGAAACCTTCCCCTCCCCTCTCAATCTTATCCACTCCCTTCGAACTGTTGTCTCTGTACTAATGACTCCCTCTAGCTCTTGCTTTCACTCTGCTTCTTTCCTGAGAATCTCTTTCCTTCACTTGGCTGTTTTCATGAAAGCATCATTATTCTCCACATCACCTGGGCTGGAAATCAATAACCTCACTGATCCTGCCTCAGCTCCCATGTCATTGGTACTAGCTACATGATATCCCATTCGTTCATTCAAATCTCTGACAGTGAATTATTTATGAAACTGTCTGGTAGCCTGTTAGGTACAAAACATGATGCCTGTTTACAGTTAAGCATTCAGAAAACTAGAATACAGTGTGATGATTTCTTTGCAAGAGTTCAGCATAAAATTTGAAGAGACCGTATGGAAGAATGCCTGTCTCAGACTTGGTGGTGGGGGATGGTCTATAAAAGCTTCTTAGCTTGAACTGAGTTTTGAGGTACAACAGGAATGAGCTCCTTAAAGATTCATGGCAGAGGCACAGAGGAACATATGTGTGGAGGTACAGAGGCATTTGAGTCAGTTGTCGAGCGTGGCCACAATATAGATAGGGAGTGAGAGGTAAGAGAGAGAACATGGTACAGTCAGATTGTGAAGGACTGTGTGCCTAGCTCAGCGCTCTTCAACAAATAAAATGAGAGCCACGTGAGGAATTTAAAATTTTCTATTGGCCACATCTTTCCAATGAAGTGGAAATAATCTGGTATAAATTATAATATTACTTCATTTAATTCAGTTTATCCAAAATGTCATCATTTCAATATTACAATTTATGAAAGACATACTTTACATTCTTTTCTTTTATACTAAGTCCGAAAAATCATTTCAATTTGGATATTAAAATTCATAAAACATACAGTTGAAAACATAGATTAGTAGATTCACATACACAAGGTGTTCAACACGTACTTAAAAGTTTTCCAATAACTGCACCGAATATCAGTTTTTAATTTAAATTTAAACTAATTTGCGTTAACATTACACATTTATGAAAAATTCAGTTACACATTTATGAAAAATCTAGCCACGTTTAAGTGCACAGTAGCCTCATGTGGCCAGTTGCTTTTGTATTGAAGAAGGCCTAGAAGTTTGAGACTTCACACTTGAGGCCATAGGGAGCCATCGAAAGAGTAGCCATTGAAGCAAGGGAGGTGACGTAATCAAAAGTGCTTTGGTGTGGCCAGACTAGGAGATGCATTAATTCACAGTTGGAGTTATAAAGTAGTGGGAGCATGCTCTGAAACAAGAGTTATGGAGAAGCTGATGTTATTTAGGAGGTAGAGTGAATGAGAATTGGTAATGTGGAAAAGCAAAGAGAAGGAAGACTATCAGATAATTTGTTTAAGAATGTGACCCCATCTTCGAAAACCCCTGGCTTGAAGTTTCCGTAGAGGAAGAAGTAGATGATCTCAGTTTGAGACAAAGTAGAGGTTCTTTTAGGATATCAAAGTAGATATATATAGGAGATTATAGGAGTAGGGGCCTGCAGTTCTGGAAGGATACTTTGATTGAAACCTAAAATGATTCAGGAGTCACCGGATACAGGCAGGTGTGAAGTGAAGCCATGGGAAGGATAAGGTCATCTTCCAGAGACTGCGTTTTAGAGCAGGGGTCAGCTTACTACAGCCCTGTGCACCAAATCAAGCTGCCACCTGTTAGGTAAGTAAAGGTTTACTGAAAGTCAGCCGTGCCCATTTATTCATGTATTATTTCTGGTTGCATTTGTGCTACAGTGGAGCTACTGCTCTGAGTAGTTAGAACAGAGACGTTATGGCCTCCAAAGTCAAGAATATTCACTAATCTGGCCTTTTCCAGGAAAAGTTTTCTGATCCCAGCTTTAAGAGCTTGGGAGTCCTGAGAGTGGAACTCTAGACAAGATGAAACATTTAAAAATGAGCAGAAGTTAAGCTTACTCCAAAGAGTGAGAAGGAGCCACCAGCTATGTAGACAGAGAACCACAAAGAGCAGGAAAACCTGGAGGCAAAAAAGAATTTCAAGAGGGACAATATGAATGACAGTGTCATGTGTCATCAAGAGGTCAAGTAAGGTAAGCATAGAAAAGTAGATTGAATTTAGCAACTCCAAGCACATTAAGAATTGTGGTAAGAATATTTTCAGCAGAGAGTTGGGGCAGAAGCCAGCTTGCAGTGGGCTGAGAAGCCAGTGGGAGGGAAGAAGTGGAAACAATAGAGAGAATGAGGTATAGTTCTCTCAATCAGCTGGCAGTAAAAGGAAGGAAAGTGCTGGAGGGAGCGAGAAGATTCACTTGAGGTTGAGGAAGATTATTTTAAGATTGGCATGCCTACTTGACAGAAGGAGAGGGATACACAAGGGAGCAGGCGCTCAGGAAGCAGGGGGAAGTGGGAGGCAGGCCCAGCCCTCTTTTCATTCCCACCCTTTCTGCCTCTGTCAGTGCTGGACTAAGGCTTCCAAATTTGTTCCCCAGTCTCCAAGCTTTATCCTCTCCTGAGCACTTCCATCAGACTTCTTTTCCTGAGGAGCTCCCCTTGTCCCAGACCTTCTCTATGCCATGCTACATTAAGGTTCCATCTCCAGTCTTCACTTTCAGGTTTGGCCACTTCCTTTTCCAGGCACCTGTCCTCTTCTTTGCTTACGAGCGTGCCCTACCTCAGCCCATCTCAGCCTTCCTCACGCCTAACCTCTTGAAACACGGCACTCCATTCACATGTCACTCGTCACCTAAGTCTTGCCTAACCAGACACATAATAAATGCTCAGTTCAGTAGTATTTATGAATTAGAAATGCAAGCAAAAGTCATGTCATTAAAATTTTAAGGCATATTATAAATTTATTATTGAACAAGAAGTAGGGCACATTGCTTTCATCTCATAATAAAAATAATATAGATTTGCATAGAGCAGTGTTCTCAACCATGACACTATTGACATGGGGGACTGGATAATTTTTGTTTTGGGGATTGTATTGTAGAGTATTTAATAGCATCCCTGGTCTCCCACTAGCCAGTTGTTACAACCAAAAATGTCTCCAGACATTGCCAGATGTGCTCTGGGAGTATCCTTTTCTCTCATATTTCGCATTTTTAGTATTTGGGTCCAAGGGAAGTTATCCTAAATATATATCTTATTCCAGGCAGTAATAAATGGGAAACCACCCACTTTTGACTGTTAACCAAGCTGCTAGTGACTCTGTCCTATTCTACCTAATAGTACTTCACTTAATAAAAATCAAAATAGATTCTCCAGTGTGTAAGCTGATGGTTGTATCACTCACCCAGTATATGTTAAGATCGAGGTTTTAACACACAATGTATTTCACATAACATACCTGTCCTAAGCTCCCTGCCTATTCCATATTAACTTATTCTACTTTGTATGTTTTGGTCAGGGACATTCTGATAAAAGGTCAGAAAAGGTTCTTTTTTGGAAAAGAACTAAAAGCTTGTACAAATATGGCGAACTATTACATCATATATACACACACACACACACACACACATATATATATATATGTATATATATTTATCTAAAGTGCAGGAATTCATGGGAAATGAGCAAAGAGAAGACATGGTAGATATTGGAGAGCTATTTTAAGGAACACTGAACACACCCAGCTGTAATGTTAGAAAAGCTTCACATTCAGTGTGGTAGACTAAAGCCACCCTTCTCCGGGGTTGGCATCTTCGGTGGTGGGGATTTGGTCACAGGCCCTCTGATTGCTGTTCAGTTCAGTTTTCCGATTATATAGACACGTGGTGAGTTCACTGATAATGAACCACTTGTGTCCACATCATGAGGTACAGGTTGCTAATCCTGTCTGCAATTATTAGCATGTCCTTTCTTGACTTCAACAAATGCATTTATATAAAGGAAAAATGGCATCGAACAATCAATTAAAGATTTTCTTTAGGTATCAAGGCTTTAAAATGATAATCAAATGACAGCTTAGAACAAGGCTGTTTTGCAGTATTACCCTCTGTGCTGCTCTGCATTTTTCCTTTTAAGTGCAACTTGGTAAACAAGAACTAATTCTTCACAGTAAACTAGAAAGTTAATGTCGTTCTCTAAGCCATTATTAGAAGTAATGTTGACTTTGTTGATGTTATATTCCTCATACGGCCAGAAGAAAGCAGGAAACGTTTTTCAAAAGTAATTTTTCACTGAGAACACATTCCTACTATAGGTCTATTTTTTGATGTGGAGAAGAGTATTCTGCACTTGGCAATTTTTCAGTAGCTTCCCAAAGGTCTGGGTTTTATGGGCTACTAGTAATTGCTGTGATTTATTGAGCACATACTACTTACAAGGCACTTTGTGTATATTAGCATTGTGTGCCTTCAGAACACTGTGCATTTTTCATAGTAGCACTTATCACAGTTATAATCTCCATTATTTATATGACTAGTTGATTAATGTGTTTCTTCTCCATTAGACAGTCACCTCCATGTGGATGGATTTGTATCAGTTGTTGCCCCAAAACTTAATATATAGCAATGGAACATGTTAGGTACAAAATAAATATTGCTTAAAAGGATGAGTGAACCCAGATGCAGAGTGATATAATTTTAAAGATGAGGAAATGGAAAGATAGAGTAGTTGGGCCACTTGCTGAAAACTTGTAAACTGACAGAGTGGGGAATCCAATTCAAGTATGTCTGGGTAATGGCTGCTTCCTTTTCACCACACCTGTCTTCTCAGACTGTAATGTGCCTGTGATCACCTGGGGGATCTTATTAAAATTGAGATTCTCATTCAGTAGGTCTGAGATGGGCCTGAGAATTTGCATGTCTAAGTTCCCAGAAGATACCCATGTTACTCTTCATAGAACCATGCTTTGTGTGACGTCTGCTCCACAGGTGCAGTGCAAAAAGTGATAACTTCCTCATCTGTTGGAAGTATATGTGGTTCTGTTTGGAAAGCCCTTGCCGTGGGACAGAACCCTTGCACCTGTACTGGTATCCTAAGGAAAGTATCACAAGGATCTGCTCTTGGATTAATACACTGGTCCCTCCATCAGTTGGTCGTCCAGGGGCTATGATGTTTGATGAGTCTTAACTCATGTGTTGATAATGTTAATGGGCCCTGTTGCCTCCATTATAAGTCTCATGCTGGTACCAGGTCTTGTTTCTGCTCCACCCCTCAGATTTACCATGGAAATGCCAAGGAATAGCAACACCCTTTCAGAAATTTCTTTGGAAGTTTAGTCGATGAATGAGTCCTGTTGAGAATCCAGTCACCAGACATCAGACAGTCCCACCATCGACTCTGTAGCCGTTCAGTGGCACAGTACCCAGTGTGTGAGGGGAGGCTGCCCTGTGTGGTAATGAAATTAAATGATCCTGCTATTGGTGTCCACTCTACCTATTCTGGGCACCTCAAGCTCTGCCCTTCTTTTTGGCATATCTATGACAGTCTCTTCCTAAAGAGCGCACCTGGCTGAGCACTTTCTCCTAGCTCGTGAGACATAGGTACACAAGTTGGCCCTTTTACTAGTCAGAGTTAGGAGAAGGGCTGTCCAAGGTCTAGGTGCTTATCTTGACTATTTGACACCACTGCATAGGGGAAGCATACCTCAGTGAGAAGGGATCCCTCAATCGAAGTTGTGTTTACTTATCACTGAGCAGTCTGATACTTAGCCCCACCTATACTTTGTCACCAGCCTCTGGCTGTTTCACAGTTTCTAAGTTCAACCCTGCTGACTGTAAGCCCGTATTTGGGTTCTTGACTTTAGGCCTTCTGATTCTCTATTCTTCTCAGCTGTTCATATCAAATCTATTTATCATCTTCATGTCTGATGAGAGCCTACCCTTCATTCATCATGTAACAGTGTCTCCATTTTTGTGTATATGCAAGATTGGATAATGTGTATATGTTGTGTTTTAATTGTGTAGTAATAAGAATTGAAAGGGCACTTTTGAAGAATTTTATTTTAGCTCTGTATTTTGAAAACTCTTTTAGATACACCATCCTTTATAGTACACAGGTGTGCTAAATGGTTTAATGAGCTAGGAACTTACAAGTTCAGGGCATTGTTATATTATTGAAATCACACTGAAAGTGAAGTGGCAGATACCTATAGTTGAACTTGAAGTCACTTATCGAAGAGCTTGCTTTAATTCTCTTCACCTGGACGGACAAGGCACAGGAATTACAGATGATGAATGAGAAATATGCCACTGATGGAATTTTCTCAAAGCACCTCTTTTCTGTCATTTTACATTAGATTTTTTTCCTTTCCTTTTTATTTTTCATTTGTTAGGTAGTGTTATATATATTTTAATCTATGTAAACTATATGCCTGTGCTTTTGGATTAATCCACTTCCCAAAAATAGTGATTAATATGTACAGATGTGGGAAGCCACAAATACAAAAGAATGCTTATATCTCATTTTATATTTG
Organism: Pteropus medius; assembly: GCF_902729225.1. Taxonomy (NCBI): domain Eukaryota; kingdom Metazoa; phylum Chordata; class Mammalia; order Chiroptera; family Pteropodidae; genus Pteropus; species Pteropus medius. Next base: position 4,574,921 of record NW_024353908.1, read on the forward strand.
TAGATATAAATTATTCCCATTTTGTAATACTTTAGCATGATGGTCATGGTTCTCATTTTTAAAAAAATACTGTATTTTGTGAAATGATACAATCTGTGAGGCATTTCCCATTATGTAGACACCATGTCTTTAAATTATAGCAATTTCTTAAGATTTTAAGGCAAAATGAGCTCTTAGAAGTGTGATTAATGGCAAGGAATGAGGCTAATGCTGGGTCATCAGTGGCACTCCATTACAAAAAAGGTTGGACTAATAAAAGCATCCATCTTTTTGACCAATAAAACATGTGAATGATATGCTTATAGTTTTCATCACATAGTAGTTACTTGGTACTGAATAAACTCTGAACTTGTGTTGTAGAAAGGCAGCTTAAGTGGCTGATGAACTGTTCTTTGGCAGTACGAGAAAAGGCAGACCCAGGAGGGAGGCTTATGTTGAATCTGCCAGTTTGATTTTTTTTTTTAATAATAATGTTTTATTTTTCAGTCGTAGTTGTTATACAATGCTATATTAGTTTCAGGTGTACAACATAGTGATTAGACATCTATATAACTCGTAAAATGATCACCCCAATGAATCTAGTGCCTCTGAGACATCGTACATAGTTATTACAATATTATTGGCTATATTCCTTATGGTATACATTCTATCTCCATGACTGTTTCATAACTACCAATTTGTGCTTCTTAATCCCTTTTCCCTTTTTCATCGACTCCCCCGACACCTCCCATGTGGTAACTCTCAAAATGGTCTCTGTAACTATGAGTTTGTTTCTGCTTGTTTGCTTGTTTATTTCTTTAGATTCCACATATATACGAGATCATATGGCATTTGTCTTCCTCTATCTGACTTACTCCACTCAGCACACTACTCTCTAGGTCCATCATGGAATATCTTTTTCCATCCCCTTACTTTTAGTCTGTCTTTTAGTCTGAAGTGAGTCTCTTACAGGCAACATATGTAAGAGTCTTGTTTCTTATCCTTTCAGCCACCCTGTCTTTTGATGGGAGCATTTAATTCTTTTTCATTCAAAGTACTCATTGATAGATATGTAGTTAACGCCATTCTTTATTTAGACTTTTGATACTTATTTTTGTCTTCTAAAAGAAGTCTCTCCAACATTTCCTATAATAGTGGCTTGATGGCGATGAACTCCTTTAGCTTTTTCTTACCTGGGAAGATCTTTATCTGTCCTTGGATTCTAAATGATAACTTTGCTGGGTAAAGAAATCTTGGTTGTAGGTACTGGGTTTTCATCACTTTGAATATATTCTGCCAATCCCTTCTGGCCTGTTGAGAAATTGGATGACAGTCTTATGGACAGTCCCTTGTATGTAACTAATTACTCTTCTCTTGCTGCTTTTAAGATTCTGTCTTCGAATTTAACCTTTGGCATTTTACTGATGATGTTTCTTGGTGTGGGCCTCTTTGTGTTCATCTTGTTTGAGACTCTCTGAGCTTCCTAGGGTTGTAGATCTATTTCTCTCACCAAGTTGGGGAATTTTTTCATTATTTCTTCAAATAGGTTTTCAATTCCCTTTCCTCTCTCTTCTTCTGGTACTCCTGTGATGCTAACATTGTCCCAGAGGCTTCTTAAATGATCTTCATTTTTTTTTTCGATTCTTTCTCCTTGTTGCTGTTCTGATTGGGTGTCCTCTGCTGCCCCATCCTCTGTCTCGCTGATTCAATCCTCTGTTGCATGTACTCTGTTGATTTCCTCTAATGTACTCTTCATCTCAGATATTATATTCTTCATTTCTGACTGGCTTCCTATTATGTTTTCCATCTCCATCTTATTCGTTTTTTTTTTTAAATCTCTCTGTTAAAGTTCTCACTGAGTTAATCTACTTTTCCCCTAAGTTCCTTGAGCATCCTTATAACCAGTGTTTTGAACTCTGAATCTTGTATATTGTCTCCATTTTGGTGAGTTCTTTTTCTGGCACTTTGTTCTATTTTTTCATGTGGGACATGCTTCTATGTATCCCCATTTTGGCCATCTCCCTGTGTCTGTTTCTATATATTAGGTAGGGCTCCTAAGTCTCCCAGTGTTAAGAGAGTGGCTTTATGTAGTAGCTATGCTGTGGGACCCCGTGGCACAGACCTGGGAGGGGTTCAGCTGCAGTCCAACCTCAGCTGCAGTCCAACCTCAGCCACAGCCTGTGTACCTTCGGGGCCCCCTGGTAAGTGTCACTGAGCAATCCATATATGCACATATGACTGCCACCAGTACTGGGCTTATAAGTACCTCAAGGGCCAAGTCAGATACTGAGGTTGGCTAGTGTGTGGCTTAGGGCTGCTCTTTAAGAGGTACAGGGCATGCCAAGGCCAGATGCTGTTTTGGGGGGTTTTGTGAGCCTCTGGGAGATTTTATGAAAGTTTGAAGCAGAGGCCAAGACAGCCCGTTCACATGGAACAAATCACTGGAAGTGACTTGGGTGGGCCCACAAGTTGGGAGAGGCAGAGTCTCAGGGAATCCCCTGGGTGGAGCAACTGTGTTACCCACGTTGATGGTGCCTGCGTCTGCAGGCTGGGAGTGGGGAGGACTCGACAGAGGAACGTTGGCTTCTGCCCGCATCTTAATTCAGGTGTATGCTGCCCCCACAGCCCTCGCCCTGAAGTCCGACAGCTCAGCTCCTCCCCATATCTCCCTGCCACCCCTCGAGCAGCTGCCCCAGTGTTGGAGCTCAAAGCAAGCAAATCCATGAGTGAGTAAGGCTGGGTATGGGCCCTTTAAGAGGAAGGTCTCCGGTTCCTGCAGCCCTCCATCTCAGTTAGCCACAACCTCTGCTGGTTTTCACAGTAAGAGATTGTGGAGAATTCTCTTCCCGACACTGGAACCCTGGGCTGCGGATACCCATGTGAGCCCTGTACCCCTCGCTCCTCTGGTGAGGGAGGTAGCTCTGCAGCCAGCATTGCCCTTGCAGTTCTCCATTGCCACACACAGTTGTGAGAGCGCACCATTTCGCGTCTCTGCCCCTCCTACCATTTTGAGGTGACCTTTTATTTGAGGTGACCTAGTTGGAGGGTTTGTATTTAGCCAGACCTTTGGTGATTCTGCGTACTAGTTGCTCTCTAGTTTTGGTGTGGTTGCTATAGGAGGCATGCACGACCTCTATCTTCTATGCCATCTTGAATCCCAGATCTCCAGTTTGATTTTTAAGTTGTCTTCTATAAGGATAATACTCATGATCCAGGAGCCCCATTTAGTTTGGGGCAAGAGTAGAGAGTCTAGGCAGTTGCTTATTTCTCTAGCATCGTAAGTATATAGAGTAGGCTCTTTGTAGGTGCTTTGTTGCATTGTTAGGAATACTGTGCTTAAGAGTCAAGGATAGAGACTTCACGTAAAATCTCCTCCAGCTCCATTCCCCAGTATGTATGCTTGTACTACTCAGTGGTTTGTTGGAAGAGGATTGTTAGATACTTCATAAATCATTCACCAATTCTCATTATTATGATTTGATGTTGAAGCAATTCCATTTTCAGTCAGTTTTAATCCTTCTGATAAGGCCAAGGAGAAAGTCTCCATTTGGTGCTAGTGTGTCTTTAATCTCTTCTGGTTGTAAGCTCATTATTTAACAAAGAAAGAACATGGCTCCTGCTTAGGGCCTTTGTGGGCAGCAGGATCTAGCTAGAATTTAATAACGTTGGTTAGGTTGTAATACATTTATTATAAAGTTTTTCTCTTCTATAAAGGGATACATACTGGTTTTCCATATGACAAAGTGATATAAGGTTTCTTCTGAAATAGATTTATATGTTTGTCAAAAGTGAATGAATTTTTAAAATAACGGTGGAGGCGTAGATGGAGATGGCAAAAATAATAAAGGTAGAAGTAGAAGTGAATGTTTGAGGCTTAGAAACTGGCTCGAGTGTCCACTCAGGTGGTATGACTACTCTTTGAGTCTTAGAATTTGTAAGAATTTCACCCCAGAGAAGAGCTGTGAAAAGAATAAAACAATGCTTTCCAATCGTGGGTCCCCAGAGCTTCTTCGGGACTGTTTTCAGTTTTTAAAATAGTTTACCAAGTGATATATAAAAGACTCTTTAATAAATGGGCATGCTTACTCTTTCATTTATTTTGTTTTATTTATTTAGTAAATAAAGCTTTAAAAATTTGGGGTCTGTGGGCAACAAATGTAAACTATGTACATGCAAGTAAAAATAAAGGTGGATTAGGACAAAGTTTACCACCACAACTGGTATAAAGGAAAAAGGCATTTAAAAAAAAAAATCCTATTCATGGAAAGCAATCAGTAGAATCATCTTGGCATACAAAAGGGTCCCATTTGGGTAGTGATTATGTGCCTAGGTTTGGCTTGGTTTTAAGGACTGAAGGGCCCAATTATTGGCCTTTATCAAGGCAAATGGTTACAACTCTTTGGATTACGTTTAGAATTGTAAACTCTCTTTATAATCTTTTGCCAGTAGGCTAGTTCATTCAGGCTTTATGAAACTAAAATACAAGTGAAGGTCAGGAAAGCTCCTAGAAAAGACTGAAAGTGCAGATAATGGGTAATTAGCATTTTCCAGTGAAGATGGGGAATAAGGATGGCAGGACACAGCATTCTTCTTAGACTTATTCATTTTTTTTTTTTCTCTCTTGAGTTTCACTGGGATATGGAATAAGGTACTTCACTTCTCCATGTCTCCTAGTCATCTTACCCTCACGCTTAGGTTAGAGAGCATGGAATTTGAGAACAGTCCAATCCCAAAGCATTGGAGGAAGAGTCTCTATGTTAGTAGTTCCAGCAACCAGATTTGCATCATCTCAGAGTTGAGCAAGGCTGGCTTTCCTGCTCTAGGGCAGTGGAACAGCTCGAGCCTCTCAGGGCTTTCTAGCGCAGAAAAGGGAGAGGTCTCAGTGTCCCTTCATGTGTCCATAGATGGTAACAAGTCCACAAACCTGAGGAATACCCTTCTACAAGGGCACTGAACGCTCTGGAAATTTCTCCTCTGGACATTGTTGAGGCTTCGGGGCTTTGTTGGTTTGGTGAAAGGAGACTGACTGTCAGGAGGGAGGGACTTAGGAAACAGACCACAGCACAACAAAACAAAACACAAGAGAAAGAACACTCTTATTACTTTGTGACTTCAGGGTGGCAGAACTCAGGTAAGAGCATTGGAGGAGGAGATAGGAACAAGAGCAGCCAGAGAAGATTAAGAAGGTTATAGTGGAACTGGCGGGGTGGGATCAGGGTTAAATGGGGTGACTGCTAAAATTTTGTTGTGTTTTTTAGACAGAGATGGAAATTCCAATAATCTGATTGTTACTAATGTAATTTCCAGAATCTTCTGAGGTGTACCGTTATTTGTTTTCATTTTATTTTCAAATTTTGCTTTGGATATCCAGTAGACTACTGTTTTGCTGTACTTTGCACTGACATAATGCAGAATTTAAAAAAAATTAATTAACTGATTATAAGTGTACAATATAGGTTACCAAATATAAATTATCAAACTGTTTTTCTTATTAAATTTTAAGTAATGGAAGGATGTTCTTCACACGTATCAAAATTAAGGAATTTAATAATGTTAAGGTATCTGTAAATAGATTCAAACTAATACGGTAATTGCAAATTATGTACCTAAATATGATATCTCTGACAAGGCATGATAATTTTTTTATACAATCCGCTGTTCTACATGTTAATCCACAAGAAGCAAAATTTGAAAATAAAACATTTCTTACTAACACTTTTATTGCTAGACACATTGAACTTATTCACTCCTGGGTTTAAAGGATAAAATTTCTTTGATAAGCTGACAGAATGAACTCCGAGTGGTTAGATGTAACATCAACTGATTATTTTTATATAATCTTTTTTAAGGACAAAATTATAACCTGATGTAATTTTACTTTTGCAAAGCGGTTGAGAATGCTACAAATCTCTTTCTGTGGACACAGTGTGCTTAAAGGTATCTGGGAACAAGAAACTCGGGGAGAAGGAAAATCAGGGTTTTAAAAACCTAGATAAAATATTCAGGATCCGAATCCTGTGTGATACATATATTTCATTGATAAAAGATGAGCCCAGGAAATGAATACAAAGTTACTCAAGCATGAAAACACTACAGTCCTTTAAAGCTGTTACCAGATCTAACTTTTAGTAGTTTAAACTTTGGATCGTTTCTTTTTATCTACAAGGCAGGTGTTGACTGAGCTCTCTTTGCCTTATTTTGTGACTTCTTCTGTTTTATAGGGAGCCATGCTTTTTTATTTCCAAGTAATGTCACCAGTAAAGAGTTAACCAGGTTTCACTTGATTCGCTCTGGCTTATGTGATGATGAGTAATGCGAGGTTGGTAACAGCAAATTGTTGTTTATAGCCAAACATGGCATTGTGCAAACAAGCAGTCCTAGTCTCCAACTGGTTTGATTTCATGGTGGTCAGCAGCTGATCTATGTAATATACAACCTTTCTGCCTCTCTAAATGTCAGAAGAATGACTGTTTGTTTATCTTGCTTTCTTTGCAGCTGTTTACTCTGTAATGCATTTACCTCGACCTTGATTCCCAAAGAGTGGCCCCTTTCTCCTCCCCAGTTCTGTTTACATTAGTCCTGCCCCTAGTGTCACCTATGAAATCTGTTGATTATTCCACCTGGTTAATGTTAAATTGCTCTTGTAAGATGATGTGTTTGTTCATAAACACAAATGCTGGGCCCCTTGTTTACTGTACCCATGGCAGCAATCCTTATTAAACAAATATTGCTTTGTTTGTGGGTGTGAGCAGCAGTTTATCCTGCAAGGTCTGTTTTAAACACACACACACGCACACACACACACAGAAAAAAAATAACTTATACGCTAGAATTTTGATAAAGAAAGAAAAAGGGGAACTTGTCCCTGGAATGTGGTTGAAACAGACTTAGGTTTGCTTTTCTTATCTTTTGCTTGGATGAAGGGGCTGAGAGATTAGCAAGTTGTTTGGTTTTTCTAAGAGATTTCCTTAGTGTAATGATATCTATGCAGTTGTTTGCTTTTTTCAGAAGGGAGAGAGCTCTCTTGAAAGGCCACTAGCTCAGTAATAGAACATCAGATGGTAGAAAACTCTTTGTGGAGCAAACAAGGACTTAGAAGGTCTAGGAGAAACAGTCTAGTGCTATGAACAAGTCGATCACCTTTGACAGGTACAGTCCTTGGGTTTTGTATTGTCGTGTGTGCATTGCGTGTTGTTGTTTGGGCTGCGTGTGATCTTTTGTGATGTATGCACTTTGTCAAGTTTGAAACGGGAAGATTAACTTTTTTAGTTTGATGTGTTCTGAATAATTCTTGTGCCATATAAATGGAGACAGTTTAACTGGGAGGAAATCACATGATTAATATACATTATATGTTTTTAAAAGCTACTGTTTTTATTCTTATCTGTTACTCTTACCTGTCTCATTTTACAATGAGTTTACGCATTGTATTTCTAGTTGAGTAAAGCAGAAATTGTGTCTCTTTATTCAGCTCCATGTGTCTCTTGTGCTTTGGACACTGGGAGCCACATTAGATAAGACAGAACATAAGGCTGTCCCTTTGTCGTATTTTGCAAACAGGAGAGAAAACTCAGCTCACATCATCTTTTGTTGTTGTTGTTTTTTTTTTAAATTACTGTTTGTTGCTGTTTCTGAATTTGCATTGTGTTTCAATACTAGGCAGTTTCTGCTAGCATTTCCTGTAAATTATAAAGATACAACACAGACTCCAGTGAGAGTGGAGGTTGAGGGGTCATGACCTTCACCAAAGTGTGGCCTTTGTGTCAGAAAAAGCCTGCTAATCTATCTGTAAGAGAAACTTCGGAGAGGGGATATGTGTATGCATATTGGAGTTTTTGAAGGATAAAATTAAATAATTGCCCTTTTCATACAACAGAAATGCAAGCAACAGACTTCTGACGGCCTGCATTCACTAAGTTGCCATGATGCTGTGAACATATTGTTCACATTGGCCACTAGAGCGATTCGAGGCTGGAGGCAAAGCGGGAGATACGTGAAGTGTGTCATCGAACATGCCACTCATTGATTGATGTTGGGAACCTGGCCCCATATATATTAAACTACATAAAATATGGAAATGAAAGAATATATATTCTGAACTGGTTGTTTGGTCACTTTATTCCACCAGGCTATTTGTGAGAGTTCAACTGTTTGAATGTTCAGATGATTAAAGTTCGGCAGGCTGTTAGTTCTCAAACTTAAAATCTATTCTGTTCTGTAAAAATGCATTTTAATTAAGCACCCCAGAATACCTGGACCTGTCATACCCTAAGCTTCAAAGGCTTCCTTATGGCAAAGCAAACAGCCTACTACTGGATTGGCAAAGCTCCTTTTTGGACTCTGTTTACTTATTTGAGCTTGTCTGGATTAATACGCCAGGGAGCGGGTATGCATTCTCCTTTGTACTTCTGTTTCCTAGAGCGGCTTCCTTCTAACCTCCATAGTTTGCCCACAGTTGCTGTGATTACAGCAGTTAAACTCTTGTCTTACTGGGAGAGAAGGGAAACGAGACCAGCGGTAGCCGAAATTCTAAAAATAAAAATTGGACATCTGTAACTTTTACAAGGGTGGGATGCTTGTTATCTGCACTTATCGATGTCTTATAAAGACTGCAGTGTCCAGGGAAGTTTGATTAAGACAGGTCGTGAGAGTGAGACATCTACAGGTTTTCTGAACAGCCCTTCTGCCCTGGTATTGGAATTCAGAAGTGCCTTTATTATAACCCTGTTCTTCTAACTGTTCTGAGTCATGAGTTACAGGGAAAATTAAACATACTATTATTTACCATTTCCCAACCATCTGAATTGTCCTTATCTATATTAAATATTCACCATGGGTTTTGGTAGAGTTTTTCATTGGTTGATTATCTTTAAATTTTCAATGACTGAGACAATTCTACTTCTATTAAGACTTAAAATGATTTGGTGACGAGTTATTTTCTGAGTTTCAGAACTCCAAAACGGCTACTCATTCCAAAGAAGTCCAAGAAATAGAGTATTTTAAAAGTACGACGTAAAAGGTGGTGGCTCGTGCAAGCCCTTGATCTCATTTAATTGAGAGGTTACACTTGGATTTTTCTGCCATTTAATGGTTTAGTTAAAAATTCAGCGATTGTGTATTAAATTCCTACTACATGCAGAGTGTACCTGAAAAGTGAAGTTCAAGATAAAGGAATTTTGAAAAAGTTCTTATTAAACAGAGATGAAGTGGAGAAGGCGATCATTTTAATCTAAATGCTGCTTCTTCCATTTAATTGATAAACATAAAATATTTCTGGTTTAATTGATAAATGCAAACTAGTTCCTATTTGTCTTTTTTTCTCCTTTGAACTATTAAAGCGAGAGAGCTACCATATCACATGATTAACAGTGCACATAATTTCCCTCCTAAACCTCTCACCTACTGAGGATTTCTTGCTTCTCTGGGTCCCCATAGCTGTAGGTTCTCCCCCACTGGCTATCCAAGGTGCACCCAGGTGTTGTTGCCTGTACAGGTTCCTTTCTAGCACCAAGCCCTGTGTTTCCTGCATTCTCGAAGGCGGGACAGATGAGTAGCTCTTTTAGGACACATACACAGTACCTTCTAGGAGGGATGTTTCTAGAGCTAATTCGTTTCTCCTCCCCCTGAGAGGCCCAACTACTCATCACCTTCAAGATATTCTCAACCTCTACTAACCTAAGATCTGGGAAGATTCTAATTTTGTCCTGATGTCCTACGTGGCTAAATAAGTGGCCACTTTTTCTTAAACATGCGTTTGACAATTGCATCACCCCTGAACTTTTTCTTCCTAAGTGCTAAGTGAAATTTCAGATTTTAAAAAGATAGATCGAGATTTCTACAGTGCATGATAAAGTTGATAATGCATAAATCATTTTTAACAACAGGTAATATGAATAATTTATGGTGTTAACAGTGCTATCTTTTTGATATTTATGATGGATAATGCTCAGTTTTTGCCCTCATATTACTGCTTTAAATTATACCACAAGAAAATTAATGAGAAAGTAGATTTATGGGTTTCATTTGTTTGTCAATTCGGAAATTAATTGGGTGTTAATTTTAGCCGTCCCTCATCAGACCAGGACTTCAGTCTGTGTGCAGTACTTTGCATTCATTGTAGCTTACCTCCCATTTACTGTGGGTCACTAGCTTTGCATACATTAAAGTAGCCCTCCGGCTCATTCTCTTGATTACTTTTTGAACTGCCATGCATTAGAAAATTTACGCCTTTCTGTTATAATTATGAAAATTTGGTATTGGAAGATGGTGCCTTCCTAACACAGTCAGCACACTGACTTGTCTTCCTAAACTTGGCTCTTGGATGGTCTTTCCATGAAATGGGACCCCTGCCAGTGGGGGCAGCGGATAGACAGATGGTGGTGTCTGAAGGGTTCATTCACAATTTGTGGAAGTGATCTCAGATGAGAAAATAATCAGCTGTTGTCACTCTGTTTCTCTTGTTTTGTTCTCTCCACCTTTTTTTTTTTTTTTTAAAGAGTTGCTATGAAACCCCCACTCCAGACAGTGATTCACATCTTGGGGCCAGCTGTAATCTCCTCCCATTATGCCCTTTTATCCGCTTAACCTAATGAGTTTCACTTGTAATCCAACCCCTGCCCCCCACTTCGGCACCACCAGCCCTTCATCTTGTCACTGCTGCCTGTTCCAGTAGCATCTTACCAGGTGAAGGGGAAACAACTGAAAGTATGTGCCACACGCTAGGAACTGTGAGGTGTCAGTTATTGCGGCACTCTACTGAGAGGCTGGCTTTCATCTGGATGCTCTCCTTCGCCCGAGTCCCGAGTCCCGGGCTACCCTGCTCTTTGCCTGAGGTGGGGGCGGGGGAGGAGGAGGGAGTGGATTTCCTTAACTGCACCTTTCTCCTTAAAACTCCTTTGAGAGTTTTGTTGCGTTTGCCAGGTGTACTTTTTGCACATTTACTGGGAACCAGTTTATTTACCTGATGAGCCCGGAAGTAAGTGTAGGCTTTATATCTTAATACAAAGTTTTCATTCTTATTTCCTCATCAACAAGAACATGATCAAGGATTTTGAATGTTCATGATGAGACATGAGTAATTCAGAGAGTCCTTCTTTTAGAACTAGAGCTAGCCGACTTCCACCCCCATTCTTGTCCAGTCTATAAATTCTGCATGGAGTATAACTGATGATGAACTAAGAGCCACATGTTCAATATTTCTGAAATGTAGAAATTCACATAGTCTCTCTATTCTTAGAGTTATTCTCTTCCTCTCTCCTTCCCTTCCCCGCTCCCCCTTCCTCTCCCCCTACCTCCCTCTTTTCCTCCCTGTCATCTCAACACCCTCCCTCGTACCATTCTTCCCTCCCTCCTCCCCTCCTTTCATCCTTCCTTTCTCTTCCTTCCTCTTTTTCTCTCCCTCCCTTCCTCTTTCCTTCCTTCCTTCATTTTTTTCTAAGAGCTTCTGTTATCTCTTCAAAATAACATGCCATTTTCCTTCTTTCCTTGCACACGGATGAACAGTGAGAAAGAGAATTTTCCCTGTTCGATGGGGGGAGGTTCGTGTAATCACTCTGATCATTTTCCTAAAAGTGCTTTTGCAGTTAACTTCCCTTCTCCCCTTAGAAGTGGAAATATATTTTACAAAAGTATGTTTAGTTTAATTTACACATCCTTTCATGAACAGGCTAAGTTCTTTAAGGGCATTTATTCTGCTTCATATAAATAATTGATCAGCCAAGTTAATTTACTTCTGCCTGACTTGGTCAACCTTAATTAACTGCCCTGGAATCAAGACTGAACTTTTTGTTAGCTTAAAATCCTTCACAAGCATGATAACAAGGGCTTTATTTTCCCTAAATTTTCAGCATCAACACTGTAACCAAGGAAATAATCATCATAATAAAACACTGCTTTAATTTACTATAAATACATTGGCCTGGACATTATGAATTTTCCAGAATACTTCCAGAGAGCAGCTCTGTTGGCAACAAGAATAAATAAGCATGCTAAACTCAGCTCTCATCCTTTTCTATAAGTCCCTCCAGCACAAACACCAGTCTTTTGAAATCAGAAGCTCTGTAATGTTTCGAAGCAAGATAGAAAGTGGGCCATTATGGCTTCCTTAAGCTTTCTGACATCCATGTGATTGTAGCATCAGCCTTTGTGGGGTCGTCACATATGATCCAGTCAATACAAAGACAATACGGCATTTGTATTGACTGGATCATATGTGATTTCAATAGGCCAGGTTCACTCAGGGAAGCCATACAGGAAGCCAGAGGAAGGTATGGCTTTGTTTCTGGAGAAGGGACTTGTTAGTGAATTTGGGGTGGCCATGCCCTCCAGGTGCCATGCCTAATATTCGGGCCTTTTGGATGATTGTGCATTGTTTCTTGTTCTCAGTTTGTCATGGAGCAAAGCGGTTCATTGCTCATGGGGTCCCAGAGGGAAGGGAGGTTATACAAACTGAACACCAGGAACAGGTTCCCTCTAAGAAGAGAGGGTTCAGCATCCTAGTGCACATTGACTTGCTTCCAGCTGACTCCGAAATTGTAAAACTCAGTAGAAAAAGACAAATGTAGTTGTTTGCTAAATAATGCTGACACTTTCATCTTGTATTTTAGATGGTTTTCTTTGTCTACCTGTTACTCTCATTACTGACTTTTCTAGAATTACTTAGTTTTCTCTTTTTCTTTCTTCTTTTTTTTTTTGATTTACACCATTTTTTTTTTATTTAGTTCACCACCTTGCACAAGACTTTGTAAATTGGAAATTCTCTGGCATTTATTAAATGGACAAGTTCATGTCTGAAATGGGGAATGATTATGGCTTCATCTGTTCCTTAACCCACTGAGCTTTAGTTGTCTTATATGTAAATTGGGGATCACATCACCTGCCTTATCTCTCTTCGTCTTGTTATGAGTTTGAAAAGTACATCAGAGGCCTTTGTACTTTGCAAAGCATGATACAGACATAACGGCTTATTGAATGGCTTGGGATATTCCATAGAAAGAAATATTGCCTATCTAGATATTGCTAGAAATATTCTGAGACATCAACACTCCTGATTTTTCACATGTGATTTTCCAAAAGCTTTTTCTTCCTGATTGGTGTGGGAGATTATGGGAAATTTTAAATCTTCCGACCTACATACTACTATTAGCACTTGACTAATTAAGGACATCCTCAGACCAAAATAATCCTTTATGCAATTTTGGTCCCAAAGCCTGCACTCTCACAAACTCGAGTCACAAGCCAAGCTGCTTGGCTTGATGCCTGCAAAACTTGTATCGAAGAACTTGGCAGTCTTCTTTGGAACTGCACAGAGCAAAAAGCCTCCTCATCAAGTTGTGGATTGGAGATTGTTCTTACTCCACTCACTACGATAGTGTCAAACCTAGGCAACAGAAACAGAGCCAGTCTCTTAGACACCTGTTTTCAGGTCTGAAGTCCCGATGGTCACATGGTTTGAAAGCCACACTCAACCTGCAGCTCTGCTGCACAAAGGCAGGATATTTGGCTAACTATACTTCATTCTGAGGACAGGTATAGATTTTATGTATAGGCAACATTTTTTGTCTTTTGGGGATCCAGTCCCTGATATGGTTAGGCTTTCCAGAAGGTAAGAAGTACATATATTTAATAATATTTTTGTTTTTTCTTTAGGTATGCTTATTACATGTTTTATAATAATAATTCAGCGGGTTTTCTACTCTAAGACAGCCATTCTCTTCATTAAATACCTATACACTGTCTTTTCCTTAGCTTCTGTACAAATGTTCAAGTTTGTGGAACAGAAACTCAGACATTGGAAAAAGAAATACCCAGATTTCACAACTTGATGGCCTTTTTCGGTGATGAACAAGATACTTGCATTGCCTGGTTTCTGTATCTTAGAAAAAGTTTTAGTTTTTTTTTTTTTTTTTTTTTTTTTTTTTTTTTTTTTGATAGATTCTTTACTCTGCAGACCGTAAGGCTATGAATGCAGTTTTTAAAGGACTATAATTACTGGAAAGTTTAATCTAAAGAAGTAAGAGTGAATCAGCTGTTGCTTCTGAGTTTGTTTCCCACCTGTTAACAAAAAATGCCATTCTTAATCCCTTCAGTATTGGATTAACTTTAAAGAATATATCTTCTGGGTCTATGAAGTTTGTACTCAAGCTGGATCATAGTATGCACTAAAGGAAATGAAGAAAGATGTGCATTTTTCTGTTTTTAATTCTTCCATTTGTTTTTGTCTATAGAAGAAGCTTATAGGAAAGAGACTTAAACCAATTTCTAGCAAAAAGTCAACCTTGTCTTAAATGTCCAAAGTATTTAAATTTCCATGTTGTCACCTATTTCATGTGTGGGGGAGAAATCTGTAGCACTGGTTGTACATATGTCTTTCCATTTTATCTGACCTTTTATCTGTGATTGGTATTTCACATCAAAGTTTTCATAATTCAAGCATATCTCGGCTTTTGTGTTTGAATTGTCAACTTCCTTTAGCTTCTGTTGTTTTTCCTTTTTGAGTTCCTACTGTACGAACTTGGAGTATGGATCATCGTTTTTCGTTGTTTAGTCCTCACGGTACCTCAACTTTAAGAAAACACGTGGTTAAGAGCTGTGACATGAGACTGAACTTGTTCCAATTCTGATTCCACCATTCTTAGCTGTGATACATGTTGGGCAAATTAAAACAACTCCCCTGGAGCCTAGTTTTCTCACCTGCAAACTGGAGATAGCAATTGTCTTCAGAAGTAAATGGGAGAATGTCTGGAAATCACCTGCAAAAGGGCCTGGCACAACACTGGTGCTAAATAGATGGTAACAGTTGACATTAGCAAATATTATGTCTTTTGTCATAATTGGACGCCTTTACCAAGAGCTGAATTGGCTCCCTTGGTTAATAGTTTTGTACCTACAGAGTATAACAAAATGGAATGTGAAATGTATTTGTGCAGGTGATATTCTCTAGCTACTTATCTTGGGCTATATTTACATATATCATTATATAATTATCATTATAATTGTTATTATTAGATGTTTAGTACTTTCAAATTCAGGCATTTTTTTGGTCTGCCTGGGCAAGATTTTCTCCAAAAGAAATATAAGAAGGCCCAGACCTTTCAAGCCAAATTAATGGTTAGTAATCCAACATGAGAAACATGTAACTTTGAATGCGATTTTCAAGACTATTTTAAGTGGAAGACAAAGATCAAAGTCTAGATTCATTTAGCTTCTGAAAAATGGAGGCTTGTTTTTCCTCTCTAAAAGTGGCCTATCTTAGAATGGCCACTTTTGAAGAGTTTCAGTACCTGAGTAATACTGAGGAGTACAAATCTTTAAGATTTTTTTTGGTTTTTGACTGTCAGTGTTTTCATCACAAATTACCTCAGGGGCCTCCTGGCAATGTGTGTCATCTCTTGATAAACTTAAGTTGGAGAGTTTTTCCCTAAGAATGTCATCACCACGTGGAGTCTCCATACACTAAAATTTAATGTTGTACCTAATATCCTATATAGAATGACTTACTGGTTTTCAGGCAAAATATCAAGATATGATTATGGAAATTTAATTATAAATTCTAGGTTCACCTGAAATATTTATTTTTTTCCAAGAGGAAAAGATAACATATTTAACATTACTAATAAAACTTGGATTTGGACCGACAGTTCCATACTAAAAAACTAGTGGACTGGACCACTAACGGGGATAAACTGAGTGAAAGAAAATGACAACTGTTTACAGATTTTTGGCAACATTTAAAGCAGGGCCCTTCTCCTTACGTGCAACAACTGTTTTAACAGCTGCTTTTTTCCTTTTTCCTTTCTCCCCCGCTCCCTCCTGAAAATCCTTCTATCAGGTTTTTGAGTCATGATGCAAGAATCTGGGCCTGAGACAAAAAGCAACGGTTCAGCCATCCAGAATGGGTCGAGCAGTGGCAACCATTTATTAGAGTGTGGCAGTCTTCGGGAAGGGCGGTCCAACGGAGAGACGCCAGCCGTGGACGTTGGGGCGGCCGATCTGGCCCACGTGCAGCAGCAGCAGGTACTGTGCTCCGGAGTCAAGCGTGGAGTGTGGTCCATGCCAATGATTTGACACTTAACCACTGTGAATTTTTTATGCTTACTTGACTCTCCATCTGACTGTAAGCAGCATCTTTTCGGGTCCCGCTGATTGGCTTAAGAGACTAATTCGCAAGCCTTTGGGATTTGGAAGTCTTCAAAACCCACTCTTGGGGAGTGGTTGTTGAGAATGGGATTGAGTGGAACTCTGACCACTCCCTCCCAGCTCCCAGTATGTCAGCCTAAAGTTTAACTACTTGGAATAAAATTAACCTTTGGAGAAATAGTATACAATGCTTTAATTTAAAAAAAGAGAGAACTGACTTCTAAACCTTATGAAGAAGGAAACAATAAGGAAAGTATAAGAGATAAAAATAAAAAAGGATAGAAGAGAGAAAAGAGTAGGTGAAAAGGAGAGGAGAAACAAATGGAAATACAGGCAGAATTGGGTAACTAACAGCGAAAACAGCAATAACACAGGCATCAGTGTAAGAAATTGCTTCCTGCTACCTGTAGGAATTTAGAGGTATGGGCCACTTACATATGTTTCTTACATACATACGGCTGTTGAGATGTGGCTAAATCCTATTAATGTTTTATATTATCTCTACTTAGTGGCTCCCGAGAATGCACATGAATTGGGACACACTCATTCCTGTTATATTATTTTGTAGGCATGTAAGTGGGTACCTGTGAGTAACAGATAAAATATTTTGAGAGGTAAAGGTGACCCAGAAAATGGTGTTGTGTGGCCAAATTGTTGATGAAAATTCAAATATGTAAATAGCATTTGCCTGAAGGCAGGCATTGTTTTCTAAACTCTCTTGGAATCAGGTTATATTATTAGTTTTTGTTAATGATAATGGATGGTTTTTGTTCCATGTTAGTCTTTGATTCATTTGTTCAATACATCGTTATGGTGCCACTTGGTAAAAGGTGAAAAAAAGAATGATGCATCTTTGAGCCTTTCTGAAAGAAACAAGTTGTTGGGGAGTGAGGGAGTAGAACTGCAAATCTCAAACGTTTTCTTGGAATCTGTATCAGAGAAGCAAAGGGAATCTGTTTGTATCTTAGGGATATAGCCTTTGGCAGGCTCTAAAGTATATTTTATTTTCTTTTTGCTAAGAATTTTTTAAAATATAAGGGATTATTAGATCGTTAGTCTGTTAGAAATTAGTGGAACCAACGTGAGACAATAGAACCTGTCAGAGAGAAAGAAACTAAGACAAGCTAAGGTCTTAATTCAGAGGACTATGTTTAAGTGATTTAATGTCTCATTCATTGGCAGCCCACACCTGTCTGAATCTGCACCTTGGGCTAGAATTTACGAGGTATGTTGTGTATAAACAATGTGCATTTAAGTTAGTACGAATGGCCTAATTCTAACCAATGAGATTTTTAACCAAAACCTATCAGTAAGTGGTAGAAGGGTATCAACATATTTGCTCATGTGGTGTTTCCAGATATTTATGGTTTATTTTGAGAATAAATGGTATTTTAGAGTGCCATTTTCTTTGTCCTTACCGTAGAGGCCAAACTCAACTGTTTCTTAATGGAGTAGTTGAGGTGGGGCTAATGACCAATGTGGTATAAACCCCAAGTACTTAGTATTTAGAGTACGTCAATTAAATAAATGGAAAATTAACTTCTGTATTTTATTTCAAGAACAGAGAATCATTCACTGTCTCAAAGGAGTAATAGGTCATATCTCTCTCTCACACACACACACACACACACACACACACACACACACACCACACTACTCCATTAACAGCAATGACACACCTTACAGAAGAAAGTTAAGTTATAAAAGTGCATTTTAACAACATCTTCCTTAAAAAGCATCAGTAGCAGAATTATTCACATCTCCCCTCTTTATTCCGGCTGTGACCACTTTGGAAAATATATTGTTATGAGTTATTGATATCAAGGTCAATATCTTTTGATTGTACTTCAGAACTCTTTTTGAATATTTTAATAAAATATTTGTTTGTTTTCCATCGATAAGTTTTAGGAAGAAAGAAAGCAGTGGGTCTATCTTTGTGGCTCAAACCTCACGTATTGTGGTTGGCCGGCCTTTTTCGGTCTTTTAAAATAAAATACTGACAGCTGTTTGACTCCCCTTAGTGTGTGATGAGGCTTTTAACAGGTTGTTGGGGGGAAAAGAAAGCCTGTAGTTGAAATAAGACAAAAAAAAACTACAGGATTCAAAAAGTTTCATAGGACTAGAGTTATCAGGCTTGTCTTCCAAATTGAAAACTGCAACAATTAAACAGTTTGGAGAAATCTGAGCATCAACGTGATGGACTTGGGTCGTTTTTGTCATTTTTATTCTACAGGTTTTTACTTGAAGTGAGAATACCAGCAGTGAGAAAATCACAGCCATGCTGAATTCATTACTGCGGTAGTCACACAAAACCACGGATAAAATTTCAATAACTGCAGGCCACAGTTGAGTAAACAGTTGCACTGAAATTTAATTCCTGTTGACTTTTCCCCCATTCCTCGCCAGGGGCACATTCTGATTCTGTAGTACAAAGACAACAGGGGTTATAGCTTTGATTAATGTAGGACAGTGGAAGAGAATTAGAACTGTAAAATATGTTAGAAGTCCATGGAACAAAAAGATCTGGCTTAAAAGGGCTTGATATAAAAACGAGTTAATTATGCTGTCTGTGAAACTGAATGTTATAAGATTTTCCAGTTGCACCAGTACAATTGATGACATAGGAAGCATTTTTACCTATTGCCAGGATTTAAAATAAATAAATCGAAGCCTTTCCATGTTTGGTCCATGTTACCAAAGATTTACAAATGATAGCATGTGCCCTTTCAGAATGGAGAATTTTCCCAAAGATTCACTGTGGAATGACTTCTCTCCTGTGTTTGATCTATAGAATGACTAAACCACATCCAAATAGAACTGTGTTTTAAAAAATTACATAGTTGATAACTTAGACAATGAGGCAAATCTGGCTATATCATCTTCTCTTAAAAAATCAGATCTGCTCACCCCGGATCAGTATTCCTACAAGGGCAACAACCATTGGGAGATGAATTGCTACTTAAGTCAGGGAGCCTGCATCCCTTGGGTTGGTCCTAGTTCCCACCCAGCAGCCTTGCCCATTTGTGCCCTCTAGGCAGTAGAGTTGGTGATTCTGGTCTGGAAGATGCCATCATCACTCAAAATCCATCAGCCAAGGAGAGGTGCTGCCATTAGCTGGAGGAGCCCACCAACGTACTCACAAACTGTCTTCCTTCCTCAAACTAATTGCATTTATTATTTCTGTAATGTTTCAACTCTACCTATATCTAGGCCATGAAACTATTACAACAATAGTTTTCTAATAATATAATTTGATAGAGTTTCCGAACATTTTCTTTTAGGCATCGAGTAATTCTTTACCCGATACCATAACTGCTTTTTATTTCCTATTATGCCTGCCCCATTTCTAGGCCTGTAAAAGTTCTATATTGGATATGCACTACTCCATTTATGAAACTCAGCAACAAATACTATTACCAATTACTAAAGTTTTTGTCTTAAAGAAAGGATTTTAAAATGTCCAGAGCAATTTCATAAACTGTGTGGATTAATGCATTTTAAAAGTCTTGAATTTTAGAAAGCAGAATTTTATTTCCATATTGCTGCAAATGAGAGCTTTTTCAGATAAGCATATTACATAGAGCATAATGTTTAGAAGTTTCTCCATATACAGCATATGCTGTCAGGTCAATTAACAGAATGCATACTAGAAAATGTTTATTCAATAAAAATGAATAGCTGTTAAATAAAACAGCTATTTTTTAACAACATTCCATTTAATGATGGGTTTTGGGGTTTGTTTTTTTTTTGTTTGGTTTTTGTTTTTTGGGTTTTTTTAGTACTACCTGGCAATTTTATTGTCTGCAAATCAGTATAGGGAGAGCTTTAGTTACTGTGGTGTTGAGGTGTGGCTATCATTTTATGTGAGGGGGGGCAGTTTAGAGATAATCCGTGAGAAAGACAAAAGAAGAAACTATATATGGAATTTGAACATGCATTATTTAGTGTGTGTAGATAATTGACATATTTACTTCATATAGCTTCTTTGACATTTGGTTTAAGGTACTGGACCTTTTAGCCCAAAAGATAGTGGTATTTGTTTCATGTTAATCATGTAGAAGAAAGAGACAAAATGTCGAATGACTGTTCAGGAGATGAAGAGAGGTGGAAAGAATAGGGAGCTTCTGAAAAATCATGAAAGGGAAGAAGGAAGACTTATTGGGTTGAGTCTTGCCGATGAGCTCTTGAAGGAGGTGAAAGATTAGTCATTACACAGGACCAGAGAAGCTCAGAGAAATAGGATGAGTGTGGTAGGACTCAGGAAAGTCTAGTTATGTACATTCAAAGGGAATGTAGAAATACACTGCCAGAGGAGGCTGGGGGAATCATGAGTGTATATCCTGCGGTTCTCTGAATGTGAGAAATGGAATTGTAATGACCGAAATGTCAATGTTTTAGTATAATTCAGTACACAAAAATTTAAAATTCTCCTCTTTTTTTAAAATGGCACAATAAATTCCTTCATTTAGTTTTTGTCACTGAAATTACTAGTAGGTATTGAGCAGAAGAGGGAAGTTGTTCTGCCAAAATTTCCAACTTTAATTGCCTCTGTGAAAAACAATGCCTGGAAGAAATAGCTGTCAGTGTTTGGATGGGCAGTAAGCTTATGTGAAAGGAGCCATCCCTTTGCTTCTCATTCTTACCCACATTCCTAAGGAGAACCATACTCAAGTCCAGTGGCCATCTTTTGCCTTGTTTCTCACTCTATAGAGAGAGGCCCAAGTGATTAAGTGTGGTGGATCTTATAGATACATACTTAAGACTGGGTAGCAATAGGTAATTCAGCTTTGCTTTTTTTTTCTTTGAAAAAGGTTGCTTATGAACTTTGTTAGGAATGCCCTCAAGTGGCCTTTCTCATTGTAGCTGCCAGGGACCATATCTGAAAAGAGGGTCTTTTGATCCTATGGGGAAGGAAAAAGATGGTCAGCATATTTGTGTCCTAAAAGGGAAGCTTCCGGAAGAGATTGTAGGAAAAGATATTATTAATATTTATCAAGTGCCCTCATGGGGCCAGGCACTGTGATAGAAGCTAAAACTTTCCTCCACAGGTAGGAGGAAAGCTGTAATTTTAAAGGAATTGCTCTGCTAAGATATACTCTTTTTTGGAGACGACGTTAAAATGTCATTGAAAATATTGATGGGCAAAACTATTCTGTGGGAGTCATTGCCACCAAAACGTTAGCAAAAACGATATAAACAAACTGACACAAAACTGAGATAGGAATTCAGATAATTCTGACAAATAATGAAAAAGCAGCCACAACAATAACAAATTCCCACTTTTCTCAATTCCTTTTGTGGCTGTTTCTGGTAAAGGCAGATTTCACCCTGGATGCTAAACTTAGTTCTCTACTCTGTTAGTTTAGACCTGCCTTCCATCCACATATTGTTGTCAGAGATTCATGTAACATGTGATGTGAGCCTTGAATGAAATTCTTTCAAGTTTTGATTGCTAAACAGTTGTGTGTCATTAATCTGTCCACTGAAAATTAAGATGGCACAGGAAACAAAAAAGAAAAAAGAGCCACGTACGTAAAGGAGCATGGTAATAGAAACTCAGATGCCACATTTCATTATGAGTGAAGTCTACCCTCTTGACTTTAAGCAAAAGCGTTGCTGCTGTGACAAAGTAATTTTAAGCCTTGACCTGTGAGCTAATAATAATAATAATAAAAAAAATATTTCCTATCTCTCGTCTAATCAGAAATCTCTTTTTGAACTTTTAGGAGGTATGACTTTAATGGTAATTTGTTGACAGATTAGCTTTGGTGATTGCAAAGAGTTTGTTTTGCAAAACTGGCAGGCTCCTATCTGTTCTCTGAAGGCACGGAACCTACTTTGCTGTTTTGCAACTGCTCGCTTTTATTGACAACTAGTGCTGAGCAGGCAGAATTGGTATGTTTGTGTAATGTAAACCTATAGCTCGCCTGATGGAGTCTAGTGTACTTTTAGGTAGTGCATAGATTACTTGATAAAAAGGGTTACAAGGTGACTGCTTTTATGACAAAGTAGAATAGCAATATAAATTCAAGTGGTAGATGGAGCCACAGAAAGGAAGTTTATATAGGGAATTGAACCCCATATTAGAAAGTTTCTTTTCATCACTTGGTCTTTGAACTCAAATCTATTGTAATTATGAAGTGTTACTTGTAACATTCCAGAGACCCTTTGCTAAATACTGTGTTTGATTTGGTTCAGAGAAATTCAACCACATTTTTTTCCTTCTCTCAGAAGAAAATGTGGTAAAGAGAGTTTCACATACTGGCCTAATCTCTGCTTTGTTCCAAGTGAGCTAATAAATATTCTACACTGGAAAACATGTATGAATTTCGTTCCCTAGCTTTGGTTAATTTATTCCTTTGTTTGCATATTCTTTCATTCAACTGATATTTGTTGTGTATGCCTATGTGTAAGTAGATATGGGGACCAAACTGATGTGTGAGGTGCTGGGAAAGCATGGGAGGATAACTTGGAGTTTATTTGGCTACAGCCTAAAGAGAAACTATGGAGCAATGGGAAGGTGGTTGAAAGGTAAATTGGGTTAAGCTTGTGGGAGGCTTGAGTTTTTAAGCCAAGGGAAGTTTCAAAGCAGAGAAGAAAGGCCACATAAGAGGAGGTGTACTGAAAGTTAATTAGAAGGTTGGACCTGGCCTAGCTTAGAAGGAGAGTTATCTGAGAAATTAATAGCAGTGACAAGGTTATTGCAGTTGGTCTGGAATTTAGTAATGGGGTGACCCTCACCTCATTTAATTGAGGGTACCCCGTTGTTGACTACCCTTGCTCCCTGCATTTCTCCAACTACATTTGAGTCCCTTGGTCAACTGTAAGGCCCATAAAGGCAGGGATGGGCCTTTCTCATTTCATGATATTCAACACAGAGCACAAGATCTGCCATGGAGCAAGTTATGGGACAGACTCTTTGTGAATGGATGAAATAGGAAGAGGAAGAAAGGCCTGGATCAAGAATGACTGCTGAGGGGAGTACTGGAAAATCAATGGGGCCTTTTGAATTAGGAGATGTGAGAACATCGGGGAGTGAGACTTATAAAGTATGATTCAGGATATCTAACCCGAATGATTAGCGAAGTGGTGGCATCACGAACCAAAAAAGAAGGGCCTTAGCAGGAGAACCAAGTCTCTCTTTTACCTGTCACTAGTTGAAGTTATTGTGATATGATAAAGAAAGCACAAACATAATTTGTAAATAAAGGATGGACTTATTTTGGAAAGCCCTTTTTTGAAAGGCTGTTTAAAGAAAGGACACCCTCTTATATCACTAAAACTCACTATTTTAATTGTATGTATGTACGTTGATTCAGATTAAAGTTATCCAGTATTTTCCCTTCAGCCTTTTCCAGTTACTAATGAGCATATCTTCCAAAAGTCACGCGGGAAGTGCCAACAAACCGTGTGAGTTCCTATCGATCATGGAGTGGACTTATCCCTTTTAGAGAACAAAACTGCGATGTTAGATCTTCGATAAAGCCTTTGTTTCATATTGACACAGCCTCTTAGAATGAATTTGTTTTTTAAGGTGAAGGGGTGCGTGTTGTGTTTCTTTTGTTAGAAAATACAATGCGTAATTATGAAACAGTCGGTGCTATTGGAAGACTCATTTACAAGGTATAGATTAAACTGCTTTAGGGATGTCAAGGCCTTGTTTGTATGTTTGAGTTGAGCCCTCCATAGAGGCATTGGGAAGGGAGATCTGTTCCCTTTAATCCTTCTGAGAGGATATTTTCCAGTATCTAAATAACCCTAAGGCTCTCCTTGAATTAACTCTTTTATGCCTATTTTTAGACCGCTCTTTTTAGACTCTACCCAAAATAAAATTAACTTCCTAACGCAGATTCATCTTTAGCAAAGTTCCTTAAAGTAGACCATTTATTACGCGATTTATCATCCATACAACTCTAAGGAATTGTCAGTATCATAGTCACTTGTCATAAGAGGGATAGTGTCAGCTGATCCAAAATCCCTGTTTTTATCACTGTTTTTATCACTGTACCTTCTTTCCTTTCCAACTCCCCTCTCTCCACATTGAAGGGAAGGTGACATGATGTCTTCTTAGTCATTCAAATCCAATAACTTTTAATCTGAAGGTTAAGTAGTGAGATATAAACTAAGAGATGATAATATCAATTTTATGTTCACTGAAGGGCACAATATACCTCTTTCTAGTAGAGGGAAAATTGTGCGTAAAATGTCTTTTGCTTTTCAACAGCAGAGCCATGCTGCTCAGAGTCAAAGGAAGAAAGAGTTTTGGAAAAATTTAATAAAATAATAGATAACATTCTAAAATAAGGCAAAAGTAGCCTCTTGTTATTATAATTATTAAGTATTAATTTTTCAAGGTTGCATGATAAGAAGTAGTTCCATTTTTATAGCCTCTTGTATTGACTCTTGTTATCCTCTCTACGAACTCAACAACCTTTTGCAAGGTTAAAGACTAGGAGAGAATGACATAATGCTCATTCTTTCCTGACTATTTTGAGTCCTAATGTGTATGATAAATAATACGGTGATAATATTGCTTACCTTGCCTCATTTTTCCCCCCTACTTGTGATATTTCCATTTCAATTCAATGGGAATTCAACATCCAAAAGGACTAAGTGAAAATGACTTTACAACACGCATTTTTATTAGGATCTTCTGATTATCTCATTAGATTTATGCTTGTCTAAAAAACACAAACTTTGTGCTGTATAATATATGTGTATGCATCTACATTTATATGGAGACTTTACTGTGTCATTAATATGTTTTAAAAGGGGAAAGCATCATGCATAAGCTGAGTATGTGGTAATCATGTTTATAATTGTCAAGATTATATTCTGCAATAGTGATTCGCATTTACAGTTGTCAAGATAGCATTCTGGAAATAATTTTAAACTCATCTAACCCATTCTCTTAGTACCTTCATTGGGTAGATTCTAGGTACAAAGCACTGACTGTATTAAGCCTGCAGACTATACCAGGGATTGGTGAACTGAGCCAGAAGGCTGAATCTGGCCAAATTTGTCCTTCCACCTATTTTTTTTATATATGTAAAGGTTATATCGAAACCCACCCACACCCACTTTTTTACTATTATCTAAAACTGCTGTCTTCCTAACATAGCTGAGGTGAGTTGTCGCAACAGAAAATGTATGGCTCACAAAGCCTAAAATACTTATCTGGTCCTTTACAGAAAGATTTGTTAAAAACTCATAGGTACAGAGAACATTTTGATGGTTTCCAGATGGGAGAGGGAGTTGGAGGACTGGGTGAAAGTAAGTGAAGGAATTAAGAAGTACAAATGAGCAGTTATAAAAACAGTCACAGAGATGTAAAGTATAGCATAGGGAATGTAGTCAGTAATATTGTAATAACTATATATGGTATCCGATGGGTACTAGGTTTATCTGGGTGATCACTTCATAAGTTATATAAGTGATTAATAACTATGTTATACACCTGAAACTAAGCTAATATTGTATGTCAACTATAATCGAAAATTTTTTAATTTTTTTTTTTTTTTTAAGTTTTTGACCCCTGGATTAGTAAATTGCAGATGTGGCAAGACTCGCCTTCTAGAACCTTTGACTCTTGCTTTATAGTGGTAAAACGAAGGGATAATTAATCATTCTTTTCTAAACTATTCCTCAAAAAATTATCACAATTTAAGACTTTGTTTTGCATTTTCTGGGATGGTAACTTAACTTGTAGGTTTCTTTATACCTGCAGAGTTTCTTTCTGACCATTTAATTGAATGTATCTTACAAATTAAAAGTGTTGGCATCATTGGTGGTTAGAAAAACAATCTGTTAGCCTACCAAAGAAATGGATGTTGACCACTGAGTGAGTCACTCAAGGGCCAATGTCCTTGGCTATGGTTCAATTATCAAGGAAAATTAACATAAAAAAAAATGTAGTATATCCTATGTTCATGGTCCCATGGTTGGCTAGAAAATACAAAGAAATATCCTGACTATCTCAAGACATAATAAACAAATTCATTAAATATCAATAAAAGTTTTAAAGCAAATGACGACAAGCTATAAAAGATGTGTATGACTAATCGACAGATGAGTGATTTAAGCAATAACTCTTCAGTTACCCAGAGAGGAGGTTTATTTGTGTCTGTGTTGGTAGGATTTGTAAAGACTATGGTAAAATTTAGGAAACATTGATTCAGTATGTTCATATTTGCTGCTTTAGTTTAGCCCTTTTAATCAGGAGATGATAGATAGAGGTATGGACTGAGCTGTATGGCTTATGACTTAGATATTAAGTGCCTAAGAGATGTGTCTCTGCCATTTTGCCACTTTTAATTTTAGGATAAGAAAGAGTGGATTTCTACTATGGAATGACGAGATATATGGTGAGTAGAGGTCTTTTTATGCTGGACGCCAGAATATGAGTTTATTGGTCTCCAGGAAATGGTCAGGGCCTATCTGTTTATACAGACCATTGCTTGAGTTGAGTGTCTGATTTCCAGAGATTAGATGCAGGCTGACAAGGCCAGTCATTTGGTTGATGGCGTCCATATTTCACATACTTTTATATTAAATTTTAGCTAATTTGTCAGTATTTATTATATAGCTAGAACAATTAAAATTGTAATACGTGATTTTAAGATATTTGTCAAATTTTGAAGACATTTGCTCAGTCTGGCTATTTATGAATTGACAGTCTTTCATAGGGAATGCATTGGCCTTCTATTTTCTTCTGCCTTACTTCTTTTCTTACATTCCTGCTTAGTTCTGTTTGTAAGTATGTTATCTGATGAGTAGCTTCCCAGTGTGTCCCTGGATTAGTCCGTGGATATCTTAGTCTGTGGAAAGTAAGGTCATATAAAGCACTCTGTTCAGATTCTAAGCCATTTTATATCTATTCAAATGTGATCACCAGGTTTACACACTTTTGAACTCTTCTAACTAAAGAGCCCTATAAACTAGTTAGAAGATCTTTGACTAAATCGGCAAAGATTATAAGAAATGGTGCACACTGCACTGGCACTCCCTTATGTGGCTGATGGGAGTGTAAGTTTGTGTAGCCCATCTGTGGCTACTTTGGCACTGGGCATCAAGAGGCTTAAAATAGTCGCACCCTTTGATTCAGGGGTCCATTTGTACTGAGAGGTTATGTAGCATTGAACAGGGGTCTCCAACTTTTGTGTGTATTTGGAATTGTCTGGAGGTCAACTTAAAACACCGATTTCTGGACCTACTCTCAGAGTACTTGATTCTGTAGCATCTGGGGTTGGGTCCAATAGTTTGCATTTCTGATACTTTTCACCCATTTTCTGCTACTGTTTGGAGGATCACACTTTGATAACCACTCATAAAGGCGGAGTGTCTAAAAACATAGGCAGTGGAGCCAGCCTATTCAGTCTGAGTCATGGCTCTGCTACTTACTAGTTGGGGAATTGTGCAGATCAATTTCTCTGTGCCTCAGTTTATACATCTATCAAATGGGGGATAATATTAGCATTTAATATTCTGAGTATAATATAAAATGCTTAGAAGATTGTACAGCAGATAGTAAAAGGTCTGTAAGTATTAGCTATTGTTATTCTTATCTTAATCATCATAATTAACTAAGATTTAACCTATAGAAATAATGTGAGGCATAGAGAAAGATTTTCACCTGCAGTGTTCATTGCAGTAGTATTTATAATATGAAAAATAAAAAAGAACCTAAATCTCTGATGTTAGAAGAAAGGTTAAGCAAATGGTTGCATATAATTTTGAGGTAATAATGGCTACCCATTAAGAATAACACTATTATAGAATATTTAATAACAAATTATCATAATAATATATGAGGGGACCCTGAAAAAGTGTGTAAAAATGTTATTATTTTGTATGTTAATATTTTTGTATGTTAATATTAATTTTGTATGTTATAGTTTATTTTGTATACTTCATACTTTTCTGTATATTCTAAAATTTCTACAATAACATTTATTGCCTTTATGATTAAACATTATTATTATAATTCACATTCATACCATTTGAGAAAAGTTTGAAAACTTTTATGAGATGTATATAAATGGCAGACAATAGCTGCCCCTTGAGCAAGATTTAGATAGATGATAATTTTTCACAAAAACAAGGGATAAAATTTTCATGGTTATAAGATTTTCTTCTATAACATGTTATGTGTTCAGCTACCACTCATCTGCTCCCTAGTTCTGTTTCTCCACAGAGCTTCCAAACGTCTAGGTGCTCCCACCATCATAATAGACAACCACTCACCATCATTCTCTAACATCATCAATTTGTGACAAAAACAATCTTTTGTCAATAAAAAGAGAGTATAGGTGGAAAAAAATGCACTTGTTTCCTTAGATTTTCTCCACTGCTCCCCATTCCAGGTTTCTTCCCTGTCTATGTGGACTTCAGTGTGCATTGTATTGACAGTCATATGTAGATATACTTAGTTGCTTGCCCAGTGCATGCAGTTTCCCCTAGAGACTTATTTCACTGACTTAGGGAACTAGAAAAGGCAGGAGGAACGTTTCAGTCGAGACTTTATGGATCCTACTGACAAGGGTTTCTCACCTCCAGCATTTGCTGCTTGAATGAAGTTGGGCAAGTTATGCCAATCTGAGCCTTACTTTTTGTGTCTGTAAAATGGGACAGTAGAGGTAATTTCTAGAGAAGGTTTGTGTGATGAACACATTAAGTAATATACATAAAGGCCTTAGCACAGTGATCAGCCCTTTAAAAGGCTCGGGGTACTGTTATTGTCCTTACTCAGCATCTTTTAAGGACAGAGAATCCACGTGGCTGAAGTTTTAGAGAGACCCAGTGGTAGAGGCCAGGAGAGAACTGAGATGTTTTTCAGTACTGTTCCATTCTTTAGCCTACTCCACCCAATGTATATTGAAATCCAATCACCATGGCGCACTATAGACATTCATGTTGGAGACCCTCAAGGAGAACACTTACTTATGAATATGGGAATTCTTATGTCTTCCTTCATTGATCTGATCGATTGAAATAGGGATGCTTAATTGAAATGACAGTCAAACTCTTCATTTAAAAACTGACCTCTATATGAAGACTGCAGAGAATAGGTTCTTATAGGCAATTAGTGCCCCAATTTACCATTTTAGAAAAGAAAACCCATATCCTAATAAATACAGAATTTCTCCTTCTTACCTACTAGCAACATTACTGAAGGGGCCCCACACACAAATGTTTTAAATTTAGAGGCAGAGTTAAGGACACAGCTTGCCTCCAGAATCTGAATTGAATCAGGGTTTTATTTCAGATAAAATCTTTGGGGCTCATAACTTAAAAAACACAACTTTTACTGGCATTACGCAATTTGCCATGGGTCATTTAGCAAAATGTTTGTATATGTAAGCCCAGGTTCTTTTAAGAAAAAGGAGGGGTGGAGGGTGGGGATTGGATTTTGCTAAAATCCAGGTGGCATTTCAGTTTATATTTAATTTTAATTGGAAATCAAATACAGGCAAGGGAGAAAAAAAATCTACCATGTTTTCTTTACTAAGAGTATCCATTGGGGAGGGGGAGGACACTGCCAGCCAAATTTTAAGAAGCAGCTTTTTTATTGGCATGTCTATTTTTTTTCTGGCTAAATTCTTATGCCTGCATTTTCTTTTTTAACATCTAAGTTTTCACACATGGCAGTGATTTTTATGTCTCAATGCTCCTTGCTGCCCTCCCTCTATAATTTCCATGGGACTGGTACCTAGAACCAGGTTAGCAAATAATTACATATTACACATAACCAATAGCTTCCCTAGGCTATTGTCTGGCAAGCTCCCCTTTTCAGGTTCCAGTCTGAGATAATTTTTGATTCTTATAAAGGCTGAGGAAGTTTCTGAAGAATTAAAAACAGAAAAAATAAAGTCGATTTTTTTTTTAAGCCAGTATTTTAGAAGGTCCTCCAATTTGTGAGTATAAGTAGCTATAGGTGCATTTTGTGAAACTCCCATAAAATATTGGCAGAGAGAATGAGGAATAATTAGGGAATGGCTGCTGAATGTGCTGGAGGAGGTGCTGAGACAGTCACAACTCTCCCAGTGCCTACAAAATACCCCATGTGCCAATGCCAAGAGTGAAGTCCTCAGTATTGGCTCCCTGCAAGGCTTGGGTGTAGTTCAGATGTTTTCAATTGAAAGTTGAATACCAAATAATTTTGCATTTTCTACTGCACAATTAATTACATGTTCATTGTAGAAAGATTAGAAGATGAAGCTAAGAAAGCAGAGAAAAAAGAAACTATACCGCTTGTAATCTCATTTTACGGAGACAACAGAGATAACTGTTGACATTTTGGTGGACATTAGCTCTTTTTTATTTAATCACACTTTCACAGTTTTACATACCCCTATTCCTGTACCCACTATGGAATTTTATAGATAAACAAATAGCTGGTGGGGAGCTGGGGAGCTGCATGAAAAAGATGAAGGGATTAAGAAGTACAAATTGGTAGTTACAAAATAGTCGTGGGGATGTAAACTACAGCATAGGGAATATAGTAAGTAATACTGTGATAAGTGTGTAGACTGCCAGGTGGGTACTAGTCTTGTCGGTGGGATCACTTTGTAAATTATATAAATGTCTAACCACTATGCTATACATCTGAAACTAACATTAAATAATATTAAAAGTCAACTGTAATAAAAAAAATAGCAATAATGTTATCTGTGGGAATTGTTATTTCTCTTATATGGTGGGTTAATTCGCTTATATGATGGTTCACATTTTCCTCAATTTTTTTTTATGTTTTGTGTTTCTAGCTTTAGGAGGAAATTTGTGTTCTCTGTTTTAAATTTCATAATTTATGGTCTAATTCATGCTGTTTTCCTAACTTTCCCCCCTATATCTTCTCCCAGCTTTTCCAAGTAATCCCGTATTTAGGCACATTTCTTAAAAATTACTTTTATGAGGAAACATTCAACATGGTATGATGATAGGTAATCTATGAATTTTCAGTAAATAGTACATTTCTTCTTTTTATCTAAAATCTTAAGCATTCCTATTGTCACAGATTTTTACAGGTGTGAACTTAACTGATATCAGTAGTAGTAAGTTAGAAGTAGTAATAGTATCAATAGCACAATTTATTGAAAGCTTCCCTTCTGGTCATGCGCTCAGTACTCTTACATGTAGTAGTGCAGCTTGTTCTCACAAGCACTGTATGAGCTAAGTACTCTTAAAATTCCTGTTCTTCACAGGAAGAAACTTAATTAGCTGTCCAATTTCACACAGCTGGATGAGCCCACTTCTAACCCACATCTCCCCAATCCCACAGCCTGAACTCTTCACCACAGCACTCAAGACTCTCGCATTTTCTGTGGTGATGACGAGGCCATATGCTGTAGGATGGGATTTCTCCTGTTCCCCAGACCTCGTTCCCCACAGCATCCTCAAATGCTGTCTCATTCAGAACTCTTCCATTTCAACCCATCCTTTCTTGCTGTGTCCTGTCAGAAGATGCCAAATATTCTCATAGACAGAAGCTCTTCAGTTTCTACCCTTTCCTCTTTTCAGGCTGATCCCTTATTTTTAGCAAATGTGCCCAGTTTCACTCT
The DNA here is from genome assembly GCF_902729225.1 of Pteropus medius. NCBI lineage: Eukaryota > Metazoa > Chordata > Mammalia > Chiroptera > Pteropodidae > Pteropus > Pteropus medius. The sequence goes on from NW_024353908.1 coordinate 4,606,594, forward strand.
TAAGCAGCTATGCTTTGCTGCTTGAATTTCTTTTCCTTTCAAAGGCAGGGTCCTGCTTCACACCTGTTGCTGGCATCCTTCTAACCAACACCCAAGCCCAGCACACCCTGACAGAAATTAGCATTAAGTCTTCTGTTTCAAAAACATTTCTATTGGAAGGCCTTTGCTTTGCTCCGGAAATGACAGAAACCCGGCAGTGCTTGTGGCAGAGTTTACTGCATGCTCGGACAACCAAGCAGGGTTCTGAAACATCTGAGCCATGGCTGTGACGTGGAAAACTTTCACATCGCTGTCTCCTTAGCTAGTCAGGGGAATGGGAGTGTTGGCTTTTAAGAAATGGGAAATCTCGGTTTATTAATGAGTCTGCGCTTAATAAGCTGCAAGCTGTGGTGGTTGCAACAAATATTTTATAGACTTAATAGCAGCCATTTTGGGTCAAACAAATTTCCCTTTATTGCTCTTGTGTTTGGTACATGGAACAAGAAGACTTAAACTGCAGGCTTTCTCCAGGTGCCCCAAACAGCTGTCACAGACTGACAGGACTGGGGAAATACCTTCTGTGTTTTCTTAGTATTATATAACAGGCTCAAACCCTTTCCCCAACCGACAAAAATGTATTTGGATAAAATATTTCTGGTACCTGTGTTACTTGGGGAAATTATTCACCCAATTTCACTGATTAATGAGTTAGTCCTTTTGATGTTGTCACAGTTATTTTCAGTGTTTTAATATCTGGAAGAGTGGATTGTTTTGCTTTAAGAGTGATTAGTTCTGTTGACAAAATGTCCTTCGCTCTCAGAGTAGTATTTTGTGTTAATGTTTCCCTGGCTCACCTGCTTTGCTCACATCCAACACTGCTCTCGTCAACAAACAACATTGCTTAGCACAATAAATAAAAGATAGTAGTCACGAAGGATGTATGATAGGACTTGCTGTGGGAGTTTTAAAGATTCATAACCTACCAATTAAACTATGTGCATTTTCCTAGAGTGGAGCATATGTTTGTTTCCAGCTGGGGACTTAGTCTTGACTTTCCTGGCTTATTTTGGAAGTCAGCTGATTATGTCCAGTCTTTGCTTTAACTGTTAAGTCAGCTCACAGGTTAGTGGGTCGCTGTTCTGGACCAACACAAAAGCCCAAATACCAGGCTGCAGCGCATCTTTTTTAGTCTTTCTCTCACACCTTTGAAAACAAACTGACAGTCTGCTTTTGAAAAGAACGGTGGAGCAACTTCATTTGAAGAAAAGTCATAGTATGAAAAATTTCCACTTTTTGGTTGCTGCTTGAGAGGTAGGGAACCTCAGTTCCTCAAAGGCATCACCATGGCCACATCTGTGTTGTCATTGCGAAAAAGAGACACTTGGTGGGCCGGAGAAGAAAATCAGGCTATTTCAATTCCTAGTACAAGGAGCTGAAGTAAATGCATGCTCAGGTGGCTTGGACGTTTGCCCCTCAAGCTACTCTGAAAGTCCACAGTAGGTCCATTCTGCCCAGTTTCCTTGCAGCCTCACAACTCTTCTGCAGAAGGTTTCATAGAATCTTGATCTCTCCTAACAATTCTTTATTATGTTTAAATAATAGGGCATTCCTTCTGCTCCTAGCTACAGGTACTGAGGTCTTTCAGAATCTTTACCTCCTGGGGGAATGATAAAAGTAACTTTATTTTGTCCCTTTAACACACATTTATCTATTCTCACTTGATTGTACCTGTTGTCTCCGGTATCCTCAATTCTCCTTTCTCCACTCTACTCCCTACTCCAAATATATAGAGGTGTGTGTTTGCTTTTCTTATTTTTCTTTCTCTGTAGGGTCATAGAATTTTTAAAATTCCTTAGATGATCCAGCCTCACATTTTATGGATGAAGAAACAAAGCTCAGACAAAATAAAGGCTTTGTTCTTTGATTAACTTTTGCATGGACGCCCCTGATGTGTTTAGAAACAGCCTTCTGGGATATGTTGTGGGCCCTTCCATGATCTGTCAGGATGGATGAAATCAAAAACTGATTCCTGTGATTACCAACACCATTAAGAACTATGTTCGATATTTATAGAGAGTATATCCATGTGAGTGTGTGTGTGTGTTTGTGTATGTACATCTATTTTAAAATTTTTGTAATCAGTTATTGGGAAGTGGTTATTTTCTTCACTGCATGGATCAGCAAACTTTACATTTAAATTTACTTCAAATAGTAGACTTTTTTGGCTTTGTTGGCTGTTCTGTCTGTGACACAAATGCTTCACGTGAACACAGACATAAATAGTACATAAATGGGCATGACTGTGTTCCAATAAAACTTTATTTACAGAAACAGACAGAGAGTTGGATTTGGACCATGAGCAGTAGTTTACTGACCATAATCCTAGAGCGGGGTCCCCAGCTCTCAGGCTGTGGACCGGTCCATGGCCTGTTAAGAATTGGGCCACACAGCAGGAGGTGAGTAGTGAGCGGTTGAGCAAATGAAGCTTCATCTGTATTTGGAGCTGCTCCCCATTACTAGCATCAGCGCCTCATCTCCACCTCAGATCATCAGGCATTAGATTTTCATAGGAGTGCCGATCTCTGGTGCCAAAAAGATTGGAGACCGCTGTGACGTACAGGATTCATAGATAGTGGCTCAAAGAAATTGTTTCTGTGTAGCGTGGATAAAGTTTCTCTGCTATAGTCACACCATGCCTTAACATTGATGACTTATTTTTTCACTTTCTTCTTTAATAAAAAACAACAACTTCCCAGCTTCATCCTTCCTACCATGGTTTATTTCCCAATTGCCATTCCTTAAAGCCTCGTTTACTGTGGTTATCCTGGTTATGACAAGCTCACATTTTCTTGAATGCTGTTGAGAAAGAAGCTAAGACTTCCCAGAATATGCCAGCAATTCCTTGTGAGATGACTTCAGTGCTCATTACCAAGTCTCATTGTTATCGGAGTTGCCAGAGTTAACCTCTGTAATTTCTTCTAGATGTTCACAGTGTTTATGAACTGGCCTCTTATCACTTGCACCCCCACTCTCGTTTTGCCTTTTATTGGATTTCTACCTGGAATGTGTAGCATCTTGACTTTGGGTCAGGCTTTGCCCTTCTGTGTAGAATGTATAGTTTTACTAATAGAATAACAACTAGTACGTTTCATCGGAAGATTGCTCTGTCTCTATTAAGTTTGCAGTGTTTTTATGCAGGGCAAAAGACATCCCCCACCATACAAAAAAAAGACAACTTCTTTTCCAGGGAGGCACTTTCCATTTTAGAAACTTTGTAAATGGAGTCAGGTTGGTTGGGCAGTTTGGGGTGAGGAAAAGAGAGGATGGAGACTTTGGGGTTGAGAAAGCGAAACTGAAATGTCTTCCAGGCTGATTATTCCTATCAAACCATGTCAAATTTTTAGAAATTTTTGGGGACACTGAGTCATGTTCTTAAGCAATACATGAGAAACTACATTTGTGGGGTAGGGGTGGGGGATAAAAGGTGACTCCTGGATCAAAAGGGAAAAAGAAGTGCTCTCTCAAGTTTGAAAAATGCAAGAGTTCTGCACATATGGTCCACGAACATTGATGTGGGTATCAGCTAGGCTGGGTTTCACTGTTGCTGCTATAACTCACTCTGTGATTTGTAACAAGTCACAAGTTCTTTGAGCCTCTAGAATCTAGTTCACTTCAAAGATTTCTTTTGCTTCTAAAATTGCATCCTGTTTTTTGGTTTTTGGTTTTTGTTTGTTTGTTTGTTTGTTTCCCCTCATTGGTCTCTGATTAAATTAAGACTCTGCTTTAGATATTGGGTGCTTTGATGATTTTTGGAAAGTGTAGTATCTAACGAATCAACAAGAGGCACTCTACTCCTTCAAAACATGAATTTCGAAGCAAGAATATCCTTTAAAATGGCAACAGTGAATCAAAAAGGAAGAAGAAAGAAGTTAGAGGAAATGCTGATTTTGAAGATAGAACCAGTCAACAAGTCAGGATGCAAAACTCCTGGACTTTTTCCATGCCCTGCCACCTTGTAGTTTGGTGACGTTAGGCAGTTGCTTAGTCTCAGCTTCTTCATCTGTAAGATAAAGTTAATAATAACTGTCCTGTACACTTCAGAGGGGCATTAAGGGAAGCAGATAAGGTAATGTGCGTCAAAATGCTTCGTAAGCAGTGAAACACTATATAAATGTAAGGTGTCTTCATTATTGAGGTGTGATTTCCATTTGCATTACATTTTTTCAGGCCCTCACATTTCCCCAAACCTGATGCATTCCCCTGAAGCCATTCATGCTCCATGACTGCGGGGTTTTGGTCCCTTGGGATTTCCATTTAGTAATTCTGCACTTCACCAGCAGGGATAAAAAAGCAGGCATACATATATATTTTTTCAAGGTTTTAATTTTAATTCATCTTTTCCTTAGTGTATCAGAAGCTTTCAGTTTTAAAATAAAAGACACTGTATGTGAATTTTTTTAGATTGGAAAAATGGAGGACCAACCTAGAAACGTCTCGGAAACAAAAGCTGGGTTATCCGTGATTAAGTAAAGGAGGCTACCTGAGATTTGGCAGGAAGGATAAAGGGTTGGGTTGTTACTTATCAAAGGAATATTTGCTGTTGGCCTTAGTATAATAATGTTAATGAGATTATTAGGCGGTGGAGATTTTTAATAAATAATTGATAAGGATTAGAAAGTGCCTTTTCTGCAAATAAACTTCAGAATAATTAATATTCATGGACTCTGTTTGTCAACAGAAAAATGTAAATGAAGAGCTAGTCCCATCACTTGTTCTGAAGGACATCTGTAAGATAAGGGTTAAGGAGGGAGAAAAGCTGGTTTCAGAGCCATGGCCCAGATCCCAGCCTTGTGCGTGTCGACACAACTTTTCACGTCTCGGCATACACATTTTCCAGTCTGTGTCTTCCTCTGAAAGAAACTCTGAAATTCAGGTTTCTAATAGATTGTTGGTTGCATGGTATGCAGGACAGAGGAAGTAAGAGAGAAGGTAACTTGCTAATGCACAAGCGGTGTACTGAAAGTCATTTTTATTTCTTATTTATAATCTATATGCACACTCCGGATAATAGATGATGCCGCTCATTCACTACTTTTACTTCAAAGCGGAGAAAAGGCATGGATGACAGAGCCGAGAGCGGGGATACAAAGGCACTAACAACGAGAGGAAAAATGCCTGTTTACAGGATTGCATTTGTTAGCACGCTCTCTTCAGATATTGTTCCCCCAGGAATAGCAAGAATATGTGCAGCTCGAACAATGATTTAACATCTGAAAATGGTACTTAAAGAGTTTCTGTCTGGTAGTAATGTGATGAAGGCTTCTGAAGGGAACCTAGGGACTTCATTTCTTCTATTTATCTGTATGTCTCCCTGGTTTTAGTCAGAAGTAATTGCATATTTAACCCCTTAAATAGCTTTAACCCTCGAGGTGTCGACTTTTTACCCTGTATGAAATATGCTTTTATTGCAGCAAAGGCAGACTTTGGAATTCCCTTGCCAAAAATTATTTAAATTAAAACCGTGTGTGTGTGTGTGTGTGTGTGTGTGTGTGTATGATGAGAGAGAGAGAGAGAATGTGTATGAGTGAGTGGTGGTGGGTGGATGGATGGATGGATGGATGGATGGATGGATGGAGAGAAGTTATGGCAGCATTTAGGAATTAGATTTAGATAAAGAAGCACGTCCTACCTTTCTTGTTTGGAAGAAAAGCAGTTAAAATACAAATATTAAGAAGAATGAAGACTTTAAACAGAATAAAAGAAAAGAAAGTGACAAAAATACCTGTTTTTATTTTTATTTCATCATGGCTTGAACTTAGAAAAGGGAAGGTACTATAGATAAAGGGAAGTTAACTGTACATGGACCCTAAGTCAAGAGTGTAAGCTTGTCACTTGCTCCAGCAGTATGGTTTTCTCAAACAGGGGTCATTCTGGGAGGCCTGCTTAACAGCTTATGTGAAACAAATATTGACGCAAATCGTATAATTATATCAAAATTCCAAATACCTCAGAGATGCAAAATAGTTTTCAGCTAAGAACAAACCAGCAATGAAATATCCTATAGTCAGAGGAAGCACATTCTAAGGCAACCATGAGACTGGATCCGAGCGACTTTCACAGTTTATTTTCATGGTATTTAAATTATGATACCAGTGGGTATTTTTAATTAGTGTGCACTTGTCTACATAGCCATGTTGGCAAATTTGAATTCATTCATACAGTAGTTGCTGTAAAAGAGGCCAGCACAGCCTGCAGGAATTAAAATTTAAAGTTTCTACAAGCTGTTGTCGACATGACCATATCTCATTAACTTTAAAAATGGAGATTATTTGCCTGAAAGCTTGATTTGACTAGCTGTAATCAAATATTGGGCTCAATGGAGTGGGGGAGGGGCACCATTGTTGTGATATATACTGCAAAGTGTTTTGCAGTTCACTTTAAATAGCAGTATAAGATTTTTGTTTTGACAAAAGGAATAGGAAAGAGAAACATAGACATATGGCCTCAAAAGTATTATTAGGATAGTTTTATTTTAGATTAAGACTCATTATTTACAAAGTTTGCTGAACACAAATCTGATGGTGCTGATTACCAATTCTTCTTTCGTTAAGGAGGCATCTTAATTATCTGGAGTAGCTTCCCCTGCTTGATCAAAGTTTAAGTATTGGGAACAGGGCCTGTCTCGTGATTAACTTTCCTTTTTCAACTGGTAAATTGCCATGAACCTGAAATTCGTACACTGGATTCATCCCATTGTTTTAACTAAATATGACGAAGAAGGTTGCAAAAGTGTGCATAAAATAAACCAACATAGAAGAGCCCTCTTCTCTCATCTACTTTCTAAGTAGCTTTTATTTGAATTAGGTGTCCAAACAAAAAAAAAAAATCTTTTTGCCAGTAATTAAACAGTTTAATGTTGAAAACCTGAAGTTAATGAAATATTGTAGACGTGGTCTCCTTTTCTACCTTGTTTTAAATTTTCACATGCACAAAGGAACATTTGTAATGCATATGTATAAACTGTAAAATGAAGATGCATTTTGGGGGAAAAAGGAATGAAACAAGGTACAGTTTAACAAAAAACCAAAGATAAAGTCTCATGCCTTTTTATGTCTTTGAACTGAGAAACATGTTCTGCATTTTACTAAAGGAACATGAGGCTAGAATGTAAGTAACTGGTTTTTGCATTAGGCTCTCCCTGGAGGTAGCAGAAAAATATCATGTCCCTGCATGAAATGTGAATGTGAAATCTACCAGAAAGAAATATTTATGACCATTTTATGCTTGATTAGGCTTGGATGACATCTGTTAGAAGACAGGGACTGGACAAAGAGAGAGACGCTCGGGGGCAAATGTTAACGGCGTTGTTTAGACATCGCAAGGGCAGAGGCGTCCATTTACTGCCAGGCAAAACACAGGAATTGTGTTAGCAAGAGTGCAGCTGACAAGAATCTACTGTGATGGAGACACTAAAACAACTCGATGAAATAGTCGAATACAGCTGTTGATAGTTGCTTCACTGCCTCAGTTTATGAGCAGGTATCTAGGGGAAACCCTGATCCAGTAACTTCCAGGGAGCCAGCACCTTAATAAAGTTACAGAAATGTGACTCAGCTATAAAAGGAGATCATCTTAGCTTTTGCAAGTGAGTTTTACATTCTCGTGCCAGGCGGACTTAGCAGTACCAGGAAACACTGCTATATTTCTGAGTAAAACACACTTGCCTCCGTATACTTCTGCAACCTAAGCTTTTTTTTTTCCCCATCATAAGTCTCCCCCTGTTAAAAAATAATAATAATTTAGGCCTCTCGGTTCTAGAAGGACTTCATCGCTTTAAACGGTGCAAATATTTGCCTAAAAAAGAAAAAAAAGTTTTCTAACTGGCAAACATTTTATCAATTGTTAAACATTTCAGTGTTAAAGTAAGTGCTGTTTGTCTGAAGAAATGGCTCTACCCAGAGTGGAGGTATGAGCAGTTATTTCATTCTGGTTCTTTTCCCAGCTTCTTTTCCTGTAAATTTTCTCTGTCTGGAATGCTGATGGGAAATGTTATTTTGTTTTTGTTTGCAGCAGTTCTGTTGTTTTGATTTTGTCTGAGTGGTATGGAAAACAGTACGTCACTTAGAGTGGGTGTTTTGTCTACCGGCCATTTGGCCATTGCACATATATTTCTCATACTTATTACATGATGACAAGGGAACTGAAAAGGCACAATTTTCCAGTTGAATGAATTTTTCTTTCCAGTTTAATAATAGAGAAAAAGAAAACAAAGTTAATAGATTTAGCAGTTTGATGGTACTCGTGATGGGATAGCTGACTTTAGGTGGGGTTTTTTGTTGTTGTTGTTGTTGTTCCTTGTGGCTAAGGAGCTATTTAGGCGAAGTTCAGATTAATACATATATCAGTTTCTATAGTAAACTGCGTGTGGATAGCATTTCACTTTTTGCATAGAATTGTGAATTGCTGTAATTTAAGTAGGACAATTTGTAAAAGGATAATAAACAATTTTAACATCATTCCTGATTAGCTTGGGGTAGTCTTGCCCTGATTTTAGGCCACATGTAATGTAACCTCTACCAATAAATGTATTTTAATTAAAAAGAATCAAAATGAAACTTGGATGAAAACCCAGAACACAAATCTCAAAGAATAACTTAAGGCTGTTTACTGGCTCAGTTTGGACATGCTTTATCTGAAATCATTCTCCACATTTGCAGTGTTAAGGAACATATTGCAAGAGTATAGAAGTTCGTTCTACAAGTAAGTAATTTTTGGTGTAGTACAAAAATATAAATGGAAATGATGATTAATTTTTCAATTCCTCTCTGCAGATATCTAATCATTGTACCCATGGACTGCCAAAGGCTCCCATTAAAGATTTAAAATGCAAGAGGAAGGTAGAATCCAAAAGTTGGGATTTGGGATTAAATAATGTAAAATAACCGCAGGGCAGTAGTGAAGTAAAAGCTATTGGCACAATAAGAAATTCTCTCATACTTTGAGATCCTCTTAAAATAGTGATACCAACTTTACCCGTAATGTCATAGACATGATATTAATAAAATTATTTATAACTGATTAAATCGTGAAAGTGTTTTTTTGTCTTTCAGACATTAGTTTATACCACTTAATAATAACAACAGACTATTAGAAGAGCACTACGAAAATTCACATGAATGTTTTTTATGCTTTAAATATTATCCTCCTTATTAAAGGATTTTGCTTGCAATGTTACACGAAATATACCTTGCTTCTACCTTAAGAATTTTAGTTTAAATGGGAAAATGCAATGTTTGGGAGTCACCAGTGTATGCACAGCTTGATTTTCTTCAAATCAAGGGAACTTTTATAATCCTGGAAGAAGGGGACATCGCTGCCTTGGTATATAAAAGCTGTCAGTAAGGTCCAGCCGGGCTTCTCCAAGCGCCGCTGTACTGTCTTTATCACTTTGCTCAGTTCCACATAATAACATCTTCATCTGAGATTGCTGTGGCACAGGGGAACTGCATTTGTTGATCAAATTTGGCTGGATAACACTGTGATCTCGTATCCTGAAGTGCGGAGATGTGCCTGGAATATGTAAGTGCAAAGCTGCCCTCTTGATTGATTGATTCTGCCTGTCACAGAACAAGATAACCGGATCAGTAAATACTCTGTGCACTTCAACATCATCTCCACAATCAAAAGTGAGGGCATCATGGGGCTGGAAAACACCGGGCATGATGGGAATGCACACATTTCAGAATGATCATCAAGAATACACACACACACACACACACACAGAATTTTCTTTGTGTGTGGTTTCTTAGAAGAGAACAGTATAAAGAAGAGTATTTTCTGTATGTTTAGAATGCTTCCTGGTTATAAAAGTAGAGTTTATTTTGCAGCTTTCATCTTGGAGGTGTTCAACATTTATCATAAAAAGTTGTTGTTCAAATTTTGTTTACAGAGGAGATTTAGATGCAGATTTGGGAAACAGAACTGATTAAGATGTCGTAGTGATCTCAAGCACAAACGGAGCTTGCACCCAAGATTTGCTCCTATTAAAATAAACTTTTTGTTTAAACAGATGGGCCAAACACATGTAAACAAGTTGTTTAAACTTTTACTAAATTCCCAGGGAGTTCCTTTCAAAATTAGCATGGGTTGCCAAATTTGGTGTTTAATTACACAGAGTTCAAGAAAAGTTTAAAGAATGGAACCATGCAAGTCTGGGAGATGAGGAGATGGCAGGTCACCAGGTGGCATACATTATTCACGGTGCCTTGTTGGTCCCTCTGAAAGCATTGTCACCATCTCTCTTCTGTTGCTTCTCTGGTACTTTTCTTTTCCTCAGTAAGACTCTTAAGTTTCTCAAATAAAAGGGCTGCCTCTTATTACTGTGTCTGTGCCCTCAGGGTCCTGGAAGACTGTCTTCTACAAACTGTATAGCACGGGGCAAGTGACGGAAGGAAGAACTAAGTGTTGGGCGCTCTCTCTAAATATTTTTCAGATTAATACTTCTGAGATTTTTTTTTTTTGGGTCTCAAAATGTGGGTAGTGTTAGAACTTGAAGTCTTTCTTTTAGGGAACTTAGTTGTTTCCTTAAAGTTAAGCAGTCTAACCAGTCATCTTTTGTCCTCTGTTTCATGCTGTTAAGTGGGAGATTGAGATCAGTTGCTTAAACACGGTGTTGCTGTTACCACCAGCTACACACTGTTACTTGAAGATAATGTTGCTTCTCATTTTATATATGTAGAAAATGCAAATTGTTATGAGAAAATACCCCAGACCAGTGACTGATGGAGCCTTGTTGCCCACCTCACCTATGAATTTTACAGACACCTCCAAGTGGTTCATACCATTCCATATGGCCTTCTGGTTGTTCTTAGCTGCCTCTTGGGTAGGTGATGTCTAGACCATTCTAGCCAAGTTTGTTTTTTGTTGTTGTCCTGTTTTGTTTGGCTGGAATCAATACTTACCCTCTTCCTCTCACATAGTTTGCCCACATGGACCACATGGCAAATTAAAGGCAAAAGTGGGGTTTAGAACCAGTCATTAAGGCAGGAAACTTCTGTCTCTGAAGAAATTTCTTCCACGGAAGGTGTGTACCAGTTACAACAAACATTTCACTGGATTTTTATATAGAAAAACCAGTTCTCACACTTAAGAAAAAATTATTACCACTTTTGAAATGTCTAGTTAGTCCTTTGTGACTTACTTATTTTTTATTTGAAATAATTAAAAGGCCTTTTGGCAAAACTGGCCTCCTTTCTTAATTTTTTGAATATAAAGAGAGCTTAATTGAATAATTTAATGTTCTTTAAACAAAAAAATTTGTGAGGTGCTGATGATTTTAGAAAAGTCATTCTGGGAAACAGGTTTTGATTTTTTTACAAAAAAAAAAAAGAATGGTGTTCCTTTTCAATTTGGTGAAAGCTATTCCTAGTAACGTTTTATAAAATAATTTTCTTTTCAGGGTGTGTTTTATTTCCTTTCCATCTCTTTCAGGAAAGAGAAAGTGTTTTATTGGATATTTTTGTTTCAGTCCTTGTTTCCATTATTTTTGCCAAAATTCATGGGAGTTCACTTTCCGTTTAAATGCCTGAAATATTCCTTGAAGAATCTGCATTTTGGGACCACTAGGAAAAAGGCTATGTAAATTGGTTTAAGGAAGAAAAACAGTTGTTATTCTAGTCATCTTAACCACTCACTTTTTCCTTTACTTTATAATTTTGGAGGCAAATAATTTCAAGTGTAATGGGCCGGGGGTGGGTAGGAGGGCATGATTTTTAAGTTCAAAGTGAGCTTGGTGTTTGTTGTTTGATGCAACATATCTTAGTTTTCAAGTGAAGGGAGAAAGCGAGTTTTATTCATTTAAAGAAAAGAAATGATCAGTAGGTTTCTAATGAGAAAACACAAAACAGATCCCTAAAAAATATGTACCGTATTGTGAAGTAGTCTTGGCTAAAAGATTTCAGTGAAAACAATTTCCCAGTTTTTCTATATAAATTTGTTAGTCTTCAGAAATTAATATTAGGCAGTTGCTGTTCTAATGGTTTTCCCTGTTTCTAGCAAAGTGTGTTTTGTTTTGCTTTGGCATCAGCTATCTTTTAATTACTTTATATCCAGCATTCTTAGTTTGCAGGCAGCATCTATGTGTATTTCTAGTCCTTAGAGGGAGCAAAAACCACTTAAGATAGGCTACTCTTTACTTTTGAACTGGGCCTATGTATTTCTTTATTTGGGGGCTGGGCTGCTGGAATGAGATTTAGCTTTCTCTTCTGTGGAATTTCACAGATAGCCTCATGTTTGGCTGGCAGACATTCGGCCCTTGATCGTCCCACAGTCACCATGGTGAAGAAAGGAGAGCTCTTTTTCACTGCTATCTGTGGGCCGCTGTCTAACATTTCTATTGTCCTGGGAGAAAATTTGAAAAACTGATTAAAAACGGGCATGTGCATGGGTTCTGTGAAAGTTCTGTTGCTTCAAACTGTGGGACTTGTTTGTTTTGGCTGGCCTCTGTGGCAAGACTGACATATTTATGTAGAAAGAGCATATTTAGTATTTAACTTGAAATTTTACACACATGAGTGATGAACTAAACAGAATGAAAGATTTTGCATTGTTATTGTTTTCACTACTTCTTCTGAAATGTGAAAAAACATAGACACCTTTTACTGTGGTTGTCCAGTGCTTGGCCACCAGAATTCATATATAGTCAAATTTCTTGATAATACTGTGGAGATTGGGCACTAAATAGCCACAATGTTTGCTATGCAAGAGAGTTAATAAAAATGTTCATTGCTGGAGGAAAGCTTATATACAGTAGTCTGTTTGTCCTGTGTTTCAACTACCTGAGTCACAGCCAAAAAAGCAATTGTCTACTGCATATTTCAAACAGATGCTGAGGGGTAAAAAGGGTTGACTAGAATTCACAGCAATAAAATCCTGCTCTCCAAGTTCCCTTGAAGGAAGTGAACTCATAAAATTTTTGCTGCCGACTTATTTGTCCAATCCTTTGAAGTATTTAACATTAATTTAGCCTACAAATCATTGGCACCTCTATTTTTCATTGAAGTATCAGAGCCTGCTAAAGACATACCCTGGGCATGCCTGGGAAAAAAAAAAAAAGATTCTGGAAGTAGATCTACTAATTTAACTCTTATTCATGTACATTGTTTTTATTGAAGCCAATCTTATATACATTCAGAATTCTCTATCTCAGAAACTGTTTATTTTGAGTTTATATTTGTTTGTGTGTATTATAGAAAACCCTATTTAGATGGAACACCAGCTTGGTTTTTTCGTTTCTTTTCATTGCATCGATACATCCTCTAATGGGGAAAGACAGACTGATGGTGCTTGGAAGAACAATGGCAATAGTAGCTGGAATAATAAATGCTACCAGGAAGAGTTTATGAAATGTGAAAAAAAGAAATGGAGAGATGTACCCTAAACTGAAGTATTCTTTAGCTGTCAGTAGACAGGGTCTTATACCTCATTCATTTGGGTGCTCTGATTAATTAAGTCATGTTATCTAAGGGACCCTAAGGTCCACAGGAAGCTTTTTGGGTTCTTTTCTATCTATTGGTAAGTAGCAGTGGATGGCTTAGAAATTGCTTATTTCCTAGGCTTTCCAAAAGAGCTGTATATATGTTTTCTCCATCTCACTATCTATTTCCTTATAGCTTCAATACTGTGACATGACTTCATACTTAAAGAGCTCAGAATTCACCTTAAAGATGAAGGGAATTAAGAAAGTAATGTACCAAGTAAAGCTTGCAGGTGCCAAAAGTGTGTGGCCCTTTAATTTCCATTGGACAGTTAGAGAAGTTAGGGAAGATTATTCTGTCTTCCCTCTACACACGCCACCATCCCAACTCCCCATTTGATTTTCATAATATCTTTCATTGGTTGAAATTATCCTAGATGGATCCAAGATGGTAGGGACTCTATCACTTTCTCTGGCACTTGGCATGTAATAGGAACTCAGTAAATATCTAACTAGAATGGACAGTTACTGCAAAAATCTCAACCATCTTTAGGTTAGATGTCTTAATGGGACTGGCTCCTCCTTCAGTTACAATAGAACTTCTGAAAGGATCTTATTTTGAAAGAGATGTAAAAACAAAGGCTGTGGGAAGCAATGGTTAATCAGAATTCCAGACCAGTATTTAGTTGCATTTATCCTAATATTTTGGCCAGGTTTCAGTTAGCTAAGTATCTCTTATACCCTATAATTTAGCATACAGTTTCAGCTTTCCAAATAATGGCTCACTAATAGTAAATGTTTAACTTTCTAATTCAGGGGAGCTACCTGTTCAGCAGAATTTTAACAATTGTAAGTGATGATTGAAACCAGGTCAAAAAGCACTTAAGGTACATTTCACTGTATGTTTGGCGTCTACATGGATGGGCCTGTTGTTGTCATTATTCTTTTTGAATCTGAACATAAATGTAGGTAGGGATTTTTCTAAGTTCGTCGAGAACTGAAACTTATTTTTATTTAGCAAGCTTCTCCCATCTGGGTAAGTAATGCATCATTTTTTTGGTTACTCTAACCCGAAATGTTGACTCAGTTTCCCTCCAGTGCCTTCAGTTACAGGTGCTCATAACTAGACATTTATCGATGAAGTAGTTCTTGCAACCTCCCCATTTCCTCCAATGAGATCTGACTCTATTGTTAAGTCTTTACTAAAATTATCACAACCTAACAAACCTCTGTTGCTGCTGCTCTTGTGTATTCTACTCATCAAAACTTGGTTTTTCTCCCTTAAGCAAAACTCTAATCACTTTATTCTTTGCTATACTCAGTTTTACTAAATTGAGTGTAAATTCCTTAGCTCAGTATGTGGGGAATGTGATGATTAAAAATAGCCACATCTTTCATCAGGAGATGGATTTTTAAGTCCCCTCGCACATTTACTGGACAGCCCGTTTCATTTGCTCTAGGCAATACAGTGCAGCGGAAGTGACACTGTGCTTAGTTCCAGGCTTAACAGCTTTTTACATAGTTCTCTTGGAACACGCTTGCCATGTAGCGAAGCCCAGGTGAGACTGTGGTTGGTGAGAGGTTACATAAGAGAGACACACACGTACGCACGCAAGCACGCACACACACACACACACACACAGAAAAGAACTGAGATATCCACATTTTTGAGGGACAGACGAGCTCCCAGCTACAAGCAATTGTATAAGTGGCCCTCAGCTGAAGAACCGCCCAGCTGAGCACAGCTAACCCCTAGAATTTTAGAAAAAAAAAAATCATTTTAAGCCTCCTGAGTTTTTGGGTGGTTTGTTAGAAAGCAATAGCTAACTGGAACAGAAACCTTGAAAATCAAGCCTCAATATCCCCTTATATCTTATTCTACATTTTTTTTTAGACCTTTCTAGAATATCAGCCAAATTTGATTCATAAACCCACAAAAAGGATTAGTGTTTCCATTATATATTCCGTTATGCTACATCATCCACCTGGACCACCTTTTCACCATACTTTTTCTACCCGTCAGAATTTCATAAGGTTAGTCACCTACTCCTCTAGTCTTTCCGAAGACCCTCATGACTCAGTGACATATAACCTCTCTTAAATCTCTGTAGTTCAAGCTGCAGTGGCATGAAGGTTGAGGTGAGAAGTGACAGTTAACTGAGCAAGTAACATTTTATATGTGGGCCTTAGTTTCCGCATCTGTAAAATTATTTGGCTGACTTCTCAAGTCTCTTTCAGCTTTTAATATTCTAGAACAGAGCTTCCCAATAGAGTATTTTGTGTTGTGAAAATGTTAATTTATCTGTGCTGTCTCCTGCAGTAGTCTCTAAGCAGTGTGGTTCTCGAGCGCTTGAAATGTGGTTAGTAGAACTGTGGAACTATGTTTTTAAATTTTATTTAATCGTAATTAATTTAAATTTAAACAACCACATGTGGCTAGTGGCTGCCATTTGGAGCAGTACTATTCTAGAATTTTATGGAATTGAAGTGGAAATACTTATTTTCACTTAATGCCAACAAAGTTTTCGTGCTTAATTTCTGCAAGATTATCAGAATTTACTCTTCAGGATTACTTTTCAGAACCACAGATACCAATGACCCAGTGGCCACATATTTCCCCAGTTTCTGACCTCTTCTCCTTCTCATCTTAAATTTTACTTGACTTTAGGAATCCTCCCTCTGCCTAGAGCCAGCCAGCCCTGAGCTCACTGTTCTCTAGGAGTGCATATCATTCCTTACTTTTGATCACAGCCCAAACAGCAGCCTATTGTAGAGCTGCAATTTTTTACAAAACCCCAAAAAGCTTAACTTGGGGGAAAAAAACGCATACATGGCAGTGTCAATTGAACACCAGCAAGCAAGCACAGTGAAGTGTAGTGGGAATGAAGCCACCTCCGGCCCTTTGGATGATTGGGGACATAGTAAAGATATTGTGAAGCTGAATTTGTATTGGTTCTTGAGCCTTCTGCATAAATGCCTCTCCATGAAGGAAGTAAAGAGAATCATGACGTTCAGCTTCAGTTTAGGATGTGTGCACTGCAGTTCTACACTCAATCTATAATTTAGCAGAATTAGGGCCTGAGGGCATCTTACATTTGGGCTAATTTCCCTTCTACACATAATTATGTTCATCAGGGCTTCTTTTCTCTTGCTTATGTTTATTGTCATTTAAAAAATCAGCAGAAAAGTAACATTCATTTTATTACATTATAAAATGTCATCGATAAACTCATTCTGTATATCTTGCTAGAGCTTGATTTTATTACCCCCATCCCCATACACAGGGTAGGAAATGGAGTATTAGTAAAACCTTACCACATTTATGAACCAAAAGTTGAAATATAGAAAGGAGTACTTAGGTTACTTGTTCTCCAGTCCACCTCACTGTACCTAATAAGGGCTATTTGTAATCAAGGAGAATGGGTGGTTTGTGTAAAAAGCTCTCCAAGGAAAGAATTCTGCAGCATCCCTTGACGTAGTCAGGTCTGGTCCAGAACTGACTCCTGTGTCTCAGTGAATTCTCTTGCTCGCTCTCTTTTTCTCCTGCTGCAATTTAAGACAATTTCCTCTGCCCTCTCTGGTTGTAGAAGATAACTTGTTGGCGTCTCCTTGTAATAACCCGTCATATACTTGAAGGCAGTTATTAAGCCACCCTTAGCCTTCTCTTTTTCAGGCTGAACCATCATAACCCTTTTAACCTTTCCTCAGAGGTTCCATTTTCCATCCTCTTAATCATCTGACTTGCCCTTCTCTGGATTCTCTCCAACCTCTTACAGCTCTCTGAAAACATGGAATCAAAAAGGAGATCCTTTATACATTGCTCCAAGTTTCTGCCGATAATTTTGATGTATCTAGTAGACTTTTTCTTTTAATTTTTAAGTACTCTTCAACTGTTTGTTGTCACAGTCAGGCTAACCTTTCCCAATTTAACATATTTGGATTTGTGACAATTACTTACATTTTTTTGGAGTGTGGTCTGTGGGCCGAAAGAGAAATTAGGAGGTCAAATGACTTTAATTTTCAATCCTCTCTTTATCTCTCTTTTAGTTTGGGGGTCCTCTTTATATCTGATTCTCTTCATTTAAATTATTATTGAGATATGATTGACATAATATTAAATTAGGTTCAGGTGTACAGCATAATGATTTGATATTTGTACATATTGATTGCAAAATAATCACCACAGTAAATCTGTTTAACATCCGTTACCACACATAGCTACAAAATTTTTTTCTTGTGATGAGAACTTTTAAGATCTACTTACTTTCTTAGCAACTTTCGAATAGACAATACAGCATTAATAACTATAGTCACCATACTCTACATTACATCCCCAGGACTTATTTATTTTACAACTTATTTTATATACTAATTTATATGTACCTTTTGACCCCCTTCACCCATTTTGCCCACACCCACCCCACTACCTCTGGCAAACACCAATCTCTTCTCTGTATCTATGAGTTTATTTTTTTTTCTTCTACTATTTGTATGATATTATTTTATGTGAAGACTATTTCTCCATTGCCTATAACGTGTACGAATAGCCGTGGCTTGGAGTATGTGGGGTCAGTGAAAGGGGCACATTTGTGGATTCTTAAGCTCACTTAGGCCTCAGGGTCCCTTCTCACCCCTGCCTCAGCATCTGCTGCCTGTGCTGTTCACCCACACCTTAGCGTGAATGCCTCAGAGGGAACAGCCCAGGGAACCTCCACCTTTGCATCACTAGCATGTGTAGTTAGCAGTGATCTCTGGATGGAAGGCGGGAATGAAGGAACGACTTGAAAGCAGAAGATTTATGTTCTTGTTTTAGTAATGCCACTGGTTTACTGTGTGACATTGGGCAATACCCTTAATATTGCTGGCATCCATTTCCTCTTCTATTTAATGAATAGCTTAAAGGATGTGTTTAAAAGTTCCATCAGTTTCCTCAACTCTGCCCTGTAACTACTATATTCAGGGCCAGTGATCCAACTTAATTTGTACCCTTTTGGGGTGTAGGTGAGTGGGTGGCATTTCTATTTGCATTCAAGAGCCATCTATTTAAGGGCAGGGACGAACTGTTTCATGCCACCTTATCTTTTCAATATCTTGGTATTATTTTGTTTCTGGGCCCAGATCACTTTTTTTTTAAATGCACGCAGAATTTGTGGGCATTTAGAATGAAGTCCTTTCTACGTTAGGTCTGTTTCCTATCCCTGCCTTCTCCCCAACCTTCTCAACTATACTTCCCAACACTCCAAAGTAGCCATACTTTGTCAGTTTCCTAACTTTCTGCTAGGTGGTCTACAACAAGGTTAGATCCAGACCTTAAGCCACTTTGTTTAATTCACCAAAAATGGCATCATCTACTCTGTTCCTCTATATCGGAGGTGTATGCTCATCTGCTCTTTTATGCTGTTTCTGTACCACCCAATCTAGGTAGTCTCTTTTTTTTTTCCTGACCTTAAACCTAGTCCTCTCACAGTCAAGACATCCACTTGTTCCCCTGTTTTTCAGTCTCGATTGGCCAGTACATCTTCCTGGCCCAGTGTGGCAAACAAGGCCAGCCATTGCCCAGATGTGCGGACCTGAACAGCCAACCCCCCGACTCTCACCCGCGGTCCTAATTGGTCTTGCAGTATAGAGAAGCATGTCAGAATCATACAGACTCAGCCTTCCCTTTTGCCCACTTCATAAATTCTGATGTTAAATTAGCCTTTAGGCACTAAAATTTTTTTTGAATGGTATGAAACTATGCTTTAGCCTCTGCTCATTACATAAGAGCTTATCCTGCATTTTTCTCTTCCACCATGAGAAGACCAAATTCCCAGCAGCTCCCCGAATATTCTGTGCTTTTGCACGCTCATTTCCTGAAATATTCTTCCTTACTTCCTACCCTCTTTTTCATGTTCTTTTTCTCCAGGTTCAATTTGGTTCTCTCGTTTCTGAAAGTCTTTTTTTTTTTTCTGCTTGGTGTACACCTTCATCATAGCACAAACTCTACTGGGTGGTGGTGGATGGCAGATATGTCCACCCTAAGGCCTCTGAGGCTGGCTACAGCGTTTTCACCTCTCTGTGCCTGAGTGTTGCTAGATGCCGAGTGGGTGCTGAGTGAAGGAAGGAAGAATAGGATGTGATAAGGAAAAAGGGAAGAAAGAAGTAGGGAAGGTGAAGGAAGCAGAGCCATTCCTCTCTTCCTCTGCCTTTAATAACAGGATCCCCAAGTTATTCATTCAGCCTTCTCTTGAAAACTTTTCTTCCTTCCCGGAGCTGCTCTCTTTTTCCTTGTCAGAGGTCACTCATTTGTTCAGCAGTCTTCCCGATTCCTCTTGCAGTTACATGTTCATCTCTGGCCAGTGTCTCCCCTGCAAGAGAGATTGCTGTCAACCAGTGAGTCGGTGAGGACCCCAGCTAAGCCTTACCTCACCGAAGAAGCTCATGGCCAACCTGTTTTTACTTAGCAGATATGGTATTGTTTGTGTCAACTGCCCCCAAGCTCAGGGGAAAGAATCATCCATTTGCTTCTTAGTTACCTGCGCTGCAGGGCTGTCTTAATCTGTTCTACTTGTGCTTCACGTGTGGCATTTCCCTAATATCAAGAAAGAATGTGTGTGTGGATTTGTGCAGACTGTGCCAACCACCTTAAGCAAGGCCTGAATGTTCTGCACTAGAGGTGAGAATATCATTGAGTCTTTGCAACTAAGAATGTGGGTGTCAGATTATGGCTGAGGGATAAAAGGCAAATGGCTGGAGTCGTCCCTAAATCCCAAGTCTGCGAGGTAAAAACTTAAATGTAGCTGTCAAGTGGCACAAATTATTTCCTTTAGTATCATTCAGCACCCGCACTTGCTCAATATGGGAGCCCCCGGTGCCCTTGTTGGGCACTTGTAAAACGGCTCGTCTGAATGGAGATGTGCTGTTAGTGGAAAATGAACACCAGATTTTAAAGATTTAGTAGGCCCAGTATTTTAAGAATGCAAAATAACTCATTGATAATTTTAGGTTGATTTCATGTTGAAGTGATACTAGTATTTTAGAAATATGATTTACATAAAATATATTTAATATCAACCCACCCATTTTGTTGTACTTTTTATAATTTGACTACTAGAAAATTTTAAATTACACACGAGGCCTGCATTATATATCTCTTTGACAGCCCTATATCAGAAGTTTCAGTGTAAAATTACATTTCAAACTGAACCCAAGCACTGCTTGGTTTATATGTATTTTCCAGGTGTATTTCCTATGTGTACTGTGGGTTACCTTTAAGAATACATATCATGATAAAGATATGGATTTGGGGCTAAGACGAAACTGAGTTTCAATCCAGACCCTCTATTTGTGGCCTCAGGTTCCTCACCCATTTAAAAAGAGTAATTGTATCCTGAACTGACTGTGGTTAGGCGTGGGATGATGAAGTAATGTTATAGTAATATTAGCAAACATTTTGTTTCTTTGAATAATTGTATTTTCTCCAGGTTAACAAATTTAAAATCTCTATTTTGAAATTTCATTGCAAACGTAAAAACAGAAGCAAACAAACAAAAACCCACCCCTTGGCGCCTGTTGCAAATGCATCTGCCAGCTCCTAGTAATGGAATTGCAATAGCTAGTGTTCCCTGAGAGCTACCTGCCAGGCAGCGTGCTTTCAAGGAATTGTCTCATTTGATCCTCAGAACAACCCCAGAAGGAAATACCTACTATTGTCTCCATTGAATAGATGAAGCACTAAGGCACAGTGAGTTGAGCTGACTTGCCCAATGTCACACAGCTAGTAAGTGGTCAACCAGGCATTGAGCGCATGCGGTCTAACTCTAGAGCCACGTTCTTTGTCTCTACCCAATATTGTCCACCAGTGAAGAGAGGACAGAATAAAAGAGCCCCAACAGCAAATGAATGCTCCTAGGAAATTTGCTTTTCATGGACACATATTGTGATTTTATAGCATATACCTAAAATATTTTCCATTATTGTGTTTTTACTAGTTTGTACAGTGGGCTTAAATACATCCTGAATTTAGAGCTTTCCTCAAAGAATGCATTGTTTCCCAGGCCTATTACAATCTGAATCCGGCTTGAGCAATCCCAAGATAAAAATTATATGGGGGGAAATGCATTTTGAGGGCCTTGTCACAGTTGTGTGGTCACTACAGTGTCAACTATGTTATATCACGTATGTGTATAGGGTCTCTATAAATGTTATTTATTAATGTTTATTGCAGTACTTCTAAAAACATACCTTTAGAAAGCAAAGAATATGATATTTAAAAGTTACTGTCATTCATTCTGTTAAATTATCTGACTTGTGATGTGGATATGTTCTCTCATCATGTATGATTGTCTCTTAAAATAATTACCTTTGATTAGAGTTGAGCTTTGAGCGGTTTTACTTCTGTTATACTGGAACCCTCTTTACCTTAATGTGACACACCTGCAGCCCAGCAGACACAACCGGGTCATTCCATAATATGTATCTTTCATTGTTGTTTCATGTTTAACCAAGAGGATTAGGAAGCATTGATGTATTATTTTCTTTTCAGGTAAGATACTCATACCTAGGTGGGGTGGAGACGGTAGTGGGGGTAGCCTGTGATCAAAGTTCAGAGTCTTCAGCTCCTTCAGAAAGTTAAAATGTGCTCATATGTATGGTACGTGGACTGGAATCATTAGGAGGAAATGTCTGCATATTTGGAAAAGTCCCTAGAGGTTATCTAATTCAAGATAAAGGTTTGGATTGATGAGAACTGAAATAAAACTTTGCAGCGATGGCACTCTTTTAGCTTCTCCCCATCCTACCAGTCATCTGATCTCTGGTCTGGAACCGCCTAAAGGAGCTGGGTGGGTTAGGGTACACGGATGTGTGAGAGGCACCTTCAGCAAATGCACCACAATTGCTAGGCACACCTCTGTGCCTTTAACTGGTTATTAAACAGAAAGCCGGATGTGCTTATCTGAATAGTGACAACTCTTGTAAACACTCAGTCACAAAGTTCAGCATTCTGGTTTAGGTGGGCCAGTGTGGGGCTTGGAAGGTGGTTACTTGGGAGTTCCTGCTGTACGCATGGGTGGGGAAAGGAAAAGGAGGGAAGGCTTGCCACCCACGCCCAGTTGTTAGACAAGGATTCTGTAAGTACCTCAGAACAGGAAGGAAGCTTAGAGCCCTTCCACTCCACCCTTCTTGTGCAGATAGGTAAACTGAGGCCCAGTGAACAGGAATGTGTATTTGAATAATAGCAAAAGCTATTATGTATCACTGTGAATAATACGCCAGGCACTTGGTTAAATATTTTCTGTGTGTTAACTCATTTAATATCTGTGACAACTGTGTGAGGTAGGTCCTAGTATCTTTCCCATTTTCAGTTGAGGAAACAGTCTCAGAGAATTAAGTTACCTCCTCAAGACCACAGACCTAGGAAGTTCCAGAGCTGGGGTATAGAAGCAGGTCTCTGTGTTAGAGCCACCATTGTTCCCTACTGCACACTCAGGCCTCCTCAACAAAGCAGTGTCAGGCATTGCTCAGCCCGCTTCTTATGGAACCTGATCATATACTCTGTGTGTGTGTGTGTGTGTGTGTGTTTTCTACTGCTGTGTAACAAAATATTATGAACTTAATGGCTTAAAATAACATATATTTATCATCTCAGTTTCCATGGAGTCCACACCTGGCTTGACTAAGTCCTTTACTCAGAGTCTTACAAGTCTGTATTGAAGGTGTCAGTAAGACCTGATCTCATCTGAGGCTCGAGGCCCTCTTCTAAGTTTACCAGCTTCCAGAATTCATAGAATTCAGGTCATTGCGATTATAAAACTGAGACCTCGAGCTTCCAGAGGCTGCCCATTGTTCCCTGCCTGCGGTATTCTCCACAACATGGCAGTTTGTTTTTTCAAGGCCAAGAGAAAGGTCTCTCTGTCATCAAGGAGAGCCCCGGTCCTTCTTTTAAGGAGTTCACCTGATTAGACCAGGCTCACCAAGGGAAAAAATCCCTCCTTTGATTAACCCATAGTCAACTGATTAGGGACTTTAATTACATCTGTAGAATCTTTTGTGCCATATAATATAACATAAATGGGGGCTTCATATTCTGTCATACTGACACATCTTGTTTCTACTCACGGGAGGCCACAGTATACGGATATGGGTCACAGCGGTCATGTTAGCATTCTGTTTGCCACAGACATCATTATTAATGCTTGTTCATCAGTGTCCTGGAGGCAAAGAGAGCAGGAGACAGAACTCAATAAACTGTGCGATTGCTGTGGTATGAGGAGTGGGTAGAATCAGACATGGCAGAGAAGCAAGAGATAGGAGCACCTGGGCTCTGCAGCCCTATGTTCAGAACTCGTCTTTGCCATTTTCTAGGCATGGGGTCAGAAAGAGATTGTTTAGCCTCTCTGCGCCTCAGTTTATCTATCTGTTAACTACAGATATGATACTTCCTCACATTTTGTGCTGACAAATGAAATAATCAGCATTAAGCAGAGCTTGACATATGCTGAGTGCTTGAGAAAGACCACCTGTTTGCACGTTTGGTGTCTCATGTTTGAAAGACACAGGAAAATAGAAATAGAAGCGTAAAATTTGCCTCCATGTGGTGGCTGGGAGCACATGCCTTTGAGGTAGCATTTGGATGAGTTCACATTGTTAGGGTCACGCAGTGGACCAAAGCTGTGGAAGATGCATGATTTGTTGTGAAGAAAAACGCTAACCTGTGGAAAGAGAGCCAGAGTGATGTGGTAGAAAATAAAATACCCCGGGGAGTTCTGGGACCTTACTCTAGGACCAGTTTTGCCAGTAATTCTCTACTTAGGCCATCACCCGCTTCTGTAGACCTCAAGTTTCTTGTCTGTGAAAGAGGCCAGTGTAAAAAGGTAGGTCCTGGGAATAGCAGGCTATCTAAGATACCTACTGAATCTAAATGTCATAATACTTTTGGCTGGTTTTCTGTGCAAAGTATGACCAAAAAGTAAGTAAGTCTATATCATTAGCTCTTCATTAAAAAGAAAAAAAAGGCTTTACAGACAAGTGTCCCCTATTGGAAATAAACTGAAAAAATTTCATTTTGCCAAATTACTGGACTTTACACCTGTGTCTTTCTATCCATTGCAACAATTACCATGTCTCTTGCCCTTGAAATTTTCCTTTATGTCTTCTTCCCAAGTGGTAGATTTTAAAACCCCTTAATACAAGTCTTTGGGTCTTTGGCTGGGGGGACAGAGGTGCGCATAATTCAAAATCTCCATGCCCCGCTTCCCTACACTCACAGGTCCTCCTCTCACCTAGCCTTGTTCCCACTTTGACCTAGGCAGTCTTCTTATGATATTTTGAATCCCGACACATTTACTAGTAGCTGCCAATTTAATTTCTATGGATTGGAGTCTGAGTCTTGACAAAAGAAGGTTGATAAAATATAGCACTAACAACATCCACTCATGCCGTGTACCTTGTGTGGGCTTAGGTGTGTTACTTAATGCTCCAAGCAAATGTGCACCCTGGGTAGCAGTATTCCCATTTGACAGTTGAGGAGACTGAAACTCGAATGAGTTAAATAACTTGTCCAATGGGACAATAACAAGTGGCTGAACAGGAATTTGAACCCGTGTATGGTACGTGCCAAACTCTGTGCTCTTAGCCAGCGAGAACATTGTCAATAATTTAAAAACTCAGAGCCCATTCCTGAATCCCATCATGCCTGCCTTTTAAGAATCCAGAGTAACTCCAAAAAGTGAGGTTGAAAAGATGGAAGCAGTGAAACGAGCTTCAGAGGGCCAATATCCTGGAGAATACAAAAGGAGAAAAAAGAGGTCGTGTCAGAATCAACACCACCACCATGTCAAATTCTCAGCGGTGAGCTAGAAGAAAACTATATTACAAATGATACTTCTAATCTGCTTGTGGTAAAGATTCATAACTGGAAAATAAGCATGTGACAGTTCCTCATTTGAGTGTAAACTTAACTCATTAATATAAATTATAGTGCTTCTTTAACAAAGAGGGGAAACTGTAATAATAGTAATAAGTAATGGTTCTTATAGAGATTGTAAAAAGATTTTAGAAATTTGTGCTTTGAGAAGTTGGAAAATGTACTTATAGTTAAGGATTAATTTTCACTCATAAAGATCAAAAAGGTCTCTATGAGTAAGATAAGTATCAAGTTTCAGGGTTGTTTTATTTTTTTTTTTCCCTCCTGCCAGACTGTCTGAAACTTATCTCAAGTATCATGGTAAAAAGAGAAGTGGCGGGTAGACACAAAAATGTAATAGATATATTTTAGGGATAGAATATGAACTGCCTTTCTAAATGCATATCAGAAGGATAATTTATTCCAGTCGAGGAGGTTTAATGTTATACTTTTACCATATTAAATCATAATTGCTCTTAAAAAGAAAATAGAGATGCATACATTGCTACTGTCAGGCTATCCCACTCTATCTGAATAGCATCCTCCCTATACTTGTTGATTTCACCCTTATCTCACACCAGCCATCTGCAGCTTTCCTTTGGAAATCTGGGTGGGGAGAGGGAGAAGAGAGGAAGAAGAGTCTGAATCAGGCACTTGCCATGACTTTGGCAAAACCATTTTCTGTTATTACACTGCTCAAGCTAACACTTAAGAATAGATGACACTTCTGGCTATCTGGAACTAAATTATTCTTTAATTAGATCATGTATCAAGATGATTGGGATACCTGGGTTAGTTGAAGACTAAATAATTTCCATTGTTATGGATGTTGATAACTATTTCAGTAAATGCTAATGATTGCTTTTGTAGGTAAATGATTTCCAATCCGTTTGCATTTCCTCTTCTCACCAGAAAAAATAAATGTAAGGGAGGGGAGATGAGAACATGCATTGACTGTGTATTTGGAAGAAAACAGAATTAGAAAAATTTTGTGATTATATCTGATGGAAAGCATAGAAGGTAATTCTAGAAAAACTATAGATCTGAAATTATTGCCACTCTGCAGGTTATATTTATGTGGAATAGAGATACTTGAGCCAATAGAGCAGACGTGTTAGGTAATACTTAATTGTCCATTTCTTGAAATATTTCTAATGTATAAATTGTTTTCATGTCTCTTTAAACATTAAATTAGATAATGTGATTAGAAGAATTTTTAAAATACAGTGATCAAATTAAAGGTTTTCTTAACACGTGCACACACACCATATTAGAGTCCCAGTAATGTTTTTTGATTTTCCAGCATGAACTGAATTAGATGGAGGCCTAATTCATCTGCGAATTTACCCCCTATACCTGAGAGTATGAACTTCCATGTCTGTCTTTTTTATTTTTAAATAGCACACAAAATAATACTCAGCTTATCCAACTGATAAAAGGCCATACAGTAGTGTTTAGAAACATATTTTATTATCTTTTAAAAATGTAATACTTGATATATGAAGAAGAATATACTATGCTTCATCGAATCATTTAGACCATTATTTTGTATGCCAGTAATAAAGTAAAAATGACTGCCAAGTCAACTAATCCGTAGTTATTATCCCATCTCTTTTAAGAGACATTCCAATTTTGGAGAAGTTAAAATGAAAACAAAACAACAAAAAACCTAGAACCTGTTAAATTTAGTGTACAACATACTTATTAAGGTATAAAGCATAATAGAATAAGCGTTCATGAACATCCTCTTACATCAATCAGTCCAAGAATTGGCCCATTACTCATAACTTGAGTTTCTTCCCATAGCCTGTGCAGCTGGGTAACTCTCCTCCTGAATTTTTGGTTTATTATTGCTGTTCTTTTCAAACACATTTAAACTCTCTTTCCTATTCAACTCTGAACAGAGGCCGTCTCTATTCTCTGTCACTGTTGTCTTCAGTGTCTGACACAGAACCTGGCCCAAGAAATGTTGGTTAAGTATTATTGCCAAACTGTGTAAGCAGATTGTCCGAGGCACTTCCAAATTGTCTCTACCCTTCAAGGTGTGGTTTAAACACCATTTCCTCCGAGAAATCTCTAACTGCTTTAACTGGAAATGATACTGCCTCCCTTTTGAACTCTCTCAGCAATTTATCTTCATCACTCCCTGTACCATCGATATACCTACCCCCTTCTTTCACTTACAGGCCTTTACCCATCCCTGCCTTCCTGCTAGACTGGCAGTAGAGTTCCTGTTTGTTGTAGTTTGGTGCCTCACATAATAATAAAGATAACTTAGATTAAATTATATCTGACATTTTATGTATAATCTCACCAAACTGACCTAAATGAGGGCAGTGCTAGGACTATTCCCATTTAATAGATGAGGAAACTGAGATTGCTTAAGCAATTAACATATGTCAAATGAAGGAAGATAATGCATCTAAATTATTTTGCCTGAGTATATACTTCAGTTTTTTTCTGGAGCTTAAGGTTTTATGCTTATCCATGGACATGTGGTTTAGAAATAAATGGAGGAAAAAATAAAACAAATAAGTGAAATAAATACAAGTTTTCCTTAAGAGTGAGATTAGCAGCTTTTGTTTTAATATTTAGGAGACATTTGTGTTTTCTATCATTCTGGTTCCCTAATTTTCTATTGGATTTATTTATTTCCCTATTGATTTACAAGAAGATTCTTATGTACCATAAAAATTAGACCTTTTTTCTAGGATAATAATATGCAGATATTTACTTAGTGTTTTCAGTGGCCTTTTGAATTTGCTGTACTATTTCTGCCAAATTCAGTTTTAATATTGTTTTATTTATCAGTTATTTTTCCATAGTTACTAAGCTTTTCATTATTATACCCCAGAAATGCATTCCTACCTCGGAAATGAAAAGAACATTTCTATTTTTCCTTTTTAAAATAGTTTTTTAAATGCAGATAAGGCTAGGATCTCAAAAAAAAAAAAAAAACCTACCTTAGCACAGCATTTATTCATTCGTTTGTTTAACCAACACATTTATTTAGCCCCTATGGAATACAGAGATGAATAAGACTAGAAAATGCTCCTGCTGAGTGCAGTGGGAAGCCTTTGCAATGGCATGATAGGATGTGCATTTTCAAAAGATTCTTCTGGCAGCTATGCAAAGAAGAGATTTTAGGGGCAAGAAAGGAAACAAGAGAGAGAAGTAGGAAAGATATGCCCGCTTGGAGCAGACCCAGCATTTGGTCAGTAGATCCAAGGTTCAAATAAGACTCAGAGCTCTAAGTTAGAGCTAGAGTGTTACTACTGCTGCTGCTGAAATGCCAAACAGTCTAGGCACCAGCTTAAATGCTAGTTTGAACCTGGAGCAGAGAGGGACTTTGTGTGGGGCACCGTTCAAAGGAAACCTGGACAGGTGGCAACCTTGCTCTCTTGGCACCAGCAAGCAGAGCAGTGCTCAGTAGTGATGGATGGCTTTACATTGTTCCCAGCACAATGTTGGGTGTGGGAAGGTGGGGGTGGCATGGTCCCTAGGGAGCTCAGAGAAGTCTCCGGGCTTTTTTTGTATTTTGTCTCCCCCTTAGTATTTCAGCCAAAGTATTAACTCTGTGTTCCAACCACGTTTCTGCCTAGAAATCTCACTATTGTTAGATATGCCCTTGTTCACAGTCCGAGTATTTGTATTTTTATACATTTTAAACTAAAACTGTCTGAGTTTCGGTGAAAATGGGACAATTAGAATAGTTTGCAAAGCTTAGTAAGTTGTTTTTTTTTTAAGGATTGAAAGAATGTGACTACATGCAGTTTATTAATATAATCCTCCTTTCTTGAAGGTCCATGAACACATTTTGCTCAATCAGTATTTTTTCTCCTCTTCATTTTATAAATGATTCTCCCCCTTGACTTCCCAATCTCAGGAGACAACAGTGTTTTCCTTGAAAATACAGAGAGTGAATCGGCCTGGTGTGTGTGTTTTCTAAGTGTTGGTTTCCCGAGACATTCTCATGAAAGGACTAGTATTGCTAAGTCATTTTTTAATATAAGGAGGTCCATGTTTGGGCATTGAAATTAATTTCCCTTATCTCTCCATACAAATAGCCACCCTGACTTCTTTGATTTATTACCTGGGATGGTTCAGCGGCACTAAAAACAGAGAACAGGAAGACATCACCTTTACATGGCATCATTAGTCACAGCATTAAAAGCATCGCCCTGCATGGACTGGATCGCACAAGCTCCTCCCATGCCATGAGAACACCCCCCGTTCTGTTACTGCGTGCTGAACACATGGGGCACGTCCGTGTTTTCGAGGCCACCCTTTTCATTTTTTTAGTAAGTTGCCCCCTCCCAAAATCCTAACATAGTATAAAAGAACTTTCTAAGTTGCAGATATAATCTCTGGTTAAAGACAAGGTACTGACAAGGAGAAAATACTTTAAAATCACTTCTCCAACCATGGACTTGCATATAGAATATATGAAGAACCCTCAAACTCGACAATAAAAAATTTTTTAAATTTACAAATGGACAAAAGACCTGAACAGAAATTTCACCGGGAAAAACAAAAAAGAAAAAGATATACGAAAAGCATAAAAAGTTTAGGGAAATATAAACTATAACCATGTTGAGAAAAAAATCTAAAAACCACAAGGTACCATTACATACCTATGAAAATGGCTAGAATTTAAAAATACTAGCAATGCTACGTGCTGACAAGGATGTGGAACAAGTGAATTTCCATGTATTGCTGATGGGAAGGCAAAATGGCGTAGTTACTCTCAAAAATAATTGTTCAGTTTCTTTAAAAGTTAAATATACAGTTATCATGTGACCCAGCTCTCACTCTGGGTATTTATCCTAAGGAAAAGATGACGTATGCTTAAAGAAAAGGCTACAGATGAATGTTCATAGAAGTTTTATGTATAGTAGCCCCATGATGGGGAAAAACTTAAATATCCTTCAGTGGGTGAATGGATAAACTATGGTATGCAGAATCATACAGTACAATAATATTCAGCAATAATAAGAGACAAGCTATTAATATACCCCACAGCTTAGAATATCTCAGAGATATGTTGAGTAATAACATGATTCCATGTATATGACATCCTCAAAAAGACAAAACAATAGTAACAGAAACTAAGTCAGTGGTTAGGAATGGGGGGAAGGTATGACTGGGAAGCGATAATAACATAAGTTCGGGGGATGATGGATCTGTTCTGTGTCTTGATCATGGTGGTGATTCTCTGAATTTATACATGCGTTAAAATTCATAGTACTATATGCTCCCCACACCCAAAGAGTCCATTTGGTAAATTTTTTAAAAAACAAAAATCTTAAGTCCTAACTTTTGCACATGATCGTCAAGGCCCAGCTATCTCTTGTGATTCTTTCAGATTCTTCTCAGCATTCTGGCCCCTCCCATCAGGTCCCAAACATTCCTTGGTCACTTTTATATTCCTGCCTATGGACACATTCATCTCTCTGCCCAGAGCCTCTCCCGTCCACTTCTCTGTGCATCCACCTCACCTGGCTAACTGATGGGCATCCTTCACTGCTTAGGTGTGGGTACACTAGAACCCGCTCTAGATTAGCTGCCTCTGCACACCCAAACCTGGACTCTTGTAAGCCCCTGTCATGGTGCTCACTGCCCTGTTCCAAGTACCTGTTTATTGGTCCGCCTTGCCTGTTCGGTCATAAGTACAGGGAGAGCTGATTTCACTGCTCGCTTTCCAGCCTTGATAGATAGTCCACAAGGAGTTCAGTAAGTAAACCAGTGAGGATCAAAAGGGAATCTACGCACTGGACTTGGAGTCAGCTTTCGTTTTGTTTTACTTTGCCGCCTTTTCCTGGCTGCTCCTGTCCCTGAGCCCCATGCTGAAATTCCTTACCTCCCCTTGATCTTCCAGCAGGGGAATCCTCTATTCTGGCTTCCCTCAAACTACTTGTTAAAAAGCAATAAATCATGGTTTTAAAGACCTTTATAGTCTTCTTTCCTTTGGGCAAATGTAAAATTATGTGGCAAAATCATGACTGTGGAGGGATTTTCTTGCTTTTTCTTCAGAGATTAGGTGGGTTTTATAGTGTACCATGAAAAGGCATAAGTGGCAAAATTCTTATTATACATATATTTGTACATGTTTATTGAGCCCCATCTTCCAAATTCTTCCAGATTCCCTTGGGTTGGGGGCGGGTGGGGAGAGGGGGAAAGAACAGACTTTCTAAAAAAAATTGAAAAAAATTGAGCTCTTATTCCAGAGTCCATAGCGATGATGATGACGACGACGATGATGGTGGTGGTGGTGGCGGCGGCGGCAGCAGCAGCATTAAATGGTGCTTACTAAAGGCCAGACTCTGTCTTAAGAAGCACTTTATATATGGAATTCACTTACTTCTCACAGCAACCCTAGGAGATAGTGCTATCATTATTTCCACTTTACACTTGAGAAAACTACAGCAGGGTGGCAAAATCAAAGTCAAGAGTGGAGTTTGAATTTGAACCCAGGCCACGTGGCTCCACCTTCCAAACTGTGGAACAAATGGTATAGGGAAGCTAGGAGACATGGTTTTCCTCACCAGGGCCACAAGCTGACCTCTTTTCATTTCTCCCGAGACAGGTGTCTCCACATTCTTTGCGTGAACTGCCAAAAAGCTCCAGAATGGTTTGGGATTTGCCGCCTCTTCTCTAGCCAAAGATGATTCCATATTTGTGTCTTGATCAGTATTAAGATAGATAATTGAAATAATTGGAAAAGGAAGCTAAAAATCAAAAATCGAAATGGCTCGGGAAGAAGCACAAAAAATAAAAATGAACTTGGATTGTGTTTTACAATTTTTAAAATGTTTTCACCTATGTTTTCGTTTAAGATACCCATCACCACTGCTTGTTATTGTTACCTTCTCTTTATGGGCGAGGAATGTAAAGTGAATCGCCTGCCCCGGTCTACCACACTGGTCCATGTGGGACTAGAGCGCAGCTAGCTCAGTCTTTCCCTTCCCTTGCCCTCTTCCTTTCCTCTGCTCCTCCCCTTCATTTAAAGTTTTATTCATTAAAAGAAATTCTTCCATAAACTTTAGATGCAGGCAACATGATTTCATCTCTTTCTACATGTATCAGCTTTCTATTGCTCCATGACAAATTGCCACAAATTTAACAGCTTAAAACATCCATTTATTAGCTCACAGTTCTATGGGTCAGAAGTCCAGGCACAGAGCTGCTGGGTTTTCTGCTCAGAGTATCAGAAAGATCGGAGTGTCGAAAGGGTTACCTCGGCTGAATTCTTCTGTACTCATTCAGATTGTTGGTAGAATTCAGTTGTGGTTGTAAGACTGAGGTCCTTCTTTCCTTGCTGGCTGTTAGAATGGGCCACTTTCAGCTTCTAGAGGCTGCCCATATTTATTGCCACATGGCCTCCTCCACCTTGATGGCAGTATTGGCACATCAAATCTTTCTTTGAATCTCTGACTTCTGCATCTCTGATCTATAAACTCCAGTATAAACTCCAAAATATAACCTCCACTTGATTCTTCCAGGCCCGTTCAGATTATCTCCCTATCCTAAGGTCAGCTTATTTGGACCTTAAGTACAGCTGTAAAGTCCTTACATCAACACCTTGATTAGTGTTGGAGTGATATCTGGGACAAGGAATAGGAATGTGGGAGATCATCTTAGAATTCTGCCTGCCCCTATGCATTACAGTGTTAAAAAGGTAAATACAGAGAGAAACAAGGGCCAACTGTAAGATATTTATTTTTCAGTAGTAATTACATAATTTTTTTTTTTTTTAGAGTTTTTGCCAACACAGTGCATTTTGTATTTATTAGGCCATTTGATTAAAAGCATACTTACAATTTTCATACGTCTTTAAAGGAATTGAAAAAGAATGAGGTAAACATGATATTGAACAATGTGATGATGTATCACCAGCTATTCATTAAGTTCATATTTTCTTTTAGCATGTTTCAAACCTAAGATTTCTTTTCAGCCTCTGTGGTCCATCTCCTTGAACTTTCTCTGCTCCTTGGTGGTTTGATTCCTTCTCTACTTTTGGATCTCATCTTAAATATCACCTCTTCATGGACAAATTCTTTGATGACCTTATCTAGAGTAGGCTAAAAATGAAAAGCACGTGAAATTGTTCTTTTATTAAGGCTTTCTTCGTAGTGACTCTCTAACTATTTATGGATTTGTGGGTTGCCAGTGTCTTATCTATTTCTCATTAGACTGTAAGCCTTAGGAAGAAGTGCCTTCATAGGCCCAGTGCCTAGACTGCTTGGTACAGAGTAGGCATCAAAAATCATGTATTCAATTGACATGCAATAGAAAGTATGGCCCCGGTACTTTTAAAAAAGATTAACATTTGTTTTGAAAGTTTGCTAGAGTAGTAAACCAGGTTAATCATGAGGTCTATCACTAAAGCATTTATTATTTGCAAACACCCACTTGACATTCAGGCAGCTTTTGAAAAAGAGAGAAAAAAGACTCTACAAATGGTAGAACCAAAGAGGAACAATTTCTATATTTTCCTTCGAAACATTCAGTGCCACTGGATAGGAGGTGGGTGATGAGTCCCCAAGTCACAAACCATCTGATGTTTGGATCACGGTTTCCTGCAAATTTTGAATGGTCCAAGACAGATGCCTCTTTCGTCTTAGTCCTTCTTTAAACAATTCCTGTCTCTGGATTTTCCCTAAGCTTCACCTTCACACCCAACCTATCAAAGACCCACTTAGAAGCTGTTTGACCTTGGGCAAGTTAGTCAACCTCCCTGAGCCTTGTTTTCCTCCTCTGTAAAATAGGTATGATAATTCCCACCTTGAAAGGTTATCAGAAGGGTAGAAGGGCAATGAATGCAAATGCCTGATAACACAGATTGATAAATGCTATTTTCATTATTATTATACTATACCATGACTGCAGATCTGACCACGTGGAATTGAAATGCTCGTCTTAACAACAACTGATTTTTGGAAATTATAGAAAGAAAAGGTTACGGTAGTTTATAGGATCTTTGAAGATAATATTCTACTTAATTGATTTTTCTCATCGTATACTAAATAAGACTACCTAGTTTCAAACTTAGAGATTGAAATAAATGCATTTCACATACAACTATCCTGAGAACAATGTTTTTTTTTTTTCCCTCTGATGATTCAGAAGGCACTTCAGAGTCTTGTAGTCCCTCTGGGTTTTTATAATGAACTCCAGTTAGCATTTTATTATAGCTCTTTAGAAGTATTTGGTTACTATCAAGTTCTAGAAAGCAACTTCTACCTGCCACCTTTCCCCATTCCTTAATACATGATATAAAAGTGTCTGTTTCAATAAACACAGGTTTGCTTGCCTCTGCCCAGCCGCTCCCCCAGTTACTCGTCTTCTCTGTGGTGAGGACTCTCCTGCCCTGGCTTGTGCTGGGAAGTAGTAGAGGCAAAGCAGTAACATCCCTGGAGCCAGGGAACAGAGAGTCATAGAGCTTTGAGGCACTCATTTCCCATAAAGTACCAAAAGTTGTTCAGAATTTGTCAAGCTATTATCACATATCCGATGAGAGCATTTTAGGGAGCAACAAGGGCAGAGTAGATCAATTTACATTTCTTTTTCTTGCATCACTGTAAAAAGGACATATTGGATGAATTCTCAAGGCAGGTTAAACAATAACAGCAAATGTGGTGTTGGAAGAATCGAAGCTGCTTTCGTTGTATTTATTATGGGAGTCATTTCTGCACTCGAAGCTGTATTTCTGTCTTTTCATTTATTTTGCCTGCCTTTTAATTCAATGAGTGTGATATAGAGAAGCCCGTGCATTGCATTACAGTAGCATCGGAGTTCTGTGCTTCTGATTTAACTCCTGCAGTGTGAACCCAGAACAGAGGGTCAGTAAGTAGACTCTGCTCTGCCCCTGATTAGCTGGGAGAGCTTGGACAATTTGTGCAGTATTTCTGTGAATGCCCCAGTTTCCTCTCCTGTGGATTGGGACTGTTTGCTTCTTATCAGAGGGTTGTATTTAACAAAAGAAAATGCCCTATACATGCGAAAAAAAATTTATTTAAACACCATGCAACTGATTTCATTTTTATTTTTACTTTAACCCAAATTAATACGCGAAATCAGGATACTGCTGTTTTCAAAGTTGTTGGCATCAGCTTCATCATATTTCTAGGCGAAGTATGTGAAAGTGATTATAGGTAATAAATATCTTTTTTAAAAACTTATTGCAGAGGCAGTTTTTCCACTGTTAATGAGGGTAATTTGACTTGGTTGAAGGATTGCAGTTCTTAAGAATTAATGCAGTAATCCAATTCAAAGATTTAAAGAGATCTAAGATTTTTCACAGGTCGCGTGCTAGTGAATGTGCTCCTATCACATAGCAGC
This sequence comes from Pteropus medius, assembly GCF_902729225.1. Taxonomy (NCBI): domain Eukaryota; kingdom Metazoa; phylum Chordata; class Mammalia; order Chiroptera; family Pteropodidae; genus Pteropus; species Pteropus medius. The sequence goes on from NW_024353908.1 coordinate 4,642,272, forward strand.
TAATGGACTTGAACGCCAGTCTGTCATTTACTTGTTCCCTCACTGCATAGCAGCTTTGCCCTTGGTAGTGAGTATACTTTCCAAGCATTGCAGGTTATTTAGAAGTGTGGTATATTTATAACGCTTTTGAGAGATAGTATCCTATTTCCCACAGCCCCTAATTACTATAAAAACTGGGGTTATCTTTCTTAATTACACGTTTGAATCCTAATCTGCTAAGGTCTGAGGAATATCGGGCTCAGAGGAGCTGCCTTCTCGCCTTTCTTTTCAGAGGAGGGCCTTTCATTTTTTTTTTAATGTATTTTTAAAACTAATTCATGTATCATTGTATTATACATATAGGTTAATTCGCATGAATACAAAGGTTACATACATGGTATTCATACCTTTCCATTTTTGATAATGATGTACTATTAACCGCTAACAATATTTTGTAAAGCCTTATTTGTAAAGGCTGTTGGAAATACTCTTATTTCTCGATCCCATTATGTTCCTAAATATTAAAAATCTCATTTTGAAGCAATTAGAAGTATGCACTTCTCTTTCCATGTGTGTTCTCCAGACAGCGTCACCATTCTGTGCACACAGGAACCTTTGTTCCTTAATTAGAATAAGGACTAGAGCTTCATTGTGGTTCCAAGTTGTGTCTGTTCAAATGTTGAGGCAATAATACATTTCAAGGAAAGATCGAGCCTAAATCTGGGAGGCTCTCAGCAGTTCTGAGAACTGTTAAAAGATAAATAAACAACAAAGGGTCCTCGTAGTCCACACCCTCTACTGTCCTTGAGGGCCCAGCTGGCTGCTCATCATTTTTAAAGCCGAAGAGATTTCTGTACTCAGAAGAGGAGGTAAGGGGAGAAGGTTCGACTTATATAGACATCTAGAACTTTGCTTTTGTTGAAAGACTGTGATTTTAGAAACAACAACAACAACAAAACAGATCTGAATTCTTTCTTGCATTTTTGATAAGTTAGCAAACCTCATCTAGAGTCATTAGATGTTGGAAATGAGTGAATTACTGGCAGACATGATAGAAAACACATCCTAATGTTTCATAGGCCGATTTTCACTGCTGGCATTGAACATCAGAGGATTTGCAAGAAGTTTGAAAGCTAAAACTCCCAAACTGAATCAGCAAAGCCGTAGGCCTGTATCAGTCATCAACAAAGAGCCCTAATTTTCACAAGAACAGGCATTTCTCCAACCTCCAGAAAACTTCATGCATCTGAACATTCTCTGAAATATAATAGTGCAAATGGTGGACTCATCTCACTGGTTGAGCTCGAGGTTCCAGAAGCAAGGACACAAACCCCTTGAGTGAAAAATCTCAGACCACATGGATGCTGTTTTCTCGTGGCTTGGCTGGACTGGCAAGGAAATGCTGAAATAAAGAATAGGAAGAAGAAAGCAAAATGGTAGTTTGAAAGGCAGAGAATGGAAAGTAGAGCAGTTAATTTGAAGGTCAGTTTGCTTCTCTTTGAGAAGATTCTATCCAGTCAGGTGGCTAACCCTCTGGAAAGAAAAGAACTGAGGGGCCACTAGGCAAGTTTGAAAGGCAAACTGCTCCCTACCTGCCAACTCATTGTTTCTTGCTTTCTCTTTCCAACCCTGCCAAAGGATAACTTGCCTTTATCCCACTAATGCTAATGGAAGACATTATTAACAAACGGGGTGCTTCATAAAGGTGTAGCAGATATCTGGCAAGCAGAGGCATGATACCCTTTCCCCTGGGCTGATAGTGGGATGGGTCAGAAACTGTGAATATGGAAACAAATATTATTTCCACGAGATGATCTGCCACTTAAAGATACATGTCTAGCTATATATATGTGTGTGTATATATATATATATATATACACACACACACATATATATATATATATATATATATATATATATATATATATATATATATATATATATATATATATATATATATATATATATATATTTCCCCCCCCACCAGTAATCTTGCTGGTTTTTATTTTGTATTTCTTGGAGAAAGAAAAATAGATTTTAAAATGTAAAAACCTGTTCTTCAATTGAGTATGCAAAAATCTCATTGCAGTATTTATTCCAAACCTGCTCTCATAATGTTCAGTCAAGGAGAAAACAGCAAAAAACAGTTGTTGATGGACTTAGCATAGAACTGGATTAAATAAGCATTAGTCTACTGAAGCTGATTACAGGAATATGAAAATGCAGTATCTTAATGGTACATATTTTTATGTGGCAGCTCAGTTGCCTTTCATTTTGCAGCTAATATGTCTATTCTTATGAGTCATTTACTTCTTTAATTACCTTTTGCAGGCAAGGCACCATGGTATATTAATGTGAATGATTTTTACTGCCAGTTTATCATACAATGCCCCAGAAGTTGAAAGGCATAATTGACTTGGAAGAACAGCTCATGAAGGAAACAATATTTAGTTGACAGTTTTCCTTGTACTCTCTGTTGACGTTTATGAGTTTACACTATGCTAAAGGAGTAATAAACACAATTTTCTTTCAATAACAGGAAAGGGTAGTTTCTAAAATACATTTGTGGAAAACACATTTGTTCATTTCTTGAATAATATGAAAATAACACATTTCTAGTGATAAGACCTCTCAGATTGCCAATTGAATTAAACCTTTGAAGGTACATTTATATCCTGTCTCAGAGCATTAGGAGATATTAGGGTTCATGTGATTGAATTGATTTAATAAATATTTAAATTATATACAGATTTGGATAAGTCATTTAAATCTAGGTGTTAGAGCGAGACTGTGGTCTTGTCCTCCCAATTTCCAGAGGGAGGGAAGACAGGAAGGGAGCTTGGGTATTGGCTGGAGGAAGATTTTCTTTCTTCCTAGGCAAGGGAAGTCCGGCAGTACATTTGGGAAATAAGGAAAAAGGCACAGTGGTTACAATTCCTTATATGGTCTGGGCTTTGAACAGTTAAAATCAAGACTTGAGTGGGTCACTGCTGTTCCTGTGTCTGGAATGGCGCTTTTTGTGGACTTGGGCAGTTAGCAAGTGCTCTTTTGTTTTAACCATCACTTCCACAGTTCCCTTGGCCCTGGGCTGGCTCACTGGCTCTGGGCAAGCCCTTGTTTGGCATATTGGTTTAGAGGGAGTTAAACTTTTCACAGTTTTCTGGATTGTTTGCAGTTCAGTCCTATGCAGCATAATGAAAGTTTTCTAGCCATCTGTTGTTAAGCTGGCGGTGAGCAAGGCCAGTATATCCAAACAAAGTTCTGGCCTGCTGTAAACTGAACCTGTCAGTTTAGCATAGCTTTGCTGACCCCTACAACGAACAGGGCAGCCCTCGTACCAGGCACTCACTGCATACAGCTTTCAAAGGGGAACTTTTTGGCGGGGCATGGTTAGGGTAGGGGCCTGTTTACTTTTTCTCTCATTGGCTTAAACTAGTTTATACTTAATCTTTAAATGGATAAATAGATACTAGTCCCTCCCCTCCTTTTTCAGAGTGGGGAGTTACTTCTTAATAGGGGATCGTAACTTTAAGAACAAGGTATGAGTGTCTATAAACGAGTGTGAGGTGGCTGTGATTCGAAAAGATCTTCTATGCAGTTATCTTTGTTCCATTACTTTGTCTTTCAGTGTTTGGAGACAAAGAGTCCAGACAACGGAAGCGCCTATATTTATTAGGTTATATAACTAAATATGTTTCATAGCTTAAAAAGAACATGTTGCCCCTTTTTTTCTGCATTTGGTATTTCACCATCAGAAGTTCATATGGAGCATTTCTTAGCAGAGGAGGCATTTGACAATGAGCTGGCTGTATGGCATGTTACCTGCTTCTCTGGTCTCATTTACAACGTGTATCTGTTGCTTTTAATTGTCCAGCATAACCTTAAAATAATTTCATTGTTGTGTGGTATTTTTTCCTTTTGTGGTAAATGTTTAATTCTTATTTCGTTTCAGCGTTTCCTTGACTATATATAAAATAGTATACATTCAGATGCTTTATATATGTATGTCTGGTGTGTGTGTGTGTGTGTGTGTGTGTCTCAACACCTGTCTAAGCCTACTCCTATATTTTGTGGGTTTCCTTTTGTTAAAGACACCTTGTGGGTGCTGTGGCATTTTTATCTTGGTCTTGCTATAGTATATTTCCTGTCCAACATTGGTAACATTTGTGCTTTGTTAAGAGAGGGCTCTGGGGAGCCATTGTCAAACCTCTGTATCCATCTCAATTCATTAAAATATCCAGGGAGAATGGCCACTGTCATTGAGTAACTATGTCAGCCACTCCCCTGGCTGCCTTAGCCCCTCTAGATGAGAAGCAGACCACAGTCCCACACAGTAACAAAGAAAAAAGGGCCTGAAAGGATGAACATTTGTCTAAAGCACCAACACGAGAGGGTTTGGGCTCAACTTTATGTGCAGTCAGGGAATGTACAAGGGTCAGGAATTCCATAAATGGAGGGAGGGGTGCAGGCAGAAGAAGCAAAGGAATAAACAAGGAGATACAGACTTCTCCTTTAAGGGACAGGGAGTGAAAAATATTCAATTTAAAATTTAAATGAGTGCACTTTACTTGGAAATACCATACAGTCATAATCTGTTTGTAAGGTGACTGACATATAAAGTGCTTTTTGTTTTAAGGTAAAAATAAAATGTATTCGGGGTAAAGTTTCGGGTGTAAATGTCAGGTGCAGCGTAACGTGTGCTCAACTCCAAGAGTCAAGCAAATAACCTTGGCATTTAGGACACTGCCTTTTAGAACATGAAATTGTATTTGTTGTGTCTTTTTTTTTTTTTTTTAAGAGGACTACATTAAGGGGTCACCTATTAGCTGTGTTTTTGCTGTCTTAAACTCAGCCCTTCTGTCTATTAAAATCAAACTACTGTGTAAACATTCCAGTGTTGTTCTTGGTCTACAATGGCCACGGGGATCAGGTTTCACCTGCCTGCACATCTTCAAGCAATTAGAGCAATTAGCGTGAAGCCATTTCACATTCAAGGATTCAAGGTCTATGGTGACATTCAAGTCCAGGAGAAGTCTGAAAGGGAGAGAGAGGAAACGGCCTAGAGCGTGGCTATTATTCCATGGCCCTGAGCAGACAATTTCTCTTTTAAAAATGGTAGCTCTTTAAAGATATTATTATGAGGTTTTTAAATGACATATCAGAAGTTGTTTATATCAAAACCCAACAGTCATTTAATTATACTAATAAAAATCTTTATACATGGCACAATTTTTTAAAAAAGATCTGTAATGGCCATGAAGAAGGGAGGTGTTGCTGCCTCTTGCATAACTGGTAGTAACAGCATTCCTTGTGGAAGAAGAATATATTTTATAACGTATAAGGGAATTTGCATTTCGCTTTTACATGGTAAACCCCCCTGTTTTGGGGCAAATGTAACAAATATAGCATCATGGAATATTTAGTTGGAAGATTTTTGGTGTATTAAAATCAATTTTTTTTAAGGTTGGAGTATAGTAGCCACTTTAACACACAGAATTACTAATTACAGTTCGAAGATAAATAATCAGCTTTAGCACATCAGATATCTGTACGATCATGATAGACGGTAACTTTTTTTAAAGTCTTAGAATCGAATAGGGTTTTTGTTTTGTTTGTTTTTTACATTTGTAACTAAGTTACCCAGGGATCTTGTTTGCATGAAGCAAAAACCCTAAACTGATTACAGCTTTTTAAATTGGATACATTTTTAAATCCACATTTTACTCTTGGCTTCTTAAAAAAAAAAAAAAGGAGTTTAATTTTTAAAATCAAAGGTGCTACAAAAGAAGATCTGGCTGTGTAGTCCCAGAGGGCTTTCACAATCAGCAGTAACCGCAGGCTAAATTCTAATGTGGAATTCTGTTGCCCTTTAACCTGATGCTGCCTGTTCACATTCAGGGTTTGTTAACAAATGACTCTTAAGTAAAAAAAATAAAATAAAAATGTTGGGAGAATTACCTTTTCATTATATGTACTGACTTTAATTAAAATAAGAGGCTTATTTTTCAAAGAAATAGCTGTTGGGCCTCTAAGAAAGTTCTTGCCCTAGTCGGCTTCAGAGCTACTAGGTGTTGATCATTTCTATATCTGTAGGACTGCACACATCTATGTGTGACTGATGCTGGAGCATTTATATTCATTCGGTAGCTAGCCATTTTAGGGAACTGGGCTGCTTTGAGCTCTAGTCTAGCCCCATCTCGAACTACTTAGAGCTCTTCTGTTGAGAGATGGTTTTTCCGACCGCCCACTCGCATGGCGCCCAGGCTCTGTGCCTGTTGAAACTATATGACAGATGCAGGGAATGCTGATAAAATGTAGCATGCTGGACACTGAACAAGGTAAGGGTCTGCCTGTCTCCCCCTGCCCCGTGGAAATGGATTGCTAAGAAATCATGTGCAGCATTTATAAGTGGACCAGCTGAGTTAGACAGGAACATTTGAATTGGGTACTCCACCCCTCGTGCAAGTGAAGAGGCAGCAGGCATGGAAGCGCTGTGGGGCTCAGAAGGGAGGTGAGGCAGTAAACCAGATCTTTTCCATTTTTTTCCTCCTAGCCCAGTCCTCTGTTTCTGTGATCTGCCTTTTGAACTGTTTTTGTGGCTGATCAGTTCCACCTAATATGTCTCTTGATTTCTGCTATTGTAATACTCAGGCGACATGCTGTTCTCTTCATTTTTATAAGCTTTAGATGCTTCTGCCTGTCATATTCTGGCGGTTTATCTGCAGCGTCTGGATTTGCTTTCAGACTTGAATGTCTATCAAGCTGCCGTTGCTTTGAATGTGAGATCAAAAGAAGATGAATTCCAGTAAAAAAATTTCCTTCTATGAAGAAAAGATTGGGGCCCATGTAAACATCCCACTGACAGTTCCCAATGAGTTATTTTAGCCAAGTATTAGCACCTGGATGACAGACAGTCCAGCACTGCATGTTAAATAACAAATCAGTTGCCTCCGTGGCAGAGGAGTACTGCCACAACGGCAGTACATTTTCAGAAGGAATTTTTTTCTCCCTCCACCCCTCCCGTCTTTCCTTTTTTATTGAATATGGCTGTTCAATTCTTCATCCTATTTTTCAAGCTGACTTGCTCTGCCGTCAGCAGTTTACTTTTCTTTACAGTATCTGTCAAGTTACTCAGGTGACGGAAGACAGGACTTTGATAATTAGTTTGGGGCGGGTTAAGGAGTGTTTGAGTAGGCAAGCAAGGCATCCAGATAAACAGGTAGTTAGTTTGGTTGATTGCAGAGAAGGAAAATGTAAAGGAAAAGCAGCAGACGCAAGATCAAGGACATATCCCTGGAATGTGTTCTTTACAAATATATGTGACAAAATCCTCTAAAGTCTGCAGAATGTGAATTTTATTTTTTTCCTTTTTTTTTTTCCCCCAAGCATCCTGCCTATGTAAATGTTACCACAAAAATATCTCAAGAGCAGGTTTCCCAAAACCCTGTCAGTGTCTATTCGTCTATGTGAATGAGCTGTTTTGGCTAGGGCTTGGTCTAGCCAGGGCACACTTGTGATGCTGTGTTGCTTCTTGCAAACCTGGAGTGATTTAGATACGTATAGCGTTAGTAGATTTCTTTAAGTGCTGGTTGCAACTTTGAAAATTACCTGCAAGCTCCAACTGATCTTTCAACTTTGAAAGTGAAGAATTACTTGAGGAATTCTTGTGGTTTCTTTGTCGTTTAGCGAGAGCCCAGCCAGCTACTGTGGAGGCAAGCGTCCCTGAGGTTGCCTACAAAGGGCACTGTTCCAGAGTGTTTTCTCCTCGAGTGTGCTGCCTGCGCACAGCACTTCCTGTTTATTCAAACATCTTTTTTACCACTCGGCAACCCCCGCTTCACAGAAACAGCCAGAACCCTTCTACAGCAAGAAGACGGAAATCCAAAGGCAGGAGGTGCGCGCTCACTCCGTCAAACTCTTCATTTTCTCTGTAAGTGTCCAGAGAAAAAAAGGACCGTTTTCGCTGCGTTCAACTTTTAAACTAGGGCTCTGCTCCTGCGCAGACATTCTCTGAGGGGCAGAATAAAATGATCCAACTTGTTTACTGCTGTTTTCTCCCCTCCCTCCTCTCTCCATCAAAGGCGGTTTTCTCTTTAGAGATTTGGGAGGGCCGGTTTCTTCTGACTCCTTGTTAATTCACTCTTGCTGTCAAATGTGTCTTCCGATATTATCGGCTAAGTAAGCAGCCTTGTGTGTCGTCAGTAGTTTTATAGGCTCGCCTGTAGATTGAAACCTCTTTCTGCTTATTTGTGACACTGTTTTGTGCTGCCTTCTTTTTCTTCCTGTTATAAGTAGTGTTAAGAGTGCAGGGACGGTGCCTTTGTAATTCTGCCTCTGCAGAATTGTCCCCTGATGTTTGCATCATGACACCGTCATCATTTATGAATCGGTCTTGATAATATTTGTACCAATTTCATGCCAATAAAAGTCAGACTGCTGAAACAAGCACGGTCATTATCTCATTCATATTACTATTGTTTAAACAGGGTGGGCTGCAAAAGGAAAGAGAAAGCCCGCCTCACTTTCTGCGATGGTTGTTAACTTTGATGTTGGAAGGCTCTTTTCAGAATTCTCATTGTGGATAATTAGGATGGCAGGGAAAGCCCTCGGACCTGGGCTGCTGCTTCGCTCTGTGGCGAAGAGTGATGTGATTGTTCTCTTCGTCGTTTCTGTTAAAATGAGTTTTTTAACATGTGGTTTGACATTTTTTTAAAAGAGTTCTACCTTTTCCTGTCTGATGTTGTTGTCCTTCTTGCCTCCCTCCCGTCCCTCCACACCCATTCCCCCAGCCCTGACCCCCAACTTCAGTATAATTGGTAAGCCAGGTGCTAATTTTTTAAAAACTGTATACCGGCCAGGGAATAGACCGGAAATGGAAAATTAGCTCTTTTGATCTTAAGGGATTTGTTATTACAGTGAGCCTTGGTCGTGAGTCCTCAGACTAAATATCCTTAAATTTCAGTGTCTAAAACAGCATCTATTAGTATAGAGAAAGAAATGTGCTCTGTAGTTGTCCAAACCTCTGATGGAAGAAACATTTAAATAAATAAATTAAATAGATGTGTGTACGTATTCCTCTGCTGGCTTTTTTAATGTTCAGAAGTTGTTCTACTTTGTAAGAAAAAAATTGTGTTTATAACTGCCTTCAGGACAATTTGTGTAACAGTAGGAGTAATTGCAGGGAAAATGGAAAGAGTGACTGAAGGTATTTACTCAGATGTTAGTGTAGGTGTGGGGGCCGCAAATTCAGTGTGGGAACAGTGGGCCGCTTTTCTTGGTATCTCAGTCTATTTGATGACCATCAAATTTCCCAGCTCACTGGTTTTGTTTTTTCTGGATGACATGTTTGATTATTTATCAGAAGGGGAAGGGAGTAGCCGAAGCAAATAAACATGTGACCAAGTTCTGTTTTGTTTTCCACCCAGAAAGCCATGTCCTTTAATAAATATACTGAAAATAATAAATGTATTGTTTTATGATAAAAGGAAACTATATGTGCCACTTTTTAAAAGGCAAGTGAGTTAACCCTTAAGACTCAGAAGCCCTTTTGCCTTTTTCAAATTTCCAGGCTTTTTTTTTAACTGAGAATTGGTCTGTTGTGTTGTATGGTTTTTATGATACAGGATTTCCCAGGATTAGCTTCAGCTGTTCAGTAGTTTGACTTCTCTAGATGCTTTGCTTAGTTATGCCTGCTTCAGTAGCTCTTTTATGGTGTGTGTGTATGCGTGGCGTGTGTAGCGTGTGTGTGTGTGTGTGTGTGTGTGTGTGTGTTACAGTGACATCATTGAACAAATCAGTAGTAACTCTTACCATTTTCTTGAAGGCTATATTCTGACTTTAGATCTATATATAATCAGCTTCATTAAAGGAAAATATACCAGAATTTTTCCTGTATGTACACAGCATAATATTATTAGCGTCAACTTTTGGTCCTCTCTTTTAAAGGTGTCAAGCAGGTGCTGTAATGCAGTCAACGTGAATTTCTTTATTCCTCAAGAAAACCTTCCTGTCTTTAATATTATGTAGTGTATATAATGATCTTCAGGATGTTTATTTTCTCAATTAAGTCCTCTAGAGATCTAGGAAAAAGGCTCAAATCTACATTAAAAGTAGAATTTTTTAAAAAAGCAAGTGAAATTTTTATTATTTTTTTAATTCTTAGATGAGAGTTGCATGACTGTATATTCTTTACACATAGGCATGCACTGACATATGTGCACAGATGGCCACATTTTTTAATAACTAGAGCATGATTTTCTACACATCCTGATTTATATACATCCAGAAAAAAATGATAGGTATGATCCTAGCACAGTGCCTGGCCGAGTCATATCAAGCTCTACAAATCCCAGCTAAAAATCTGTTTTGTTGCCTATACTGTTTTGGAATGTGAATTGGAAATATGCACACAGAGGGATCCCTTCCTCATTGACTATATAAGGGAACAATGCAGCAGACGCTCAAAGCTCAGCCTCCACCAGTATCTCCTGGCACATATGTAACTGGGATGTGGCTTTGCTCTGGAGAGGAAAATGGAAGCATAGCCTTTCTGTCTCTTCTGTTGTCATCTCAGGTGACTGTCCACAAGGCAGTTAGGTTGGATCATCATACTTGGTACTTACACAGAGCCCTTTGTCTGTGGAAATCAAAGTGCCTGACTAATGCTAACTTGTTAATACTCAGAACACCCTTGGGATATAGGTAGGCTGCAAAGCTTATCCCATTTTTGAGGTGGGAAAATGTCCTGCTGTTAAAATAATTTACAATTTCCGGGTGTGTCTGTACTTAATGGTCAGGCTAGACCTGGAAGGGGTTTTATCTGGATGCCATGAGAAGTGTTTTTCCTGTGACATATTCAGCCCCAACCACAGACAGTCTCATGAGAAAGTGTTTTACCATGAAGAAACTGGACTGGAAAATATAGCTAGTGCGTGGTATTGATGGCGGTGGGAGGGAGGAGCCAGTGAAGAGTAACCATGCTTCATTTTAATCTCTTCGGAGTCAGTTTTATTTTTTTAAGATAGAGCACAGGCTGTAAATTTTGATTTTTGTTTTGTTTCATTTTAACTCTATGATGTTGACAATTTAACTTCCACAAGAATCAAGTTCTTTGCAAAGAAACATGCTGGGTATTGGCTGTGCAAAGTAAGTCAGAAGTTGCTCTGTAGTTGCATGCTTTGGAATAAAAAGAATTGAAACATTCTGTTAACCCTAGATGTTACTATGTGATTCTTCAGTTCGATGTGTCTTGGGCCTCCTTCCAATGGTTACAAAGCACAGTGTAAAAATTAGTCATGTGCCATGAGCAGTTTTAAGTCTCTTCGAAAGCTTTTCCAGAACTCTCTAAGGGAGGGTGGTAGTGTTTAGGGTGTTCGGCTCCCAATACTGTTTGTTTATTGGAACCTGAATGTAGAAATTAGATTAGAAAAATCTCTATTCGACATGTTTTAATTTTTAAAAGTAATTTTCAGAAAACGATAAATAATATTCAAGTTTTGCTTAAGAAAATTACTTAAGCATGCTCCCAAATATTGGCAATGTCTCATATGTAGCTGATAATATTATATACTTCATTTTTTTATTTTTCTAGTTCATTTATGCATTTTTCTTCTACTATGAGCTTATTACTTTCATAGTCAGTAATTATTTATAAAGCACTTTCTAAAATCACTACGGAAGCCCTTAATGGATGTCAGACCCTAGTGTATGTACTTTACAAGAATTAATTATGATATAGGAACTTTTATTTCCTCCCATTCTTACAGATGAAGAAACTGAAGCACTGAGTGGTTAAGTAAGTTGTCCAAGGTCGCACAGCTAGCAAGTGTTAGAGCTGGGGTTCAAATCCATACAGAATGACTGGTGGGTGCTAAACTTCTGTAGAAATATGTTAATATTTTTTAGAGCAAACTTCTGTTTCTTTAAAATTGCTGTGATTCTCGCAAGGTCAGTAATTCCCCCAAATTCCCAAAGAATCTTATTTCTTCATGCCTGGAGACTCAAGTTCTACCTTATGCTAAACTGTGGTTACTGGAAGTTCCAAAGATCATTGTCACTCTGTGAACACAACTGTCTGATGAACACAGTTTTGTTTTTAATATCCTTTTAAAGAAAATATTTCTAATTCCTTGGCCAGAGCAATTAAATCTGTTTCTCTTTTATGGTAGTCTGTATCTGTGTATGTATATGTATATATGTATGTGTGTGTATGTGTGTGTGTATGTGTATATATGTATGTGTATATATGTATGTGTGTATGTGTGTGTGTGTGTGTGTGTATACACACACATATATATGCATTTATAGTTATATAAAGGATAAAATCTTCAAAAAGTTCACTATAAAGTTACCTTTGATTGTGACATGGATTAAATTAAATATATTCTTCTAAAGGTTTCTAAATTTTTCTTTTAAGGTCTGTCATGTTAAGCAAGTAGTTCTGATTTCATGTGAATGGAAAAATTAGAAAATCCATGGATTTGCAGATTGGTGGCCATTTTTGGTTGAGTCAGTCCTGAAGTACAAGTGAAGAGATTTCTAATCCAGACTGTGTGACCTTTGGCATATTATGTAAACTTTGTTTACATAAAATAATTTAGAACCAAGGCAGGTATGCGGTTGGCATTCAGTAAATGTTAGCTGTCTTGGTCTTTTTCATCAGCGGTGTCATCATCAGTATCATCATCTCCCCCTAGCTAACTATTTGGCCTGTAGGCAGCTGTTTCTGCTGTATTGTTCTGAGTCAAAGAAAGGTGTCGGTTTGGGTTTGGTGAGGGTCAGAAAGTGCCTTTGCCAGGGGAAGAAGCCAGGACTCACAGTTGCAAGTCATCCATGTGAACACAGGTAAGTAAAATAACCCCTCCATTCCTGTTTGCTTTTTGTACATTGAACAAAGATTCCTTTGGGTTTGACAGAGGCTGCGATGATTCTCTCAGTGTCCCTGTTTAGACCACACTAATAGTTTGAGATCACTGGCAAACAGGAATCTTTGCTTTCCACAAAATGTATTTTCTTATGTATGGGGCAATGTACTATAGTAATTGTTTCATTTAGTAAGTAATTATCATGACCAGGTGCTATGCTAAGGATTTTCCTTGCACATCTCACAGAATCCTTATTTTTTAACTTCTCCGCTCCTATTTTCCATATGTATTGACTGAGTATATTAATACCTCAAAGAAATGTGAAATGTGAAAATTAGTTAATATAATGTGTATATACTATTTAGTAGTTGTCTGACAATAAATTCTCAAAATTTTTCAACTTTTATTGGTATCTTTCTCATCCCCAATGACCAGGGACCAGAACAGTTTTAGAATACTGTTGTTTGGAAATGCAAATCAAAACCACTATGAGCTATCACCTCACACCTGTTAGCACAGCTGTTATCAAAAAGCAAGAAAAAACAAGTGTTGGCAAAGATGTAGAGAAAAGGGAACCCTCGTGCACTGTTGGTGAGAATGTAAATTGGAGCAGCTACGATGGACAACAGTATGAAGGTTCCTCAAAAAATAAAAAAATAGAACTATTATATGATCCAGCAATGTCACTGCTGAGAGTTTAGCCAAAGGAAATTGAATCACTATCCCCAAAAGATATCTGCACCCCCATGTTCGTTGTAGTGTTATTTACAATAGCCAAGACGTGGAAACCACCTAAGTGTTCATCGATAGACAATTGAATAAAGAAGAGGTGGTCCATATAAATAATGGAATATTATTCAGCCACTCACACACAAAAATGAAATCCCGCCATTTGCGACAACATGGATCGACCTTGAGGGCATTATGCTAAGTGAAATAAGTCATACAGAGAAAGACAGATACTGTATGAGCTCACTTATATGTGGGATCTAAAATGCTCAAACTCAGAAACAGACTGGTCATCGCCAGAGGCAGGGGATGGGGAAATGGGTGAAGGTGGTCAAAAGCTACAAACTGCCAGTTGTAAGATTAATTAAGTTCTAGAGATGTAATATATAACATGGTGACTAAAATTAATAATACTGTATCTTATATTTGAAAATCAGTAAGAGAATAGATCCTAAAAGTTCTTTCTCGTCCTGAAGAAAAAAATGTAGCTATGTGAGGTGATGGGTTTTAACTAAAATTATTGTGGTAATTGTATGTATGTATGTATGTAGGTATGTATGTATGTATGTATGTATGTAATCATCATGCTGTACACCTAAAACTGTTACACTGTTATATGTTAAGTATATCTCAGTAAAGGGGAGGGGCTTTCAGAGAAAGTACTTTTTTTAAACGAATACAGTTATTTAACACCCTCCAGCCCCAACAAAAAGCTTACAATTATAGCTGAGTGTGAGAATCTACAATAGGTGTTTAAAAATAGGGGCCAGGCATCCTACTGGACCTGAAAGCCATGCCAAGTGGACAGAGAGGAATAGGTCTACCTTAAATGAAAGCATAGCATAGGCATGGGTGTTTAGGTGCATGAACTATAGCTGTACTTCAGTTAAATTGTAAGAAACCTATGTTCTCTTAGCTCAGCCTCTCCATTGTTTGATTTATGAAAAACTCTTTTTGAAAAATCTTAACCTTGGCTCAGGTGAACCAAAGAACAGGGGATTTGTCCCCGTTCAGGCTTGAAGAACAGATGAGAAGCATGCTGATGACACCATCAGTATCCCAAGAGAAGATGGATGAACTCCTTCCTGTGTGTCTGCTTGGGATTTGCCATCAAACTCATAGGAACCCAGGATGCTACAGTAATTCAGAAGCAGCACTGGTCCCTTGGGTTGGGGGACATTAAGAACATTGCTACTTAAAGGAATTGGATTGTGAACAGAATTTTTAGGGAAAGGTAGAATTTATTTTTTTAATTGAAAAATTTCTTTTTAATTTTTAACAACTTTATTGCAATCTCTTTGACATATAGAAATCGTATATGTTTAAGGTATACAACTTGATGTTTTTATATATGTATGCATTGTGAAAAGATCACCACAATCAAGCTAAATAACTTATCCATCACCACTACATAGTTATCCTTTTGTATGTCGTGAGAAGATTTAAGATGTATCCTCTTGGAAAATTTCAAGCATATAATACAGTATTACTAAGTAGAGTTACCAGCTGTAGATCAGATCTCCAAAACTTACTCATTTGACAGGACTGAAGCTCTGCCTTTTACCCATCTCCCCGTTTCCCTTCTCCCCAGCCCTTGGCAACAATCAGGCTACTCTCTGCTCCTAAGAGTTCAGCTTTTTAAAAAAGATTCCATGTATATGAGGTCATGCAGTATTTGTCTAGGAAAGGCAGAATTTAAATGGAGAAGATTGCCTTATAAATGTGGGCAGAGAACATGAAGATCAGAAATACAAATGTGGCCATGGCTCCAAGAGTCCTGGGACTGGGAAGATCTGGTTGAAAAAAACAAGTCTTTGTGTGGGGGGAAGAGGCAGATAAAGTTAGGTGTGAAACCCTGAAAGGGCCTTTCCCTTCATCCTGAAGGCAAAGGGACCCACATTCGTTCATGCATTTTTGGCTCGCTGGGATCGCATATCCATTTGCCAGGACCATGGCTGTTATTTGGTTTAATCAATGACCTTGGTAGAATGTGAGTGTCAAGTTCTCAAGAGACAATGTTTTTGATTTTTTGCTTTTCCATGTTAACCACTGCTAGACTTGTGACCTTGGGCAAGTCACAGAACCTCACAGTCTTTTAGTTTTTCCACTTTAAGTCAGTATCGTAAACCCTTTCTCTGCTTCCCTTAGAAATGTTGGGAATAAGAAATAAAATAAGTTGAAAACAACTAACTGACATAATGCCTGGCACATAGTAAACAATTCAATACATTGTTTTTATTTTAGTATCCTCAATAGAAGGAGTTATTACCCTTACTTGTCTCTATGTTTCCAGATGTCCTCATTTCTCAAATTGTTAAACAGATGTAATTTTTGCTATTTGCAATAACTGCTTCGAGAAGTATAAGTTATTGGAGGCCAATAGGCTTTTTTTTTTTTTCTGTGTTGGCTAACTTTGGCCAAGAGTGACTAGGTCTACCTTTTAGATTATTAGTCTTATTTTGGGTCTTTCCCCTCTTCCCATTTCTCTCTCTCTCTCTGTCTCTCTCTCTGTCTCTCTATCTCTCTCTCTCTCTCTCTGTCTCTCTCTCTCTCTCTCTCTCTTTATCTCTACTGGAATGTTGTCTCTTAACTGGTTTTCACTCTTGCTTCTTTGCCCAAAATTCAGGTTAGGGAAGGAAGGTTTTTCATGAAGCAAAGCATTCACAGGTGTTCATCACCTCTTAAGGCACCCCAAGAGTGTGTGACTCAGAGGGAAAAAAGGATACAGCATCATATTTGTTTGCTCAGAAACTAGGTTCAGTGTTACTAGTAAAATCATAGAAAATTTTGAGCATGACTATAGCCAGATTCTTCTCCGGCTTCAAAAATAGCAAGTCTCATTCCAAGGTATGAAAAGATATGAATCTGGATTCTTCATAATGAGAGTTGCTGGGCTGCAGCCTCATAAAAGGCAATTGCAGTAAACAGTGGGTTACTCCGGTGAGTTAATAGATCCCTTTGATTTATTTTTCCTTGCATTTGACCCCCATGTTTTCTACTTTGAGAACTTGGAGAAGGACTAGATGGACCAATTTATTTATTTTTGGACATAATCTAGTCCTTCCTTTAATGGAGGGAAATGGGTTTAATGCAGCATCCGACTTAACATTTTAGATATTTTCTAATAAACTTGACTTCTGTTTTTACTTCACTGCAATATTCATATCGCCTACAGCCATAGCACCCCAGGCTGTGGCACTGTCAACTCTCATGAGCTAGACAGGCTCAGGCTTGGGCCATGCTGGAATGGAATCCCTCTAAAGACAACTCGGGTGCCGGAGATTTGGTGGTGGTGATTCAGCATCTGGCAGCGGCTCCAGCATGGAGCAGCCAACCAGTGCCTCAGCAAGGTGCTTGTAGGACCTTATGTTAATAGGTGTGTGGAGTAGGAGTATGATGGCGGGTTGTTTCACCTCTTATAAGAGACTTCAAACAGACTTCCTGACTGTAGCCATTAAACTTATTTCAGCTGATTTTGCAAGACAGTCATAGATATCCTTTTTCTTTTTGTCTCATGAAAGTTTTTAACCTTTACTTTTTTTGGCAAGAAGTATTCTCTAATTGGATACTTTAATAAAAAAGGTTATTAATAATTGCTAATGAATATAGGGTTTGCTCACCCCTTTCTACTTCCTAGGTTTGCTTTAGGGGTGGGATTTGTAGCAGAATACCTCCTCCTTTCTAGAGCCATGTGATATTCCTGTGTCCATGTCTCCTGCAGTCGGTGTGTGGGGTGGCATGTTAACCCCAAAGCAGTAATGCTGACAAGTCATGGCATGACACAAGGGCACTGGTTACACGAAGGGCACGAGCACGAAGTTACACACTTCGGTTCTCCTCCATCCCAGCTTTTCCCAAAAAAAAAAACAAAAAGCAAAAAAAAAAAACACTATTTGTTATCTTTTCTCCCAATAAAGTATACGCTAATGAATTGCCGACATTAAAATAAAAGCATACACACATAACTTCCCTGCCCTCATGTCTTTGCATTATTTGTTTAATTAAAACAAAAATGAGAAATGTAACTAAGTGTTGTAGCAGTGATAACCACTACATGCATAGCTTGAAGAACATAAAATCATGTCAATAAGGATTTGGGTAACCTGACAATGGAACTAGATCTAGAAAGTGGAGGTTCAAGCTGGTATGGATTGATAAAGAATTTGTAGTGGTCCAGGTGGTGGAAAGATGTTGTGTCATGGCCTCGTTTTTCCCTACCCCTAATACCTTGGGCTAACACTGCCCATGGCCATATCTGCTTTTGCAGTTAGGACAATGATAGTAGGGCTCTTTGAGTTTCCTATTTTCTGTTCCTTTTTATTTTAATTCCAATAGATAATGTTGGAGTGCTATAGCAGTGAGGTTGTCTCTGCTCCGATTTTTCACCATGGCTGTCTAGATGTTGTCTTGTTAACGGTTTGCAAAGACTGTGGAACGTTTTGGGAAATCTATGCCTTCTCTAAATATCAGCTATCATGATATGCTCTCAAAGCATAGGATCCTTTCCCCAGCTGTTAGAACTCTGAGGATGGATGATGATACACGGAACCTTTCCCTTCTAGGTCACTGATTCAGATTCAGTTTCCGAGTTGATCTAAGGCTTTTGCTGTCGCCACCACCCGCCCTCCCCTGCTTTTGGGGGTCAAGCCAAGTGAACCAACTACCAATGAATGCTCAGTCTGTACCTTTATTTGCAGTATCATAGAGTAGACCAAGCAGTCACTGTTAAAGGCTCTCTGATTTTTTGATGATTGTTACCTTCTGTATATGAAAATTTTAATAGGGAAAGTGCTTTTGTAATTATTGTTTTACTTATGACACTAGTAATGTGACCTGATATTTCCCTGAACTTCTAATATTTTCACAATCACTAGAATCCCTCCATGAAATTAGCTTACTTTTCCATTTTCCCATCATAATCAAGTGCTCCATTTGTAAATATCATACGTGTATATGATAGTTATATAAATATGTATTTGCATTCTTGCTGGAAAACTCACTGCCTTGGAATGTTGTTGATTCTATATGAATGTATCTAGTCCCGTCAGCCACTATGATTTTTTTTAAGTGATCCACACACCTTCTTTCCATCCTGTACTGCATGATTACTTTGTATAAAGCAAGGAGGTGTGATGGAGTCTCCCTGCATACGTGGTCCCAGGTCTTGCTACAGAGCAATTGTCAGATCGTGTGAAGTCATGAGGACTCGTGTTAAGATGGTTGTTAGTTGCTGGGATTGCACCAAGATAGCAAATTATTTCAGGGGAAAAAAAGGCTCTCTGGAGGGACTCAAGGTGTACATAGAGGTTGAGAAATGAAAGAGAACATGATTTCTTTCCTACTAAGCTTCTCAAGCTGCTTTTTATTGCTAGCTTTTCCTCCCACCCCCATATGCACAGTGACCGTTGATTAGCCTGTGAAATTATCTGAGAAACAGGTTTGATCTTGAGGGGTGGGGAGAGTCTAGGAAAAGAAATTAGAGGAAGAGTGGCTGACTCATAGCAGCCTTTGAAGCTGGAAGTGGGACAACTTCTCAGGCAGACAGGAAATAACCAGCTCTTCTCAACTGGCCAATAGCACATGTTGTCTTTATTCTGAGGGTGTTCAGGACCTCACACCCGATTGAAGAGATTCAATCTGAACTGCTGTAAATTATCTGTGGGAAGAAACACATGTTCAAAGTTTGCAACTAGTTTTAAATAGTTTCAGATAGAAGAACGCATGGATGTATTTTGTTTTCATGTCCCACTTCCTTTTCAGAAAATCAAAATGAGTTTGATCTTTAAGAACAGCCAATTCGTAATGCCCTTGCATCTTAGCTAAATTCTAAAATTATTTTGGGCAACTGATTGCAAGCTTTGTTTATATAAAACTGTGTCCAGCGGCATCTTGGGGAATCTCAGAATACAGATGGAGACCTAAGACAGGAGGTGGCAGACTTTTCCGGTAAAGGGTCAGATAGGCTCTCTGATTTTTTGAGCTTTGGGGGCCATACGATATCTGTCACAAATACTTAACTCTACTTTGTGGCCATAGATGGTAAGGAAGCAAATAAACATGACTGTGTTCAAATAAAACTTTATGTGTGGACACTGAAATTTGAATTCCATATAATTTTCACATGTCACAAAATAGTCTTCCTGTTATTATTTTCCCTTTTGTTTCAATAAGTAAAAACCATTCTTATGAGCTGAACAAAAACAGGTGATGGGTTAGATTTGGTCCATGGACTATATAGTTTGCCATCCCATCACCTAAACATTGCAGTTAGTCATATTTTTTGAAGACCTCTATGTATCAGTGCTTATCTCAGATCTCCTTACCAAGTATATTATTAAAAAAATTGTATGAAGTCTTCTTCTGCCGGCTTGCTTTGTGTATGTGTGCGTGTTTACTCAAACCATATTTTGTGTAAACTTGATGTTTCTTAAAATACAGTAAACATGTTTTTGAACATCAGCTACCTTGAAAAACATGCTAAACATAGGGATTCCTAGCCCCTAAAATATAAGCACCTGCTATGAACTCGAGATGTAAATAGCTCAAAAGTTGTAAACATGCTTATGTAAAACATAGTTTATAAATAACAGATGGTATTTATTTACTAGGAATGTGAAGGCACTGATGAGAATAAAGTAATCTTGAACCAATAGAATGGAAGGTGTGTCAGAAATGTCCAAGTCTCCGGTTAGAATAAATGCATGCCCTGCCAAACTAGCAACCCAGCACCAATCTCCCTGAGTACTGAGTACTGAGCTGGCTGTTGCCCATGGCGTGCTTACCATAAGGTGACTCCAACCCTTCGTGTAATTTTTGTACCTGGAAGCAGAGATGACAGCCAAGGCAGAGAAGGAGACTAGCCAATCCAGAGATGGAGGCGCAGTGTATGCCTTTTACCTCTTTCTCTGTTAGCTCTCAGAGCCATTTATTTTAGCTTATTGAAGGAAAATAAATGGGAATGTGTGCAACTGGACTCTAAGTGCCCGGCTTTATCAGTCACCTGCACTCTATGACATCTTTGAACTGTGTCTTTACTGTAACCTGAGCCTAGCACTCAAATACAGCACTGAGTTATGCAGTGCCAGGCGGTCGTCACATCTGTAGTAAAGGAAACATAGACTCAACCCAACCCAGGAACGGTCACCAAGAGTAAAAGGTCCCCAGAGTTGGGATGGGACCTTTTTTTTTTTAATTTTTATTTTTCAATTAAAGTTGGCATTCAATACTATTTTATATTAGTTTTAGGTGTACAGCATAATGGTTAGACATTTATGTAATTCATGAAGTGATCCCCCTCATTAGTCTAATGCCGACCTAGCAGTCTGCATAGTTATTACAATATTGTTGACTACGTTCCTTATGCATACTTTACATCCCCATGACTGTTTCATAACTGCCAGTTTGTACCTATTAATCCCTTCACCTTTTTCACTCGGCCTCCTACCCACCGCCTGCCCACTCCCCACCCCCATCTGGCAATCACCAGTTTATTCTCTATATCCATGAGTCTGTGTCTGTTTTGTTTGTTTGTTTATTTTGTTCATTAGATTCCACATATAAGTGAAACCATATGGTATTTGTCTTTCTCTGGCTTATTTCAGTTACCATAAAATCCTCTAGGTCCACCCATGTCATTACAAATGGCAAGATTTCATTTTTTTAATGGCTGAGTAATATTCCAGTGTGTGTGTGTGTGTGTGTGTGTACATACACCACCTCTTCTTTATCCAGTCATCTGTTGATGGGCACTTAAGTTGCTTCCATATCTTGGCTAATGTAAATAATGCTGCAGTGAACATAGGAGTGTGTATATCTTTTCAAATTTGTGTTTGGGTTTTTTTTTGGATAAATATCCAGAAGTGGAATTGCTGGGTCATAAGATAGTTCTATTTTTAATTTTTTGAGGAGCCTCAAAACTGTTTTCCATAGTGTCTGTACTAACTTGCAATCCCACCAACAGTGTGCGAGGGTTCCCTTTTCTCCACATCCTTGCCGACACTTGTTTTTTGTTTTATTGATGATAAAACAAAATTCTGACAGATATGAAGTGATATCGCATTGTGGTTTTAATTTGCATTTCTCTGATGATTAGTGACATTGAGCATCTTTCATATGTCTATTGGCCATCTTTGAAGAAACGCCTATTTAGATCCTTTGCCAGTTTCAATTTTTAATTGATTCATTTGGTTATTTTTTTGGTTTTTGTTTTTGGGATTTTTGGTTTTTGTTTTTTGGGTTTTTTTTAGTGTTGAGTTGTATGAGTTCTTTCTAAATTTTGGATATTAACCCCTTATCAAATGGCGTTAATTGGCAAATATCTTCTCCCATTCAGTAGGCTATCTTTTCATTTTGTTGATGATTTCCTTAGCTGTGCTAAAACTTTTTAGATTGATGTAGTCCCTTTTGTTTATTTTTTTCTTTTGTTTTCCTTGCTCAAGAAAAAAATATCAGAAAAAATGTTACTAAGAGCAACGTCAGAGAGTTTACTGCTCATGTTTTCTCCTAGGAGTTTTATGATTTGGGGTCTTACGTTTAAGTCTTCAATCCATTTGAGTTTATTCTTGTATATGATGTAAGAAGGTGGTCCGGTTTCATTTTTTTGCATGGGTCTGTCCAGTTTTCCCAATGCTATTTGTTGAATAGACTTTCTTTACCCCGTTGTATATTCTTGCCCCTCGGTCATAGAGTAAATGAGCATATATAAGCATGAATTTATTTCTGGGCTCTCTACTCTGTTCCATTGATCTATGTGTCTGTTTTTATGACAGTACCATACTGTTTTAATTACTGTAGCCTTGTAGTATAGTTTGATATCTGGTAATGTGATACCTTCAACTTTTTTCTTCTTTATTAAGATTGCTTTGACTATATGGGGTCTTTTATGGCTCCATATAAATTTTAGAATCATTTGTTCTAGTTCTTTGAAAAATGTCCTTGATATTTTGATAGGAGTGGCATTGAATCTATAGATTGCTTTGGATACTATGGACATTTTAATGATGTTAATTTGTCCTACCTACGAGCACGGTATATGCTTTCATTTATTTGTATCTTCTTCAGTTTCTTTCTTCAATGACATAATTTTCCAAGCACAGGTTTGTTCTTGGCTAAATTTATTCCTAGGTATTTTTTTATGCAATTATAAATGTGATTGTTTTCTTAATTTCTCTTTCTGATAGTTCATTATTGGTGTGTAAAAATGCAACTGACTTTTGAATATTTTGTATCCTGCTATTTTACTGAATTTATCAGTTCTAACAATTCTTTTGGTTGACTTTTTAGGGTTCTCTCAATGTAGTATCATGCCATCTGCAAATATGTTTTACCTCCTCTTTTCCAATTTGGATGCCTTTTATTTCTTTTTCTTGTCCGATTGCTGTGGTTATGACTTCCAATGCCATGTGGAGTGAAAGTGGTGCAAGCTGACATCCTTGTCTTGTTTCTGATCTTAAGGGAAATGTTTTGAGCTTTTCCTCATTGAGTATGATGTTAGCTGTAGTTTGTCATATATGGCCTTTATTATGTTGAGTTATTTTCCCTCTATTCTCACTTTGCTGAGAGTTTTTATCATAAATGGATACTGGATTTTGTCAAACATTTTTTCTGCATCTATTGATGCGATCATATCATTTTTATTTTTTAATTTTTAATTTGGTGTATCACATTAATTGATTTGAAGATATTGAACCAACCTTGCATCTGGAGAATAAATCCCAAGTGATCATGGTGTATGATCTTTTTAATATCTTGCAAGATTCAATCTGGTAATATTTTGTTGAGGATTTTTGCAGCTATGTCCGTCAGGGATATCGGGCTATAATTATCTTTTTTGCAAATATCTTTTTCTGGTTTTGGAATCAGGTTAATAGTGCCCTTGTAAAATGAGCTAAGGAGCCTTCCTTCCTCTTGAATTTTTTGGAATAGTTTGAGAAGAATAGGTTTTGATTCTTCTTCAAATGTTTAGGTATGGGACCTTTTAAGTTATTTACATTAGCATTTGGTCTGGAACTTGAGTCACCCTTGGTTCTTGCTTCCTAAAAGATAATTTTTTTCATTTCTTGTTTTCTCTCTGTTTGTTTCTCTACTTCCGTCTATCCCCATCTCTCATACACATACAAACACATGTCCACATACCTTATTAGCTTAAATCTAAATGATCTAATTTTATTTCCAAGCAGGATATATTTTTTTATATATGCATCAATTTTAGGTGTACAGCACTATAATTTGACATGTGTATACACTACTGAGTGATCACCCCCTAAAGTCTAGTTACTATCATCATACAATTGCCACTCTTCACACCAAACAGGATATCTTGAGGGACCTTTCTCCAACTGTGATGGAGATACTGTTTTGAAAATAAGAAAGGTTTATCCTAACTCCTTAGTTGTATTGAAAAAAAAAAATCTATGCGGTCAGGCAGTGAGTCTGAGATGAAAGAAATTAATCTGGTCTTGATGCATTTAACAGGTAAAAATGGCTATCAAGTAAGCATGTAAGGGAAACACGGTGGACATGTGCTGTGGTCAGGTTTTCAGTGCAATTTCCAAAGGAGATTCCATCAGTCATTCCAAAGTTTTTCCATTGACCAACAGCGAATGTGACAGTGAGCATTTTTGACTTTCTATAAATTGTAAATACCAGAGATCTGTATTATAATGCTCAAATGCATAGTTTTGTATACTAGGCTTTTTTTCCCTCTTTTTTTTTGTGTGTCAATTTAAAATCTAGATTACAGTAATTTATATATCATGGAAGTCAGAAAAGCAACCCTTTAGTGGTTGATTTCGTAGCACTTTATAAGTCCTAATAAATTATGCTTTAAAACTCTAGCTGAGCTAAGTAGATTTGTAGAGGGGAATGAGGTGTAGTACATTGCTCTGACTCTGTTCCCACACTCACGATAATGCCAGGGAATTATTGTGGAATAATTCCTAACAGGTCATATCAAGATGAACAATTCTTTGCACTAGCGTTGTTTCTCCATCCCAAATATTTGAAGTTATTTTACCTGTTTGCATTCGTTTTGAGGAGGAATTTGAAAACCAATTTGCACATCTTCACCTTGTATTCTTCTCTCTTCAGTAGTTTGACTAAAATGTCCCTTTTGTTTCCACAAGTTCCTAAACTTTTTTTGCCCTGTGCAGATATCTCTGATTATCTGCTTTAATGGGGCTCAGTATGAAATGCTCTGAGGGAGCCAGAGTTCTTTGTGTGATTATGTAAGTTCACGTACCCCATGTTGGGTCTGGAAAAGATATTCTATACGTAAATGACTTTTTTTTCTTCAAACCAGCAAAATAATTTCTTCAAACCAGCAAGGATTCCAGTAACTAATTTTAAAATGTATAATCATTGTATAGAGCTAGCTCAGTAAAAATTTGTTGGAAACTCAAGTTCAAGTCCAGTACTTTCCTTTTCTTAAGTGTATTTATGAGAACATGCCCATATAAGAACAGTTTTTTTCCCCTCTGTGTGTGTACTTTTTTTTAAGGACAATATCATCCCTTTTGCTGAAATGAGAAACTGATTGTATAGATTCTCTCTGACACTTGCTTATTTAAATATTGAATACCTCTTCTCCAAATATTTGGTAAAACGTGGTTAGTTATTTTAACAAAGATTGAGAATGTGTGGAATTGTTACTTTGTTTTTCTTTGTTTGCTCTATTTTAGTATTAAATGTATGTAACCTTTCTCCTCTTCCCCACCATATCATTCTCAGAGCTATCTTTTCACTGTCATCTATGCTCCCTTTCTCTGCCTTTCCAGCTAGCAGCCAGACCCTTCTTTACTGATCAGTCTATTACTCTGGGAACTCTTATGGTCACACTTAAAATATATAACAGTTCCCTCTCCTATGTTTAAAAGCCATAAAAACTCATGTGAAATAGCTAAAGAAACATATATATTAGGAGGGGAGATGCTTTTGCTCCTACAGCCACCTTGCAAAGGGGACTATTTTTCTTATATGATATAAATGAAATCTTCACTCTGCCCACTTTTACACCTACGCATGTACTGAGCGTCTCCAAGGAGACAAGGAAACCCAGAGTCCAGTAATGGTAAATCCTCCTCAGAGATAGCAGGCTGGGGCCTCAGGCAACTCTCCCAGGCGTCTTGGCTTCCAGAGCCCCTCTCAGACAGGCTCTTTTCTCCAGGCTCTTCCAGGCAGATTTAAACAAGTCTCTCCCTTCCCGGACGCAATGAAATAGCCTGTATATTACACCTGAAGGGCTGGTTGCGGTGAGTTCAGTAGGCATCAGGACTCCCTAGGACAAGAGGGGTGGGTGCAGTGGGGAGGTGGGATAGAAGGGTTCCATCAGTCCCAAGATCTTTTCTTTGTCACCCATTTATTTATCTGTTCTTCCGTTTCATTCTCTCCCTTTTTGCCTGTTAGACACAAAGGCACCACTTGACCTTAAAAAGTATCTTAATAATATTGTTTGTCACAATAGTGTAGTCATGAGCTTAATTTAGTGAGGTTGTCCTTTTAGGAGAAGTACCGCTCTTGCTGATTCAACAATTTTATGCGTCCGCTCATGAACGGTAATTCTCTTGACCACTCTATGTTCCTTTTCTCCTGAGTTTAATGCACAGGAACCCCCATGCCATGCTCCTTTTCTTTCACACTACCGTGACACTGTAAGTTTTCTTCAAATGAGATACACACTATTTTCTTATAGAAATGAAGTCTCTGCTCCTCTTTGAGGAAAAGGCTACCATTGAAAGTCCGTTATGCACATTTTCTAAGACCGTAGTATTAGATCCTTTTGATACACTGACCACATGTATGTGTGCATCTTCTTTGAGACACAAATAATTAGTTACCATTTAGAGATTTTTATTGGTGTGACCACCAAGAAATCTCATTTGTCTCTAAATGCTAAACACATTATTTAATGCGCGTTCTTGATGTCTCTTCCATGTATACATTTGTGGTTCTCAGCGGAATATATTCAAATAACCTAACTTCTCGTGATCATCTAGCACAGTGTCTGAAAACTTGAGCTTCCTATTGCTGATCCAGCTGCTCTTTTTGGTAAGGTGTGGCTAGCTGTCATTCCTATTCAATTCTTTGACAGTGAATGTCCCCATAAGGGTTTATTGATGACACGTTGTTTTATTTGAAGTTTTAAAAAAGATTTGTCTTAATGTATAGCACAGAGAATATAGTCAATAATATTGCAATAACTTTGTATGGTGACAGATGGTGAGTAGCCATATTGTGGTGATCACATCATAAAGTATGTAAGTGTAGAATCACTGTGTAGTTATGCCTGAAACTAATATAATACTGTATGTCAAGTATACTTTAATTAAAAACAAAAAAGATTTGTCAGTCATACATCCTGCACTTAGGAGGCCTTTCCTCTTTTTGTTTTGCTTTACCTCCAGTTCATGTCACTTTTTCAGCTACCGCCTTTAGATGCAAACCATCCTGTGGCATAGGCTTGAAAGAGCCACTTGTAGTAACCAGTTTGGGTACATAATGTACCCTATGTGGACTTAGAAGTCCAATTTGCAGTTTTTCTCTTACATATTCCATCGGGGTGATCCTTGAGCATATAGCTCATCTGTTTTGATCTTCCTTCCCAAATAACTTTATCCATAGTTTGGTGCACCATTTAACTCTTCCTCTTTATTTGGACTCAGATGTGGTGAAAGTGTTACTTTCAACTTGCATTGCCAGGTTCCCCCAAGAAAAATAGGAGGAGGGTGAAGGTACCTCCGAAATGAGCCTTGTATTGTCTGCTAGGTTTCTGTCTTTGCCCAGGTCGTTCATGGCTTCTCTCTGCCATTCTTTCTCAAAAGTCCTAATCATTCATGCTTTAAGTTTTATGTCAGAGTTTTTGTAGGAATAAAGTGTCTACTAAGATGAGTTGCTATGCCTAAAGAACTGTGCATGAAACTGCTTAAATCTAAGAAGATATAAACAAATTCTGGAAAGTTTTCCAGCTTAGGCTGGTAGAAAGTTCTTTTTGCTGTTTCGTTTGTCTGGAAATGGGAAAGTCAGGATCCCGTTCTGAAGTGCACTTCCTGGAGTCCTTTTTTGAAAGAGGCCCTGAACCTGTGTAGTAACGGAAACATTTTTCTTTCGTTTTTCCGTTCAGGCACTTCAAGTGGCAAGACAGCTCCTTCTTCAGCAGCAACAACAGCAACAAGTTAGTGGATTAAAATCTCCCAAGAGGAATGACAAACAGCCAGCCCTTCAGGTAACAATTCTTTTTTTAAAATAACATTTTATACTTCAGGATAGCTGACAAGCAGTTCAGAACTGGATTGTACTGAGAATTGCAAACCATATAAGAAAATCTTATGCAGAAGGTACATTTTTAGTTTATCAGCAGAGTATGAAATTTTAGGAAAAATGTCTATTCAACCAAAAGTTTTGCTACTGGGAGTAAGAGCTACTAATTAGTTAATATAATAGGAGGATGAGTAGTTGTAGGTGTGGGTTGCTTAATAGTCAGAGTGGCTTATCACTGAGAAAAAGTTCATAGTACTCAAATATGTCACTTCATTCTCTATTGATGGATCTAGAAATTCTCTCATGATGTGTGATATACACATACCTTACTTTAGTGCAGTGGTTCTCACCTAGGGGAGATTTTGCCTGCCAGGGGACAGTGGGCAATGACTGGAGACATTTTTGGTTGTCACAACTTGGGGGGTCATGAGTGCTACTGACAATCTGGTAGGTAGAGGCAAGGGGTGCTGTTAAACATCCTATATTGCATAGGAAGATTTCCCAAAACACAGAATTATTCAGCCCAAAATGTCAAGAGTGTTAAGAACCATTATTGGGATTGAAGAGAATATGGTATTTTTAATATACCTAGTCAGGAATGTAATACACACTCCGTTGTTCAGTGGATGTTTTCAGTATACTTCTGAATTATTATTAAAAAATGATGACCAATTTTTATTTAAAGATACCAAAAAAGATTGTTTTAGTAACCTCTCATTTCAGGCACATGAGGACAGGGGTTAACAGACTAGAAGAAGGAGTGAGTTCATGAAAATCTAATTTAGATTATGTATTGGGCAGAAAATTGTAGTAGAAATTTCAAAGGAACTTGACTCGGGGTATTCATACTCACATCCAAGACAGGGCACTTGCAGGTACTAGATAGCTCAACTACTTTCATTGCTGAGGGTGGGCATCCCCAAAATGGGAGACTAAGGTGAGTTTCTCACACGAGACTTTTTGGAACAGAATCTATACACAGTTGCTGAATGGCATAACTTGGTGCTAATTAATTTGATCACGAGGTTACCTCAGATTCTAGATTGTATTGACTTTTCTCAGATCAGAGTGAACCAATACCCATTTCTAAATTATACAACAAAGATCAAATTGACCTCGGGCAACAAGTTTTAGTTCTACATATATTTGGGAAACCATCATTGTTGAAGCAAAGTTCAGCACTGTAGCAATAGTTTATTGAATGGTTGAATGAAAATATGCGTTGTTTACTAACACTTCCAAAAACACTTACTTGGTAAACTCTCACCAATCCTAATGCCTTTTAATGTGTGTGAATGCTAGGGACATTTTTAATGAGTTACAGTGCCACTGAGGTCCATGTCAGGTGCTATCAGAAGTGCTTTGTTGTGCAGATGTCTTAAGAACAGCTCTGGAGGATGAAATATGACTGTGTTGACCTTTCGGCTGTGAGCTTATTTGTCAGGATTCAAATAAGTTGAAAGGATCAAACTGAACAGTTTCCGTAGTCAGACTGGGAATTGTGTTTCAGAGGTCAGCAGTGGAGGCCACATTGCAGATTCCAGAACATAGCCAATTGTTGGTACATATTAAAGTATTGGGGCATCTCCTGCAGACAGAGACACAATTAAAATTCTAATTTATTAATGTATACAGGGAGCTAGCCCAGCCTGTCACTCAGTGATTCAAATGACTGTCCATTCTTTTTGCCTCCCTCTTGGAGTTCTCACAGCCTTAAAAAATACTGTGAGTCCTCTTGAATTTATCAGGCCTCAAATGCATTGGAAAAATGACAATATATTATTGGGGGCTGGAAATCTTACACATAGTAGAGCTTTGGCTAGAGATTAAAAAAAAAAACAATATACACATACGCAATCTGTCTGATGCACTACTCTTCAGTATTGAACATCATTTGTAATTTTTTATACTAGACTTATTTTCCCTCGTACTTGCTTTTTTGAAACATATGGCATTTTTAGGTAACTTCGTTTCCAAGATGAACGAAGTTCCTTTAGGACTAAATATATGAAGTAAAGTTTCAGGGATTTCCTTTTGAGAGCTCTTTATCTTCTTGCCCATTATAAGGTTTTTAGCCACCAGAAGACTATGATACAGAGAGCTTCATTTTTCTTGGCAAGGACAGTGTCAAAACCAACCTAACACATTCTGCTGAGCACTCAGTCTGTATAAAAAGTGTGGGACAAGGGGGCCATATTGAATGCTGGTTTTGCTAAAGATCTTTGGAGTTCCTTCCTACCCCCTCAGTGGGAGAGTTGACAAGCAGAGAATTTAGACCAGCTTTAAGAATTGATTGGGGGGAAGAGTTGATTGACTAGAGTGTTTGTGTGTGTCTGTGCGCAAGTGTGTGTGTGTGTGTGCGCGTGTGCGCACACACAAGCATTGGCATACGTGTGTGCATCACATACTACTTCTCCTCATCTGCCGGATAGGGTCATGCAAATTCTCAGAGTTTTATTATGTTGGCTGGCCTTCCATAAATGGAGAGGAGAAATTACTAATATGGGTCACTTGGTATATTACTTCGTTGTAAAAATATGTATACAGACTCGGTGATTCACGGAAGAAATAACCTTCACATTTAAATACACCTTGCCATGCCGTGTCCTCACTGGGGCATCTCAGCCAGAATGGTTCTGAACTGAAAGGGAAATCCTTTAGTAAATCTTAACTGGTTTTTTTTCTGATCTTCTTACCCTTCTTAACTACACCAAGAGACCTATTTTAGCAAATTTCAGATCTTCCTCATAGAGGAATGCTTGTCAGGAAAGAAGGATTTGATCTGCTGATAGCTTGAGGAAAAAAAAAAAAAAGAATCCCAAATCCCCAAATATACTGTGACTCATATTTTAAGCATATCTCACACTTCCCTGCTTTATGTTTGGCAGCGCTCTCCAGTTTCACAGGCTGATGATACAAACAAAAGAAAATGGAAAGTTAGAGGAGGCTATAAGTGGTTACTCGATAGAGAGCACAAAATGTAGTCAAACATCACAATTTGAACTAATTTCAGGGAGATGAGAATAAATAAGAAAGAAATATCATGCTTTGCAGGTATACATTTTGATCTAATTCTGAGCTAGCTGCATTCTTGGGTGATGTTTTGGTTTATATAAAGGATTAATTGAGTATAAATACTGCTTCTGAAGTTCTTGAAAAAATAGTCTGTTTAGCAACCTACATAGCCCTTTATTTTGTCTATTAATTTACTTTGCCAATTTTTTTTTGTGAATGCTACAAATGAAAATTGAAAATTGGCCTCATTGTAAATTCAGTATCAGAATGATCTGAGTTCATTAGATGCAACTTGGTTTCTGGAACAGCCACAATGCGCAGGGCATTTTGCTGATGCCCATAGATATGAAACTGGAGGACACAGAGCCTGCCTTCAGAATGCTTATGAGTTGTAAAGAATTAACACAATTTTGCTGCAAAAAGAAAATTATATGTAAGTAAAAATAGTAGGCTTACTTTTATAAATATTTATATATTTCTGGAGGTTGCTTAAACAAGTGAAATAAATGCTTAGCAGTGCAGGTGTGCTCGTAACCTCGAAAATGTGCAACTTTACTGGCTGAAGATTAATTTGTGAGTAGATGAGCAATTTTATTGATCGAATTTTGGAACTTTGACCACCGTTTCTGGGTAGTAATTCATTTTGGTTCTTTAAGCATTTTAGTTGTTGGCATGAGTACATAAACTGGAAGGAAATCAAATGACACATTTTCTCCTAAGAAAGTAAAAGTACATGTGTATTCTGGCAGCATTCAAGTTAGGAAAGAAAGTAAACCTTATGTGTTGCTTATAGTGGAAAGCTGACCACAGTTTCAGGCCATCTATAAAGAATATGAACTTGAAACCAATCATCTGATAGTTCTCTCTCCTGCCTATCCCCTTCCTTCCAAGGTTATATCATATGCAAGCCCCTCAAGCAGGAGGCCATTTCACTGGAAGGAAGAATAGTGAAATCCACTGGAAGGTCAGCCTTTTGGTTCAGCTGGAAGCTCAGGATTATAATGAGGATTCCTGCTTTAAATGGAGGAGGTCCAAATATAAGATTCAGCAGGTGTTTTTTAGCATTTTGATTTTCAGTTATATAAAACATGCTGTAGGCAGCATTTTTGCTTTGCATTAATGCCACATAGAGTCTTAGTACCTTGTATCATTTCCACGTTATTCACTAAGGAACAAATTGGTAAGAAGAAACCTTTAAAGGAAGCTACAATTTAACATTATAAATAGTGAAATGGAATGGTTTTGAAATACTGACCCTTAAAAAATATCCCTATGCACTGAATTAGTAAAGTGTGTAATTCAGGAGAAGAAAGCAAATAATTTTTTTAAGTGTCCAGAGTTAACATTGTATAGAAATGGCATCCCTGGCATTAAATAACTATGAAGTATTGAAATTTCAGTACTTTTTAAAATTTCATTGTTACCACCTGAATTTGGAGATTCCCAAAACCCTAAAAAATAAGTCTTGATCAGAGGTGATAAAATAGAAATGATGCATTCTAAATGGTTATTAAGTCTTTCAGATTACACACCATTAAAAATGTGATAGAAACGGTAACCCCTCCTCCCAGCACAGCACTCAAACACAGAATTTTGCCTCTTAGTTAGAAGGGTTTCATGAACCTCAAGAAGTCCATCTTGTTGCCTGGGTTAAATACTCTTTAAGATTTTTTTTCTAAAATAATATATTTTGTCCTTGCCTCCCTCCAAAATTCTGAGGTGAGTTGTAATATGAGTTTGCTCATTTTTCTATTTCAACTTCAGCTATATATATGGTGACCCTGTATCCCAGTCTTCCCAGGACAGCCGCAGTCTGTTAGCTGGGTGTATTTATTAATAATCCTATCAAAAGTATCCCAGTTTGGACATTTAATTATATGGTCACCTTACTTACATGTATCTAAGCATTAAAATGTAAGTAATGCTAATATTTTAGATGCAAGCATGTCATTTGTCACCATATGCATATGTCACCATATGCAAAGATAATTAATGGTTAATAAGTGCTTAATGCGGACCAGCCTCATAGCTACTCTATGGTATAGGAACTATTATTAAATCATTATATGGATGAGGAAAAGTGAAACTTAGAGAAGTTAAGTGACTTGCTTCAGAGCATACAGACAGTGGCTGCATGGGGGTCGGAAGCCAGAATTTTTTAGTACCACAGATAACCAGTATGCCACGAGTAAGTTAATAATTGCTTCTCCTTCAGTGTGTATTTACTCAGCAACTACAGAGTGCCATGTTTTCCATAAATAAACAAATTATTATATTTTCCATATTGTAAGCAAAAATAAAACCAAGCCAACCAAAACCAATTCCACTGTCGAGATCTGGATTTCAATTAAAAATAAGACTTAAGGTCTGCATATTAATCCTAACTGTTGCCTTGTTTCTGTGCATGTGTCAGAGCAGTGAGCAATAGCAAAGAAAACTTATTTCTTATTCTCAAGTCTGAAGGGCTCTTACGAGCTTCCATGTGTTGTAACATGGAAAAGTATGTTATAATCATTGTTGGAGCTAGGAGGTGGGAAGGGACAGAAGGGAAAAAAACATACTTGACTGGTCAAAAATGTGTAAATTGCTGACAAAATGACACATGTAATTAAGAGTGCTCCTACCATTTTACCTTGTGGTTTACACCTCCAGTGTTGAAAAAGAGAGTGACTCCCACCTCGCTAATTACCATTATCACTGAAATGCTAGGGTTGGAGTCATTAGTTCCATGTGCATTTAATTAGAGGAAGGCTGAAATTGGATTTAACTTATTACTTTTTCATGGATCACTTTCTTGTCATCACTTCAAATTGGATTGCAGCCCCAGGTAACTAATTATGAGAGCCACAGGATCAAGAGTGAAAAAAAAAAAAGGTAATTAGGAATAACACTGTCCGGACCCTTGCTGGTTAGTCCCGCGTGAAAAAAAAACAAAAAAAAACGAGCCGTATTTTGTAGTCTTACAGATTAGGGAGTTAAAGGTATGTACGGTTGCTGGGCATCATGGGAGTCTATCACCACCCATAGTGGTTTCTATGATATACAACTGAGTTGAAGATGTTGAATCGACATGGTTCCACAATCAGCTCCTTAATATCTAGATTAAACTTGTAAAAGCAACAGATTGGCTGTAGGTATGAGGCATCTCAACAACTGTGTAGTCTGGGGCCTCACATATATGATTACAACAAAGCTGTCAAGATGCCTCTGAGCCAAAGTACAGAATATTTTAAGTACAGGGAGTTAGAATTTAATGAACGTATTAATGTTCCAGAAACATCATTCATATCTGACAGGAAGACATATCAGTCAGCACAACAGTAGGGTTTAGGGTTTATGCATCAGGAATTTTTGTCAAAGTTTCCAGCAGACCATAATATTCAGGCCATTTACTTTGCTTCTGGTTTGTTCCCCACCCCGCCCCAATGTTGTGGATAGGCTTGGTGAGGTTCTGTTTCTCCTTCCGCCCCCATCGAAAATACTTTAAAACAAATTATATTGTTTCCATGTGCAGAGCAGAATTCAGAACTGCAAGCAATCAATTTTATTGACATCGTCTGAAAAAATGTTGATGACAGTTCGAGGATGTGAAAGTATTGGATTTTTAAAGTCGCCAGTACTGTGTGGCAAAAAAAAAAAAAAAATTAAATGTAGTCTCATTACTCAATAAAAGTCCTGTGAGTTAGATTCTTCTGAGAAGGGGTTCTTCTTTGATAGACTATGATAGCATGATGAGAAGTCTTGATATCAAGCCTGTTGGTTACCTTGAAGAGAGAAAAAGCATCGCGGAGAGGTGAATCATTAAGCAAAGATGGCTAGAGTTGTTTAAAATGGGTTTTAATGTTCTGTTAATGTAAGCAAACACTCATGATTCAGTCTTGGGTGACTTTCCAGCCTGGGTCAGCAAAGCTTGCTCATTCTTTTTCAAGGAGTGTAGGGGGATATAGACCATGATGTGCCCACCCAACAGAGGCCACAACGTTATTATTCCCAAAGTGATAAAATAACTCCTGGAATTATGGGTCCTTTTCCTGTGTGAACCTTCTAAGCAAAATCTCAAGAACCAAAATAGTAATCATCAAGTCTAACACAGAAAATTAAAGCTTTTTTTGAACATCTTAAGTCGATTTAGAATTTTTGTACACAATATTCGTCTGTGGTTGAAAGAGGGCACACCAAGGTCAAGTGATGTAGTGTTTTCCATTTTTCCATGAGTCTCACAGTGTGTGATAAAAGCAAACTTCTTTATTTTGTAAGTCTGCAGGAATTTCTGATGAAGTGCAGAGGTCACGTTCCCTGTCAATTTGAGTAGCCAGCATTTTTTAACTACTGTTTTTTCTTCCTTTTTGTGTCTTTTCTTCCCTGCCCCCACCTCACCATAAACCATGGCACTTTTCTGACACATGCACAGTGAAGTCCTCCAATCTGAAACTCATTAGCACACAGCATTGGACCCTGTCCAGTGGTTAGAAAATTTCCTGAAGCCTAGAATAACAGCATTTGGTGCAAGCGCCATGGACCAGAAGTGACAATGGGGGTAGTCTCGCCTCCCCTGGCACCATGCCCGGCTGGGAAAGCCAGCTGACCATGCAGCACAGTGAGACAGAGGTCGTGCATATAGGACAGGCTCAAAAGCTTGGTCCTTAGAGAAATATGCTTCTGAAATCACAAGACTATATATTTTTTTCCCTACATGTATTATTTCAGTTGGGCTGGAGGTATTTATCAACATTAGCTACAGGAACATGAAAGTAAGCCATTAGAGAAATAGTATGAAAACCAATTTCTGCGAGGTAGTATTTTTCACTTCTGTAACTATTGGGTATTGCAGAACCCATGGATTTCTTTCATTCATTCATTCATTCATTCATTCATTCCAGCTTTATTCATTGAACCTCTCTATATGTAGGTAATGTGACCAAGATGAAACCCCTTCTCTAGCATTAGAAAATTACACAATTTGCTATGTGTTGGGATAATTTAAGCCAGGTGTTCAAACAGGAAACTGAGTCCTCAAAATACGATGCTAATAATCTTAAATAGCAAACCCTGAAATTGTACTTTGTAGGAGCCAACTACTGTATAGCAAACAAATGGAGGTAAACTCTATTATTATTTCCATTTTACAGATGAAGAAAGTGGGGTATAGAGAACTTAACATGCCCAGAGCCAAACAGCTGATAAGTGACTGAGCTAGGACTCCAGCCGAAGCAGTTTGGCTCAAGAATCTATGTTCTTCCCAATAAATATAAATATAATAATAATAATAATAATAATAATAATAATAATAATAATAATAAAAGAATTGGTGCTCTTAACCAGTACATTCTGCTGCCTCTCACTGAGCTACTGCCTGTGCCTAGCAAACAGGGACAGTGAAAGGAACAGAATCAGAGTTGCTGATGTCTAATGCTTGTCACTAACCACTAGACCACACTGTCTCCTAATTTGGACATATGTTTATGGGCATATTTGAAAAATAGTGCTTGTAATTGAAATATGCACTTTCTAAAGGGAAATGACGCTTGGGAAAGAGAAGAAAGACGGGTATTACTCAAAGCTTGCAGACAACCCTGCAAGTAATTGTCTAAAGGCAGCCGTTGAAATTGAGAAGCAGTTTGGAAAATGTACAGTTTGGGAAATTTGTGTACCGATGTAATTACGGTAGTTGTGAGTTGATGTCATGCCTAGTAACTGTTTTTGTATTGCCTGGGCCTTTGTTACTGAGCTGTGATATCATGAGCAAACTATTATAAACATAGCATGGATATAGCATGCTTGTGTAACAAAAGATTGGGAACTTTTATTAAGTTTGTTTTCCTTGTCATATTGTAAAAATTTATTATGTGTACTGTGTATATTAGAAACAGATTTGGGTAATTCTGTCTAAATGAAGTCATCCCGGCTATTTCCAGACTGTCTGTTTTTGGTTGTGAATAATTTTCATACATCAGATGGTTGTCATATTTAGTCGCTCTCAAAATTTTAAAGAGAACATACCCCATTTTGAACTTTTGGTGGACTTTAGCCGCCTTGCTGTTGAGATTGTTTGAGCTTCAAATTATTGCCCAGTAAAGTGCAGAGACGGAATACTAGTTGTTTCTAAAGGGTCTAGCACTGCTGCCTTCTCATCATAACTTTTCCCCTTTCATCAATAGTACAGATTTTTAACTACTTAAGTAGTAGAGCTTAAAGTTGCCAGGACACAATTGGGCAAAGAGCGCCAGCTCTTGTCCTTTTATGTTACATCCCATTGAAGGAAATTAATAAACATTCAAGCAGACAGAGCCCAGCATTTATTGGTGTTTATGGTAAAATGTGGATTTCGAATGGGTAGTTCTAGAAGTTTGGATGACTCAGTCCTTCTCAGCTATGTTCTTTTAGCTCCTTCTTTTGCTACCAACCTTTTAGAACCTGAATATCCTGCCTGCTGCTTCAACTTTTTGTTTTGTTTTGTTTTAACCAGGCACTTTCCTTCCTAACCTCCTCCAAATCTGGCTTTTCTCTTCGTCATTTTCTGGAATTTCATTGTCACTAGGTTTAGTGGCCATGTCTCATTCTCACCTCAATCTGTCTGACATAATAGCTAACTCATCCTTTGGCTACTCATCTTTTTAGAAATTCCCTTCTTTTAAACTTCTTCCATCCAGTGCCCCCTGGTCTCCATGGCATTCTCTTTCGGCTTCCCAGTTCTCTTACGGAACACAAGTTCATTCCTGTACCAAAGTTCAGTTCCTTTGATTTCTGGTAGCACATTTGTCCTCCTTCCTTGTTCTGGTACCTCTACACCCATGACTCCAAGCCCATTTGCACTCCTCCTTACTGCCTGTCCGTGTCTCTGTCTTAGCTCACCATCATAGCAATTTCAGTTATCTCTAATCCAGCTGATCACTTTTATCTCCAGGCCCTATTAGTCAGAGTTATGAGTCATCACTGACTTATTAATTTCCTTCATCCCCACCACATTATCTGTCATTAGATCTGCCATTTTCCCTTCCAAATAGGTATCTCGTATCCGTTCCTTTCTCTGTGTTTTCCCTGATGCTATCTCGTTCCAGGGTTCAGACCTTCGATTGGCACATGCCTAGATCTTGGCAAAGAACTAGAACCTATCCCCCTCCATTCCCCCAGAATGTATTCTTTTCTTCATGTGTATCTACTACCTACTCCTCTCAGTCTTTTCCTAAATGCCATGTCACTCTGCTATTCAGAAACTTTCAATGGTCCAATCTTACCTACCGTAGCAGGTGCCCCAGATTCAGAATTGTAAATATTGCTTGTTCTATCCCCTGTCATTTAGATGGGAGATCCTGGTGACTAAATTGTGTTTGAGTTTAATTCCGAGAGAATTAGATCTCTGTCTGCTTTCTTCAGAAGGTAACCAAAAGCCACGTGATATGTTATATTTTCTCCTATCTAAATTCTCTGCTATGCTCTCTCATGCTTCATTTTTCATTGGTGCCTATTGCTGCAGCCTGCAGGGTTCCTTCTGATCTCCTCTGGCCATAGGACCCACAGGCCAGGCTCTCCCTGGTTTACACGCGGAAGAGCTGCTTCATCAGACCTAATGAAGCTGCTTTTAATAAGATGTTGAGGAAATTGTCTGCTTTTGTTCTTTATTTGATAGCATAAAGAGATTGTTATTTATTCCAGAAACAGAATTAAGAGTGCAAACCACATAGAGTAGACAGAGCAAAGAGGTTTCATTTGATGTAAGTCGAAAGTGGCTCTGCCTCGGGTGCTGTTTGAAGGATTCTGCAATTGGCATGGCCTCTGTACTGCGGCCATGCCTGAAGAGCCATGTCTGCCATGGGCACTGGAGTTGGGAGTGGTGGTATGTGTGCCTTCTGTTTGCCAGGCTTGACAGGTTTATCTGAAATGGGCTGTGCTAATCGCATACCAGAGTAGAGAAGTACTTGGGATTTTTTGGGGGAAGCCTGATAGATCTTGTGGTAACCATTGAAATATTATCTAAAATTCAACATGTACATTGTGTTTTTCCCTATATCCTTATCTGAGACTGAGCAAATTGCATTCTTATCATGAAACTATACCTCTTTATGGTCAAAAATTAGGAGCGATTTGTCCTTAAAGGCACAGAATCTTGTACACTGGGTCCCCATGCAAACTCAGCAAAGTGGTTGAGAGTTTCGGAGATTTGTGTATCAGAATATTGTGAGAGGAGGCACATCATGATAAATAGTGTGGCCTCTGGTGTCGGGCTGTCAGATGTAAGTCCTTACATTACCCATACTCCTGTGTGACCTTGGAAAAGTAGCTTAACCTCTCTGTATTTTTGTTTTCTCATCTAGAGAATGTGGCTAATTACCTCATCTACCCGAAGGAAGGTTAAATGATTAATGTGTGAAAAGTGCTTGCACAGTGCCTGGGACATAGTAAATTCTCAGAAAAGTTAGCTCTTCTCATAATTATATACATTTCTTTTACAAGGAAAACGACTACCTATTAAATGCCAAGTTATATGTTAATTCACTTGATATCAGCCACTATTCAAATGTATGTTTCAGCAGCATAACAGGGACTATCCTTTTGCTCGTAGTCAATTGGTGGTTAACCACACTTGGTGGGAAGACATTAGGCTCCTCATCTGTAAAATGGGGATGATCACAGTGCCTGTCCTAAGTTGTGATGAAGACTAGCTGATGTAATCACATGTAAGAAGCTTAGAATGGTGCCTGGCACACAACAAAGATTTAATAAATGTTAGTTGCTGTCATCCTCCCTGCTACTATGCATTATCTTGACAAGCACGATTTTCCTAAATATGTCAATTTTGGCATAAATGAGGGTCGTACTGTTGTACAAATTCCATCCTGGGTTCGCTTTTGTCTTGGTTTTCCTAGAATTTTATGAATTAATGCTAAGTTGTTTTAATAGCCAAGTAACTATTCCTTAATCTGATTCTTGAAGCTGTGGCATCCTGCATCCTCGTTTCTTTCAATGAGTTAGTGCATGAGGGAGTGATATATGAATGAATGAATGGATGAATGAATGAATGAAGAGTAAGTCAAACATCTGAGCGAAAAAGAAAGGAAAATTGATACTTCAACTTTAGTTGAAGAGGCTACAGACTGGAACACTTCAAGAACAGACACAGCATTAAAATAATCTAATGTCATTCCTGCCTACATCTTTCATTGGGCTGATGAAATGAATCTTGTCAAGTATGGAGTGAAAATCAGAAAACTCCTGCAGTGTGGTTTGATGCCTAAATGCTCTGTGTTTGCCTTGTACATTTGCTAATCTGTTTAAGGTGTAATATTAATGACACAGGACTTTAATTTATAAGTATAGAAAATTTAAGGAGACTAAACAAAATACAGAATGTATTTGGTGTCAAGATTAAAGTTCAATGAAGCATAGTAAAGATGGAGTAGATTATTAAATAAATTCGGAGGGAAGATGGAAAATATACCTAAATCTCTCATTTTGAAAGGAATTGGTTTACTTGATTATTTGCAACAGTATCACACTCAGGAAAATCCAAGACAAATGAAAGCAAAACAGAATTTAATTGAGCTATTATTTTGCAGACTTTGGCTTGGTTTCAGACACTCTAATCAAATTGCGCTTTGCTCAAATAACTAATGTTAAATGCAGCCTACCAACAGATGTTTAAAAAGAGTCTAATTGGAAAATCTACATCCTGGATTTAGTCTGTCTCGTTGGAGAAAATAGCTACAAATTTATGTTTTCGAGGACGACACCCAATGACAAGCATTTCTAGAAAAGATAAAGTTTTCTTCAAGGATACCCGGTGCTTTGGTGGAATTATCTTGAGTAGTCAAAGGTGGCACTCTGGAAATTAAATTTCTTGGAAATTCTCCAGCTCTGTGCCATATAGAGCTGTACAGAGAAATCTCCTTTATCACATTACGTCACCAGAGTCCTGTTACAGTCCCTGGATCGTGTCAGGGGCCCGTGTGCTGTAATTTATAATGAGCCCTTGCAAGTCATGCAAGGCACATACTGATTGATGACATTTAAAGGTACTGTCAAGGTGGCTAGGTAATGAAGTTGACCTTCCTCCACCGTTTTCTCAGTTTCAAGTTTGTATATATAAAGAAACTATTTCACCTGCCATATTTGCTTGGAATTTTTCATTAAATCTACAAAAGGAATTTGGCTTAATAGTTAACTCTTTTCTTCCTTTAGACCAGGGGTCAGCAAACTTCTGTAAGCAAACTTACCAGAAGTAAAGGGCCAGACAGTGAATATTTTTGGTCCTGCAAGCCACTCATCTCTCTGTGGCAATATTTGCTCTGCTGTTGTCATGCAAGAGCAACAACGGACAATACATCGATGACTGAATATGCCATATTTCAATAGAAATTCATTTGTGGACACTGAAATTTGAATTTCATGTGATTTTCACATCACGAAATACTCTTCTTTTGATTTTTTTTTTTCCTCTACTGTTCAAAAAAATAAAAACAATTCTTAAGTCAAGGGCCATACAAACACAGACTGTGGACCAGATTTGGGCTATGGTTTTCTGACCTCTGCTTTAGAAGACTGGATGTGATCCTGCAGGGTATTCATTGTACGAAGTTGCCTAAATAAGGGGCTAGTGAGGACTGAAATCTCGCCGTCATTTACCAAGCCCTGCACCCTGGCATGGGACTGGGGCAGTGTCTGCTTGGGGAAAGAGGTACCTCTTTTGAATTTGCACAGAAGAGCCACCCAACACCCAGCTTTCCTTCCTTTCTTCTTGGTCTAGTCTGACATCTTTCTATACATTGTGGTAGGTGTAATGATGAAAGCAGTAATTTTTTGAGATTCAGGAAAATGGACTTAGCTGGCAGGGCCTTAGCTAGCCTTCACCTCGTGCTCGTGTGAAATTGAGGAAAACACTCTGTCAAGACATCTTATTCTAGTTTGTCAGAGTAGTTTCATAATAGACCTTACTTTATTACATTAAAGCACTTTACTGTCATTTGCCAAAAAAAGTATCTTATACATATGTAGATACTTTATATAGATAGTTAAGGAGATCGAGGATGTCTGTGGTGTGAATGGCTCCCCCTTGGATCCAGAGGTAGTGTGACTCCTCCCCCGTGGAGCCCTCCTGCAATACTTCCTCATATGCTAATGAGTTTTCCTCCATTACTTGCATTTTGAATCCAGGCATGTCTATTTCGGTGAAGTGACTTACCTCTGTAAGCCTCAGTTTCTTATCTACAAAAAAATTAGTTCCTGGTTCTCAACCCTGGAGGCACATCGGAATTAATATAATTTTTATCATCATCAAGATCTAGGTCTCAGAGCTTTTTAAAATCATAGGTAGATTCCTGAACTCTATCTGCTGAACTCTATCCTGGGCTACGGCCTAAGCACGGGTATGTTGAGAAGCCTTCATAAGTGCTTTTTTAGGTACTCCTATAGCTGAACACCACTTGTCAAGGTGACAGCTAAGTTTCTTTCCAACTTGAAATCTCAGGGTCTCTTTCATTCTGTTTACCCTCATTTCTTTGTTCCCCAGCCTCTTCCTACAGTAGTAGAAATAAACTCTCAGATTTATCTGAACCACTGTGAGTGATGTTAGGGAATCCTTGATCAGGAATCTTGGCTTTCGGCCTTGGGTAATTTGCCCAGGAGGTAGCACCGAATGTACTATGTAAGAATTGGGTAGGTCACCCACCCTATTAACCTTGAAGTCCACTTGAGAAGTCCAGGGAGTGAAGATAAAGAAGGATAATCAGTTGGTGTCATAGTGAAGGTCTAGCTGGGGTTTAAAATATGCAGCTTATCTCCTTTTCTCTACATAATTGTGCATTTCTGCTTTTAATGGACCTAGAGACCACATTTTTTATGATATGTGCCCATTTTTACGATATTTCCAGGCCAGCCCAAAATTGGAAATACTGTAAGTCTCACAAGATCACTAACTTGATTTTCTACCAGAATCATTTGGATGCCTTTCAGGTAAGTGTTGAAATTGGCCCACATCTCAGAGTCGCACCTGGTTTCTAGGAGTTTAGAGCATACCTCATTCAGGAACTTGAAAGTTACTTAAAATGGAGAGTCTGTATATATCCAGGGCCTTTCTTCTGTCACCGTTTTATAAACAAATATCTGCTCTGCTCATTTTACAAAATATGGGAAGAAAAAAAAATTACCAGTGTGGAACCAGAAAGACAAACTGGATGTCTAACACCTCTTTACCTGTATTTCCATATCCGAGTCTTACTTGACTTTTTAAAAATAGAAGCCTCATCATTCTGCAACTGTTTGGGAATTTTTGGACTGTTAATTGATGAAGGCAAAACAGTTTTATAGCAGCATGGTCCATGAAGTCCACAAGGCATTTAGGGCAATTATTTTTTAAGGTAACACCAGCTACGTGAGGCCTGAATACCCACCATCTAACAGCAAGTAGCCAATCTGACTTTTTATTTTTTAACACAATTTACCAATTGGAATTCTACAAAAGAGAGATTATATTTTTTGACTTATGAACAGCAGGTCAG
Source organism: Pteropus medius (assembly GCF_902729225.1). NCBI lineage: Eukaryota > Metazoa > Chordata > Mammalia > Chiroptera > Pteropodidae > Pteropus > Pteropus medius. The sequence goes on from NW_024353908.1 coordinate 4,685,602, forward strand.
ACATTTCAAAGCAAATTTAGAGAGCAGTAATTTAAAAAATGTACACAGATGAATTTGAAGATAAATATTTCACTGCCTACACAGCTCTATTTAGAATACTGGCTTTGGAATGTATTCCAGGAGCCTTACCATTTTGCATGACATGGTGTCAGTTCATGCACAATATATTAATGCTTAATTGAAGATAATATAACTGCAGATCAAAGGGATAATTAACAGGCTTGCAGAAACCCTTATGTAGATCAGGATTTTGACTAATAGAAGTCTGGACAAAACTGGTTTATAAAAGGATTCTGAGACCAGCTGAGCCTTCATCTGTCTGCTCAGCTGATGGTGACAACAGCTGGAGCTGCTATCAGGGTGGATGGATAAGGATTGCTCTCACCTCCAGCATTCATCACTACCCCCTTTGAAACCAATGCTTCCTTGGTTTGGCTCCCGTTGGCCCTTGGAGCTGCTGGATTGTAGAACTCTTGAATATTTCATTGTCTAGAAAGAGGGGTTAGTTTCCATCTCCATGACTCCAGGACCTTTAACTTGTGTATGAAGCGTGTGAGCTGAGAACAGGCCTTAGAACAAAGTTTGGCAAAAAAAGGCCCATGGGCCGAATACCACAGCCTGTTTTTGCAGGACCTGCAAGCCATATACATTTTTAAATGGTTGAAAAAAAAAAAAATCCAAAGAAGAATCATAGTTCGTGAAACATGAAAATTATACAAAATGAACATTTTAGTGTCCACAAATAAAGTTTTATTGGAATAGAGCCAGTCATCTGTTTTGTTGGTTGTGGCCGCTTTCAATAGATTTGAGTAGTTACATATCCTGCAAAACCCTAAAATACTTACTATCCAGCCTTTTACAGAAAAAAGTTTCCTGATTTCTGGTTTAGAAGTTTAGGTTTGAATTCAGGACATCTTTGGGAGGAGAAGCTTGGACATCTAACGGCTTACTCATTTTATAGAGAAAAATAGATGAAACAAGAAGATAATTTTTTTACCTAATGTTGGAAAAAAGCAAGGCAGGGTCTCGAGGGAAACTGATAGAGAACAAAGTCTTTGGGAGCCAAGACTATAGTGTTCTCATGAGAAGAGTATTGATGTTTATCATCATCATCATCATCATCAAGATCTGCCTCTTTTTTATCTTTATTAATATAATTATATTCATCAAGATCTAGGATTCATTTCGTATTAGAATTTGGTGGAAATGACATAGCAATTCTGTCTGACAGCAAGGCCTCTAGAAAGTAAATGTGAGAGTGGACTAAAGGGTTAAGTGATTCATTTAATTTACCCATCTATTCATGCATCCATTCATATTAGCATTTCTTATTTAACTATTGTGTACTAGACCCTGCTTAATACTGGAGTACAGAATTGAATATTTCTTAGTCCTTATGTCAGAATTGAAACTGCAGAGAGAGAATTAAAATATGAAGTAGAAAATGCACTAATAGGTGTGAATATGAGGAACAATGGGAACATAAAGGAACCGAGTACTTGAAATGTGACTAGTGCAGTTGAGGAACTGAATTTTTAAGTTCTATTTACTTTAAATAATTTAAATTTAAGTAGCCACATGTGGCTAGTGGCTACCATTTTGGACAATGCAAAGAGAGGACATTTTCATTATAGAAAGTCCTGTTGGACAATGCTATTCTAGAATGTTCTTTTGCTTTTAAAACATTTCGGTAAATATTTTCTCCTGACGAAAGATCTAGTCTCTTTTAATGTGGCTTCTTCATACATCTCCAGAGTGCATCTCTCTAACTCCTTGCCACTTATTACATCTTCTACATCCTTCTTTTACTGCATTGCTGTCATTACAGGACACTATAGCAGTAATCTGGGACATCTAGTGCCTGGGGGCTTCCATTTTCCCTCCAAATAAGGAAAAACTCCAAAGACCTGGAAGCTTCGTTGAAGAAAACCAAGCCAAACTCCCTCCCCCACAGTGAACCGCAAGACCCTTTGAAAACATGATTATTTTTGTTTGTGTAAACTTAAGATGGAAATAAGAACTTCAAAAGAGCATTTGAAAAAGACCCTTCTCACCAAAAAGCTTAAATCATTTCCTCTGAAAGTTTCCTTCTATCGAAGGTTCACTTTGGTCCCATAGACCAGCCGCCTCCTTCCTTCAGTCTGAGGGGGAGGACCGTGACCTTGAGTTTCCATTGATACCGCGCTGGGGTCCCATCAGGGTCCTTGTTCTTTCCTTCTCTCTCAGGGGCAGAGACTGGCACTCTCTGTTGGCTTTTGTAAAAGCCAAATCTTTGAACTTTATTTTTTGCTTCCAAATCCTTTTCATAACTGTGCTTCTCACACCTGCCCCACCTGTCCACTCTCAGGAGGAATTTGTGCAGTTATTTTCATCTGTCTTTATAGTTACCAGTGTGCAAAGAGGACCAGGGAGTACTCTTATTTCCTTGTAATTTTTACTTTTCTTGGGCCTTGATGTGTTGGGAAGAGAAGCTTGGATTTTAAAGTTGTCTTTTGATGAGGTCTTCTAGTTGGAGTTAACTTGTTTCTCTTGGGGACTAAGTAATTTGTTATTCTTCATTGCCCTGTTCCCCTTTCTCCCAAGGGTGGTTCTCTTCACACCTGCAGGAGACTTGTTCTTTCACTTCTGTATTATCACATTATTTACTGCATTTATGAAAAAAGGGGAAAATGTTTTCTAAAAGCCATAATGACAACTTTGACATAAGCAAGGCAGTAATGTTTTGTTAAAAAGTGTGGAATTTTCTAAGAAAAGGTGAAAGAAGCTTAGGAAATGAAATTTACTGAAAATAGGAATTTTGAGATTTACATTAGCATGGGAGAAGAATGAGGGAAGCAAGAAATTGATTCTCCACTAGGGATTGTAAACTGATGGTCTACTGGCTAAACTCTTTTGCACACAGTTTTTCACATTTTGTGGAATTAGTTGCAAAGGTTAAAACATCTGGAATTTTCCAGTTAAAATTTCTTTTCCAATTTATCCTAAAATTTTTTTTTTTTTTTTTTTTTTTTTTTTTTGTAGAAGCTCAAAGAACATTCCTATATAGCAACAGTTTTCTGGAGCTCAGAAATGTGCTCCTTTCCACTTTGCCGTGGACTTCAAAGAAACTGCTATACTCATTTCAGTTACCTGCTTGATCAGTCTGCTGTCAGTCTGAACCGGACTGATTCAGTCTGCTATCAATCCCTCTAGGTGGCCCAAAGCTTCATTAACAGTCTACCTAAGAGTCAGAAGGGCATCAGTGTTCTGTGACAAGCCAACTGGAGCCCAGGGATTTTGGAATTGTGGATTCTTGGAGTTCTGTGCATCCTGATTGTATATTTGATGTCTTCTTTAACTGGTTACCCATGTGAAAATTGGGCCTCAGCTTTCTTAATTAATTAAGTCTCTGTGCAGTGGTTGCTCCCATGTGGCAAGGATGGGGCTGGAGGTCTGTGTTCCTGCAGGAGGAAAGTACCAAATGAGACCCGTTTTCTCTTACGAGGTTCGGATACCCTATTAGTTACTCCAAAACTTAGTGTCTTAAAGCAACAGCGTTAACTTTTATTGTTTCACACATTTTCTGCAGGCCAGAAATATGGAGAAATATGGAAGTAAGTTAGCTGGGTGGTTCTGGCTCATAGTCTCATGAAATTGCAGTTAACATGTGAGGCAGGGCTTGACTGGAACTAGAGGATCCACTCCCCAGATGGCTTGCTCACAAGGTTTTCAGCAGAAGGCCTCAGTTCTTCATGGTGAGGACCTCTCCATAGGTTGTTTGAGAATCTCATAAGATGGCAGCTGGCTTTCACTAGAGTGATCCAAGTCTTTTCTGACCTAGCTTTAGAAATCATATACTATTCTATCTGTCATATTTATTGGTCACGCAGACCAATAAACGAAGACTAAACGACATATATAATCATAAAAAAAAAAAAAAAAAAAAAAAGGAGATTGGGTTCCACCAATACCAACCTCCTCATTAGCCCTACTAAGAGTCACTGCATGAGTGAGCCAGTGTAGCATCTTATAATGTCACAATCTCTCAGCTGTGTTGAACAGAAAAACAAAGTTAAAGGCAAACATGTGGCCTGAGCACTGGTACACTGTTGGTTCATGGTCATTGGCCAAAGTATTGTTCACCTCACTAAAAGATTTTTCTGTGACCGATAAGAAGGAGATATTGACAAAAGAAGAGATGACTTGCACCAAGATCTTTGATGAACTAGATTCTCGAATTCTCCAAATTTTCTCCAGTCTTTCCCCCTTGAACATTGAGAGATTCCATTTTCTCAAAGCTGTGAGACCTTAGAAGATAATCACAAAGTGATTGTAAGGTTAAATAAGTAGTTTAGTATTTCCGTCGAACTGCTTCTCCAGTGTTTCAATCTTTGACAGTTTTGGAGTGGTTTTGTCACTGCTGCGTCCAGTTCAGTAGTCACACAGAAGGTTAAAAGATCAGGTCTCTTCAGAGACTTGAATAGACTGTTCATGAGATTCCCTGTTCATTATCTGACAAATTATTGGTGGCTGCATTGGCCCAGACACTCTACCGGGGCCTAAGGTGAGCAGCAGACCAGGCAGATGTCAAGTGATAATGAAAGCTAATAAGAAAGCAACGCTGGTTAATATATAGACAGTAGTGATGAGATTCTCATGTTAGATTGGCTGGGTAGGGAAGACCTTCCTGGGGAAGTGACCTTTGAGTAGAAACCTCGATTGAGTGAGGGATTGAGTCTCGAAAGTATCTAGGGGAAGAATATTTCAGAGTGGGGGAACAGCAGGTGGAAAAGCCCTCAGACAGAAACTAACTCTCTGTGCTTCCACGCTTCATTGAGGCTCCATCCGTTTCCCAGCACCAAGGTTCTCTCACCACCGTACTGCTTGTGGATTGAAATTTGTTTTGCTCTCTTGACCACAGTCTTATAGTCCAGCTTAGCCCTCTTCTCAAAAGAAATACTTGTGCGTGCTGAACAAGATTCACATGGGAAGCACATTATGCTGTGGCGATTCTATGTGTATTTCCCCTTTTTCTCCCCACAGAGATTTTTACAAAACCATGTATGCAAACAGTATTTGTGTTTGTTTCACTTGAGTTGCTTTTGCATAATGTAACAAGCCCATGATTTCACATGTACAGTAATTCATAGAAAGTGATAGTCATCTTGCTTAGACACCTTAGTTCTCAAAACTAGATTGCTAAATATAGTACCTTCTCAGACCCACATACGGTACCATAAAAAAAAGAAAAAATAAAGGTCAAAGTTTCCCCACCCACGAATTTGGCTATAAAAAACAGCAAAGCAGGGTTTTTCTGAACTTGAATCAGTAAAATTTTAATTTAAATAGTATCCTGTTTTGACAAAGTGCTAAACCACAGAAGTCTCAGAAAGACACTATTAAGCTTTTGTCAGTACCTGCTGGCATCTCTCAACAGGAAACTTTGGATGGCTTTTGTTGTCGTTTTGTGATGCACTGACAAGGAATGCATGCCCATATTTGTTGCATCCGGGAAATGGTCAGAATAGCTCTGGCGAGGCCTGATTGTGTTTACATTGACTTTAATATGTTGCATAGCCCTATGCCAGACAACACCTGTATTGTTTCTTTTGTTCAAATAACCAATATTAGGTTTCTCACTTTGCTAAGCTCGCTTCCAGAATGAAACACAGTACGATTTACATGATCTCTATCCCAAGACTCACCCAGCGAAGAATTGAGCCTGCAGCTCTTTGCTACCTTGCTCTTAAGCTCTCATCAGTCGTTCAGTTCAGCTGCATGAAGCCTGCGCCATTCTCCAATGGCCTGGACGCTCCCAAAGGTCTTCTGAGAGCTCTTTGTTGAAATTCATTTCTGCTCTCGTTCATCTCACTTTGTTGCATGTTGTATAGTAAGTTGCATTTTACTGTAAAGGTGACTGCATTTTCCTTATGGGGCCTTCAGGGTAAACAGCCGTTAGTTTCCATCTGTGAACACACATGTAGCTTATGTTTGCGTAGGGTATCCGGTACTTACGAAGTCATTATTTTTCTTTAATGTTCATGCTCCATGGTTCTGCATAGATAGAATCTATGCCCCAGTGCCAGACGGAGAGTTAGCCTGCAATTCCAGCTGAATGTGTTACAATTGAAAGTAGGATGCAGTGGAAGCAAGTGATGGATCAAACAAATAGCTTTTAATTTTACCTAAATTGGTTTTCTACTTTGCTCTGCAGAAGTTTGCAGCGCAGGGTCACATTAGATGTCTCTCACGGTTTGGAAGAGAGGCATTCTTGAAAAGCGTCTGGCCAGACAGAACTCCGAATTTCAATCCTTGCCGGTCATTGACTGACTTGGAGAGATTGGAGATGGTTTCTTTAGCCTGGGATTGCAGCCCTTATCTCCGGACCAGCCAGAGACACTGGCAGTTAGAAAAGGGAACAACTATTCCAGATTCTCCAAGGATAAAGTTAGCATGACATTTGTTAAATGAGTCCCCCCGCCCCCCAGCCCCACACACACACTTTTTTCTCAGTAATTGCATAATAATGACATTGGTATATATTGCCTTGTCTCATAACAGAGAATTAGATTTTTTTTTCGGCAAGGCTCACAGATCTATTTAATATGGAATTAACTAGCAATCCTGGATGGATAAACTAACTAGTACTGGAGGGGTACAATCAGAGAGGACAGAGCTCCCTTTGTGCCCCTTTGCCAAATGACAAAAGATGGGAGAGGCCAACTGCAACATGAGACACTGCTTTCAGGTGTCAAAACAATTATGAAAGATTTCAATCTGATATTTTTAGTTCAAATTCTAGAATTGTTGGCCATGTAGTCAAGAGAATTAGTCCAGGCTTTAGGGACGCAGGGAACCATGTCTGAATCCGGACCTGCCATTGTGACCTTAGGCAACATATTTAACTTTTTACTTTTTTGTATGTCTATTAAATGGCTATAAATGATACCCACCTTACAAACTTAAAGTAAGGACCAAATGAGAAGTGGAACATAAAACATCCAACCAGAGACACCAGCATGTGACACATAACAAAAGATACCAATAATGTTATGAGAACTTGATGGAATTGTTTATGATGACTTTAAAATACCAAGTTAATTTTAATAATCATTATTAAAAATATAAAGCCACAGAACCTCACTAATTTTTGGCTAGAATTTCATGATAATAGGAGAATAAATGAAATTTGGGGATGCCGAATATTAATAAGGTGAAGTAAAAAAATTAAATAGAAGGAAAAAAAGTAGCTCTGAGCTGTTGACAAGCTGAACAGAAAGCACAACAGCATAGAAACGAGTGGATTTTTACAAGATCATTTAATAAAATAAACAGGCACTAATGGAGAACAGCTTTTCATGTACAAATCCATATTTTTTAAAAATAATTAATTTTTAAAACTTATTTTATGAAGGAGAAATCAAAGCCTTTTAAAAGATTACCATTATTTAAGGAGAGGTTAATCTGTTGAAAACCTCTCCTGTCAAAATGTCCTGGTCTCGGAAGATGATTTCAATCAGCATAGTTTACACAGTGGACATTGTAAAATAGGCCACCAGAAGACAGAATGTATTTCCCTAAAACATATGGATTACAATAAAATACTTGCTAGCCGATTTTGTAAATTATTTATTGTCAGACTTTATGATGTTATGATGGTCACAGTTTGGGAAATTGGACCTAGAATAAAAAAGAGAAACTTTAATGTCAAATTCAGGAAAAAGGGAGAAATAGACCCAAGAGTGAGGAACCAGTGCAGCGTTTGTGGAAAAGGACAGTAAAAGAATTTTGAGTGGAAACCCATTGGACCAAGAAGTCTAGTCTTTCATCATGAGACCTCGGGGGAAATTTTTTTTTTTTTTTTTAGATGATGAAAATATCTTAAAGAAATTCCCAGGGCTATGAGTAGAAGACACTTTATCAATTTTTAAAGTGATGTTGCAAGCCTACCTGATAAGAAACTTGTAAATTTGGGTGATCGAAAGAAAAATGCACGTGTGCTGAATTGAAACCTAGTGATTGATGCGTGGCTGGGACAGTTTACGTATAATTGGGTTGACTTGGGGAATCCCTCCCAGAATGGCATTATATGAACCAAGATTTGCAACTGCCATCATGTGCTTTGTAATTGGTGTTTCCCTCTTGCTATACTTTTCAAGGTTGATTGGCAGTATTAATATATAACTACTTCCTAATTTCCTTGTGGAAAGAGTTACCTGTATTAATCAGAACCTTTCCACATGCAAATGTCAAAACCCAACTTAGACTGGCTGGTGAGTGGGTGAAAAGTCTGTTGGTTCACAGAACTTCAAAGTTCAAGGGTTAGCCTGGCCTCAGACACAGAGGGGACTGGGCACTCAAATAATATCATCAGAACTTGGCCTTGCTACATTTTTTATTCAGCTGCTTTTTGGTGTTAGCTTTATTCTTTGTCAGATCCTCCCTTTCCTGAGGCAAGATGGTCTCTGAGAGCCCCCGATTCACATACTTATAGTTGTACAAATCCTGCAGAAGAGAGAGCACCTCACCCAGTAATTCCAACCAGTCTGAATTTGACAGAATGATTTGAACCATCAATGCCTGAACTAATCGCTGTGGACAAGGGGATGGGAATCTGCTGAATGGCTGAGATTGGGCCACGTGCCCACCTCCAGATTCCCCTGGTTAGAATTGGATCTATTAAAACCACGTAGGTGCAGAATAAGTAAGGAGTAAATTGTCGTACCTCCGTTTTCCTTTTAGAAGATGATGGAGTAAATAGATGCTGTATAGACAGCTTATTCCTCATCCTCTTGAAGAGAGTCAAGTGTGCCAAATTGTTAGTATAAAGCCAGTCAGCAAGTTTAGTAAAAAAAATCAACTCCATAAGAGTTGGTACAACTTGACATTTAATCTCAACCCTCTGACTTATCTGCTTGTAAATCTTAGGAGAGCAATGGAAATACATTTTCCAAGACTCAGTTTCCTCATCAGAAACCAAATACAGTTGGCCTAGAATATTTCTGCAAGTCCCATGTTGCTGGAAAAAAGTCTGTATTTCAAACTTTTAATTCATCTTTGTAGTGGTTTTCAAATTATGCTCATTTCATAGACTTATGATATGTTCTAGACAATCGACATTGTCTGATAGAATTTTCTACGGTTGACGCATATGACTGAAGAACTATTACAATTAATTTAAACATAGTCACATGTAACTAGTGTCTACCCTATTGGACAGCTCAGCTCAAATAGAGTTACGTGGATTTTAGCGAGCGGCAGTGGAAGATGACTTAATTCTTGGCATCCTGTGCCTTTGGTAAGTTAATAATTCAGTATATTTTTCACTCATAATTTACAGTTAAAATAAAAAGCACTGCTGATTCCAACAAGTACAGAAAGACTACTGTCTCTGTACATATCCCCTAACCAGAAAAAAGTGTCGTGTTAGAGGTTGATTATTGTAGTTTTTGTGGTTCGTGTATCTGCCCTGCCGGGTTATATGAGGCAATGGAAAGAATAGGAGTCAGAAGTTTTGGGTTCTGGTGTCGGTTCTGCCAGTAACTACTCAGATGTATGACCTTTGGCTAGTCATTTTTCTTTCCTGGGCATGAGTTTTCTTATCTGGAAAATGAGGGGGTGGGATTAAAATGATCTCTAAATCTATGCCAGATCTAAGTTTCTATGATTCTAAGACTTTTTCTTCATTCTCATGGCCAAAATAGTGACTGAGAGTTTAGTTTCTCTTTATGTAGTCGCTGAGTGTAAGTGCAGGTGATTGAAAGGTCTGGGGAGATACCTTGGACCATTTCTACGTATGAATTGTGGAGTGTTGTAACACTTTTCAAATTCCCATTGGATCCGAAAGATCCCTGTGGAAAGGAAAGTCAAGTGCTGCTTCAGTATTGCTTAGTGTTCTAATCCCAGATAAATCTGGGAAAAAATGAATAACAGGTAGCATTAAGCAATGCGTACTTAATTTAAAAGTTAGTTTAGTCTGAGGTGGCCTTGTTAGGCTACTTCATGTCGAAAGTGGAAATAAAGGCTTTGGACAGGGTATGGGTAAGATGGGCCAACCGTGAAGAATATTGAGTGAGGAACAAAGAAGAAGGGTTGTTAGCATAAGTGAGCTTGAACAATTAGTTCATCAAATAAAACCGTAACTACTGTTCCTTGGTGTAAGACTGAAGAAGAAAATTCAAAGATGAGAAGCCTTTTTTGGTACCCAGGGAAGTTAGGGTTAAGGAAGGATGTTTGAAGTGACTTCATCTGTAGAAGGTTGGATTTTGAAGGAGGAGATGAATCACAAATGAGGAGAAAGAGGAAGGAAAGAACATTGGCCAGATTTGCAAGAGCAGGTAGGAGGATTTGAAGTGTTTAAAGGACAGTATGGTAGGATGTGTCAAACCAGTACAGAGGGAGAGAGGCATCATCTGGGGCTGAATAGAAACAAGATATTTATTTGGTGATTTAATTTTGATGTTCAGAAATGACATGCGCTAATTGTGCTGTTATTGTGCGATAAGTCATCTGAGTTAAAACATGTATTGATGTCATGCTAGTGAATTCTCATTGTAAATAAAAGTTCCTATATCCTGTCTCCATAAGATCGTTTAGACATGGTTGCATCTTGTAGCTTTATTTTTATTTTTTAACTGGCTATCTTTATGTATGGGAACAGTCATCTCCAGAGATTCATTTTCATTTCAAAAAACTTCCAAAGGTGTTAATTGCATTTTTCAAAACTCTTATGTAATTATTTAAAATTATTCTACCGGCACCATAAATCAGAACTTTTCCCATTATATTGCCGAGGAACATTTATGACCTGTTTAGACAGTTTTGATTTATAGGTTTAGGAAACAAGAATATAGAAACCATTGCCAGGTTTTAATTTGGAAATTTTTTTAGCCACGTCTGTTTCTTCAGAGAGAAGAAAAAAAGCCAGTAGGAGAGGTGATTGGGAAGGTGTGTTTCATACTAGTGAGATGCAAGAAAAAGAGGTGCAAGACCCAACTTGGGGGTCCTGCCCTAAAATGAGCAATTAGTGTGTCTTTCACATGTAGTTTAATCTTTCTAGGCATTATAGTTAAATGTTGGTTCCAGGTAACAGGTGCCTAATTCTGAGTGGGTTATTTAACTTTCTGGACCTCAGTTTCCCCACCTATATAAAACACAGACTAATAATAGGATCTCTTCACCTAGTTGTGGCATAGATTAGGTAAATTTGTTTATTTTTGCATCGAAAGACGTGTTATGAAGCGCATACTGAGATTCAGGCACCGTATCAGGTTCTCAGGAAGAGTGGCAGGAGGAACCTGCACCGACACTGTGCCTGATCATTCCCAGTGTTTTCATTCTGAAACAGGTGATAAATGTGAATATTCCCCGGCATGAAACCAGTCTTGGTAATTGTCAAATGATTACAGTAGCACTCCAGTTTAGGTGTTGCGAAACGCTGAAATGCACAAGTTGAGAAACTAATCACAGTACATCTGTATGAACTCATTTTTTGCATGTGAGGTCACTCCATCATTGAATTGTCATCAATAAGATTTTAGCCCCTACCGTGGCAATACAGAAATGCCTTTCTTGTCATTGCGTGTGCATGTTACCTACAGCGATGCTATAATTTAACATATACTTAGCTACCTTTTCCGTTATGCTGTGCCACGTACTACAAATTGAGAGAGAAGAAGAAAAATACGGAATTCATCTTTTAGAGCCTGTAGTTTAATGAAAATGCACACATGAAATGCAAATGAAATGCAAAGGGAGGGAGAGAAGAAGAAAACATTCATTCATTCATCATTTATTTGTTTATAAATTTATCAAATATTTGTTAAGGGGCTATAAAATACAGGGCACTCTTTTTGGCATTTGATGAACTGATATTTGATAGAACGTTGAAATGACTGGCATAGACGTCAAGGAAGTACCAACCCATATGCAACGCCGTGGATAGTAAGATGACTAAGTTAGTGGAGTGGCTTCTTCCACTCTCTTACACGTGAATGCGTTTGTTTTTCTGTCAGAGAATGATCTGCCTAATGGAGGAGTACTTTTTGTTTAGCCGTGGCTTCCTTCTCTTTCTCTATAACATTCGGTTTCATAAAACTAGACAGGACTTTAGTTGTTCTTCCTGCCTCCCGCCCCCCACACACACTTAGTTCTTAAAAGAACAGTGAATAAAAATTAACAAGAGCCTCCTTCACCCCAGCACAGCTCAGCTGCCTTCGAGAAAGTGCACTAAGACTGGACCTCACAGTTCAGCGACTGGAGCCTTGCTGCAAAGAGGGAATGACATGTGAAAGCCCACTGGAGGCCTTGACTGTGCTGGTTTTGTTGGAGTTCTGTTTCCTCTCCTAAGGGATTAACATACAAGTCCTTAATGCTTTGTGAGTTTGCCCCTGTATGGAGTGAATTCTCTTCCGTTCTCGGATGGGATGTTATTTAACCCCTTTGGTGACCAAAGTATCTACTCCTTGAGTCCAGGCTCTTTAACATTATGCTAGTGGTTCCCAGCCCTTGGGCGTACGTCGAATTCACCGTCCAAAAAATTACTGAGGTGCATCACACATCCATTGAGTCCAAATCTCTGGGTCGAAAGAATCAAAATCATAGGTTTGAGAGCATGCCAGGATAGAAATAAAGAACATCAAACTCTGCAAACTTGGGGGGAAAGTGTGTATTTGTGTGTGTATGTGTGATCCCGCTGAGGTCAAGGCTAGGAGAGATTGTTAAATACTGGACATGATGTGAATGAGAAACACAGACCATGCCCTATACAGGAAGAATGAAGAGATGAAGAGACGCATACATTTTGAGATAGGAAATACAGATGAAATTGGGAAAAGAAGAAATACACTTTGATCTCAAAGGAAAAAAAGATATACCATGAATTATAATTGCCCAGCTTTGTTGGGTCCTTCACAGTTCCCCAGTGTTACGGCTCTTGTTATCTCCTGTGTGAATGTTTGCACGTGCTATTCACAGCAGCTAAAATATTTTCCCCCGCTTTGTCTGCCCAACTACCTCGTCTTATTTTAGAAGTCTCGTTGCCCCTTTAGGCTGAGAAAGGAGCCCTTCTTCTCTGCTCCCTGTAGTCTGTGTCTCTGTTTTTAAATTCAGCAAATAATCAAAGATTGCTGGTTCCATGCCATGTGCTCTGTGAGCACTAAGAGTTCCATTCCTTACTTTGGGTACTGTGGACATTGGAAACTTTGAAAGGAATCTTAAAACCAGTTCATTAAGTCATTAAACCATGATATATTTGGGTGCAAGCTGAGCCCTTTCTGAAGGCATGGTGGCTGGGGCTCTACCGAAAGCTTTTCTTTCCAGAGATAATAGTAGCAAAATATCATAAAAACATAGGTTGAGGGTTCATATCAATTAGCTCTCATGTTGGCCAACCTACATGTTCTTGTCACTCAGAGAAGACTCCTCCTTAGATTACCCCAGTGGGTCCTAGAGAACTCATTTAACAAACATCAAACTCCTTCTCATATCCGAGTGAGGACCTAGCTGGTAGATGTGACACATCTGGTAACCTAGAGTTAAAAGTGGGGCTGCCTGATTATCCTGGATTTAAAAAACAAAACAACCCAATATCTTCTTCCTTTGTTACCAAAGGTACAGTCAGGAGACGGTGCAGACAGCATTAGAACCCATGGCAGTCTCTCTCCAGAACTACCATACTAAATTGTCCGGTGCCTTTGATGATAAGGGTCAAAATGCTCTCCATCACTCTAAAGTTTCCCCTACACATCTAAGACACTATCTGTTGCTGGGAGAGGTGGGGTACCGTCGAGGCCAGAGCTTCAGGACCACTAGGCCACTGCCTGGTACTCAGTAATGTGTTGGAAGGTGATGAGGAGATAAGTCTGTCCACCTCTCTGTGGTTTTCTCTGTTCTCAGCAATGGAAATAGGAGTGTAAGAAGCTCCTTGATCAAGGAGAAATAATTGAAGAGAATTGATGAGCCCGTTGTCCCATCCCTCATCCTACCAGCCTGGTTGTGGCCTGGTCGTGGCTACTGACAGATTCAGGGGCAATTCCACATTCATGTAGTCAGTCGGGGTTGTCACTGTGAATTCTCATAAGAAGCAAAGAGAATATCAGAACTTTACTTTTGCATTATTTCAGGTTCCATTCATACTGATGACTCTGTGACTCTTGGTTACATGTTTTCCAAGGAAGTAAAACTAGACCAGCCACTTTGTTCTTCTAGGCTTAGTTCTAGCCCTCAGTCTGGTCTCCAGCTTGGGACTTGAATGACTCAAAACAAGGAGAAAAACCTTGTTTTTGAGTCATTCAAGTCCCACTTCTCCCCTTACTAGCTATGCAATATTGCATAATTTTAACTCTCAGAGCCATAGTCTCTTCATCTGTTAAGTGGGCATAATGATGTCTCCTTTGTAGCTTGGTTTTAATTAAGGATTACAGGATAATATGGAAAGCGCCAAACCTATCATAAGTTCACTGTAAATATTTGCTCTATTTCTCAGCCATCCTGTTACCAGGACCAGCCCATCCCTCATTTTCTCTTCCTTTGTCAAACCATGTTCTGAGGTCTCAGTACATACCTCCCAGTTTGTGACCGGTAACCTCTTTACAGTATTTCCAACACCTCCTTTGTCATGACTAGTTCTGGTCTTTGTTTCGCGGTTATCTCCAACTCACCTGAGCCTGTAACCAGTAAATGAAGAAGCTTCCTAAAATAGAAAACTAAGCTCTGGAGGAGAGAATCACATCCCAGCTCTTTTATTCACCAGCCAAGTGATCTCACATGAATCCCCTAACAACTGTGAAAGGAGACGATTTTGCTAGGCTAGACACTTATGGACCAGTTGCTTGCCATCATTGGATCAGATATTAACACCAGTGCTCTGGAATCAGAGAAAATGAATTTAAAAATTGACACCCTCTCAAAAAATACCCACTATGAGGCAAATGATTGCTTCTGCTTTACAGATGAGGAGATAACAAAATGAATTTTCATGACTCATCTACTTTGTAGGTCAGTAGCAACGATTGGATTCAAACTCCCATCTCTCACACTCCAAAGTACAGTTGACCTTTTCACATAAAATGGATATCATACGGTTCCTGTATTATAGGTTTTCATGAGAATGGTGAGATAGTATATGGCAGGACTTTTGCATCTTCAGAAGTCTGACCAGAGGTAAGGGGTATTACTCTTGTTGTTACACGGTGTGTGCTAAGCCAGGAAGAAGTCAGGAGTAGCTTGAAGTAGAGAGAAGAAAGTTGGAGGGTAGAAAAAGTTAGTGGGATAGTGAATGGATGAAAAAGGGTGTCAGAGAACAGCTAACCACAGAGCTCCCTGATTTCAAAGGTCTAGCCTGTTGGGTTGTGACATTACATAGATGTGTCCTGACCCATCTCAAAAATTGGACATCGCTGAATTTAATTAAGATCAATTAGACATTCCTTCTATTGTGCAAACACAATGCCTTAGTTGTTTGAAAAGAGGGAAGTTCTATATGACCTGAAAGCTTTCTGCTCCATCTGCTGCTTTTCTTCTTAAAGAGGAAATGCCATTTAAAATAATAATAAATAAATAAATAATTGGCCTGCAAGCTAGACTATATACTTTGCTGTATGTAATTTCTCAAGACAAGAATTATTAGGTCTCAGAAGGAGTCTGATACCTCTGAGATACTATGCTTCCTTTCACATTTCTTTTGCAGTCCAACTTAAACATTACCTATGACTTCAACCTGAAATGGAAATGCCACCACCTCCAGTAGCCATCTGATGTATAAAACTATCTACTTTCCTCTCTCCTTTCTAAAATGAAACAGACAGAAGCAGGAGAAGGGCTTGGGAGGTAGGACCAGAAATTCAGGAAATCACTTTGGTGGGAGCAGGCATAGTAGAAAGAGAGAAGAACTTTGATAGTTAAAGAAAAGGAAAAAATCACAAGGACAAAGAACATAAACATGTTTAGAAGTCAGGTAGTTTTAGAATCCTCACCCGAGGCCCCAGCTCAATCCACCAAGACTTAAAATACATTATGTGACTTATTCTATGGCCCACAAGTTGTTGGGCTTTAGAATTTTCTAAAAACCTTTTTTTTTTTCTTCCTCTCTTTGTTTCCTGACTTACTGTTGACATGATAATAGTGTCCAAGAACCCTGAGCTCTAAAACCCTGTTTATTTTTTTTAACTATATTCCTGGAAGTTTTATATAGGACCTTAATTGTAAGAAAGAAAATACATAGAGATTAGTCCTCTGCTAGTAGAAGTATGTACCTGGTACATAAAAAGCCATCGGTAATGACAGTTCTATTCTTCTTCTTCTCCTCCTCCTCCTCCTTCTCCTCCTCCTCCCTTCTTCCTCCTCCTCCCTCCCACCTCTTGCTCCTCCTCCCACCTCTTCCCTCCTCCTCCTCCTTTCTTCTTCTTTCTTCTTCTTCTTCTTATTAAAGAAACCATAGAGACTATCTCTGCCACCTTTCTCTTTGTTTAGGTAAAGTGTGTAGGCTCAGAGAGGCGAAGTGACTTGCCCACACTCTATTAATTCATAACAAAGTCGTATCTAGTACTCTTGCATCATCTTGGGGTTAAACAGGCACTGCTCAAGACCACTTAGGACTGGAAAAGCTCTGCCTACCTTTTTATGTCTGTTTGGTGAATCCCACTTTGGAACTGTTTGGAAACCACATGAGCCTTCAGAGTGGGAAGTGGAGACGGAGGGTTGCGCAGCTCGCTGCAGATTCTGTTCCTGAGTGCCTACACATATCCTCTCTGCCTAGCCCGCCTTTCCATCCCCTGACCCCCGAGAACTAGCCTGATAACTTCTCTACAAACGAAGACAAATTTTTGGATTTTTATATGGTTGTTCTTAAAGATTGGGGTGTGCATGTGTGTGCGCACACGTACGTGTGAGATTGGTGACTGTTAAGGAAAGAAAATTCATAGAGAGCTACAGGGCCCCAGAAAATGTTTTCTGTGTAGCAGTTTCTATGCCACACAGTGAGGAAGGCAATTATCTTTGGAGGGGATTCCACAGCCTGCACGGGCTTCCCCAGTGTAAGATTTATTGTCGGTTGGATTGGGTGTTCTTTTTAAGAGCATTTACTCGGCATCTAAAGCGCTGTCAAGAGTGCTACTTCCTGAATGCTTTTGAGGTTGCAACTGCTAAGCTTCATTTTCCCGTCTTGGAGATATATTTTTGAAATGGTATGCGGGGATTTGTAAGGCCTGGTTCTTCCCATTGACACTGACATGACTTGCACCGTTATATACCCCCCCACACACACACATACCCCCAGCATGGTGCTGCTGCGGGGAAAATTCCCGCTTAATGCTAGAGCCCTTCTGCTGGCGCGCCTGCCCAAAAGTGTGTGCAGAGGGTTCCTGCAGTGGAGAGAGGGCACGGGAGCGCATCCTGTTGTTTTGTGTAAGCCATGCCAGCTAATCAGTTTCAAAGTTAACTGTTTTCTTACTTCAACAAAGGATAGGTAAAAGCTCTTCTTCTGCTTTTTTACCCCCTCCCCTTTATGTGGATCTCATGAATGCCAGAGGAAAACTTGAGCTGCGAGTCAGTTAAATATACTGTATCATGAAACCTTAGGGACCATTGAAATGGGAACAGTGGCCCTTTACTGCTAAGAAGGTGTTTTATTGAAAATGCGCCGACATGCTTTCCCCGGAGAGTGAGCAAAAGAGAAGGCAAGATGCCCAACATAATACAGGTTGTTCTCTTAGGCAAGCTAAAATATAGAGCTTGGCACTCCTGTGCTGTGCGCAAGCAGGCAATAGAATAGACGAATGTGCGTTTTTACATTAAAAGTGCCATATTTCACTAGCGGCGCCCCTCCCCCATTTTTTTAAGTGTCTTAATTTATATATTCCAGTTAACAGTTCATTACGTGTCCTTTCTCTCTCCAGCTTTTAAAAGTTGTCTTTCGAATAAGTTGAGGTAGTTGAAATTTCCTAATCCTGGCTGGTTTGCCAGCAGAGGGCAGGCGTAAAGAAGGTTTTGACATGAGGGTGTGTCAAATTAGGGTCACAGGAGGGTGACGTTGCATGGGAGGCAAACCTGTGAGCATTGTTCAGAGGGCAAGCTGGAACAGGATCCCTTTGCCTCTTCACAAGTCTGCTGCACAGGACAGGTCTCCAAAAAAGCTGACTTTACTAAACAAAGGTGGCCAGTTACCTTTATCTCATATTCAGCAATTTCCATAATCAAAAGTTAAAAAAAAAATTCAAATACAGTTTCATCCCCCAAGAGCCATCTTTTCTTCCCCCTTCAGTGACCGAGTTCTGCTTATACTTAAAATCAAGGGTTTGCATGTGGGTATGCCATAAATGCTGTCATTCTTTGGAGGAAAAATAAGGACTCACACTTGATTGTGGTGCTGATTCTTTTTTCCGATATCTGAAGGATAAAGCTGTTTGGGAAATGATTTCCTTCCTTAAAACATGTACCTTTTTGAGAACTTTGTGCACTTCAATGTAATCTGCTCTAACTTTATGGTAGAAGCAGTTCTGTAACACATTTTATATTATATTAAAACAAGGAATTATATAGCTTTATCATAAATGAGAGAGTAATTTGTTATTGTCAGTCAGATGTAGAGTCAGGACAAACTGTTGCTGTTTTCTTTTCCATACATGATTTTGTTTACCATTGACGTTTTATAAATGTCTTTACATTTAGAGTTAGTGCTGGGGGGAGGGGAGAGTGCTAATGGCAATTGAGAGGATGTCATAACAAGAAATTTAAACTTCTGTATAACAGGGAGGATCTATAACAGTCTTTTCCCTTGGCCAAGCAGGCACAGAGGGAAAAAAAAAAAAGCATAATTAGCTTCATTGTCAACACAGACATAACAGCGACATAAACAATATCAATATTGAGCTAACTGCCTTAGCTCTCTGTAGATGGATGATGTATTAATTTATATTTTTAAGTAAAAGCACCACTTAAATCAAGAAGGAATAGCAGCTCCTTAGAGACAAATGCCCAGATCTTAAGAATCGGGTATTGCTGTTGCAATTTAGTAACTCTAATTGGCTGCGGGTTGGTGGTCTTCGGAGATGCCAGAAATACTAAAGCAGTGCTCCCTCTGGAGACACTTGCTGTCCTGGGAAGGCCTTCAAGCTCTTTACTCTGGAGTAAGGGGCCTGAATTTTGAATTCCCATTGTGTCAGCACGTTCTCTGTAGCACAGAATCAGTTGGTCAGATCTCTTTAAGTTCTGTCATTTCAGAATATGTTCAGGGTACTCCACTAAATTAATTGGAAAAGGGAGAGGAAAGAAGTGTTAATGCAAGTGTTGTTTGGAAGAAGATGGAGAATTGAATTAAGGTCTTGGCCTCTCATCATGCAGTTGATTTTTTGACCCATCAAAATGTTCATCAGTTTTTATTTCACTGACTCTGACAGATCAACTTTCCTACAACAGAAACTACAGTTATTTCATATGAGAACCTGGTACCTAAACTGACTTTATCTGGGTAGGTCTCCCGCTCTTGATGCTGCTAGAAATGTGTGAGACAGTGTCCATTCACGTGTCTTTCTTTGGTTATTTCCAAGCAGCTTCTGACAAAAACAGAACCTCAGTTGGAGGTGAGGACCACGTGGGCCAGGCACCACTGCTGGTGCCTCCTTTGCTGCTGTGCCATTCTTCAGTGTGCGGGAATAATGTCTTGACAAGACACGCTCCTTCTTACTCTTCCTTTAAATTACACCTTATCTCCATTCTCAGCTCTGAATGGGCAGTAAAACCTTTCACTTTCTTCTGCATTCAAGGCTAAGGCTCAGCAGAACCAAATATAATACATGATTTTAGTCCCAGGTGTGTTATTTGGTGGTTTGAGTTTGGTGTGGGATCATAGTAATCTGTTCTTAAGTACACAGCCCGCTGCACAATGGACTCATTTAGCAACTGATAGGTTTCTTAATATGTGATGTTTGAACAAGGGCTGTATCTTTTGTAGGTGTTAGGATGTGGGCATCAAAAATACTTTAAGTACAGTATTTAGCATTTCCCTCACTCTTCCTTAAACATTAGCCTTCTCCCACCCTCACCCCACCCCCAGGTATTCATTTTATATTATCATGGGCTCTCTTTTTCTGTAATTATTCAGTATCTGCCTCTGCTCCCCATTGGGACCTGTGGTGCTAGGTGTGTTTGATTCTTGGATGAAAAAAAAAATCACTTTGCCCTTCCGAACCTCAGTTTCATCCTCTGTAAAATGGGGGTTGCAATTTCTGTTCAAGTTTTGAAAACTAAATGAGACTCTATGGCTGAGTAACCCATTCTAAAGCCCTCACAATCCAAAAAAATACCCCCCCCTTTTTTTTTGGCCTTTCAAATGCAGCATTTTAAAAATAACCTGTCAGTCATAGTAATGGATAAATGGCATTAACTAAGTTTTGTAAATCACTGTATGTTTTACATTTTATATTGTAGTCCAGTGTTGGGAGGTTCCAGTTCTCACTGAATCCCAAGAACAGGGCAGGTCAATCGAACCACATGGAAGGGGATGCTGAGAGTCCAGAATTCATCAGAATGGCTGGGGCATATACAACTTATCCAGGTTTATCACTGGTGGTGCATTTCCTTGCCTAGAAGTTGTCTTTGAGTCACCGTGTCATGTTTGGAGAGAGGGCAGGGATGGCTCCAGGTGGCATCTGAGTTAGCTTGCTAAGCCACTTCCTTCTCTATATTGTCACCTCCCCTTTATCCAACCATCAGTTCTTTAAACACAGCCTCCCAAGGGGTCTTCCCTGACATCTCCCGTTCCCACTGATCTCTCCCCCCTTTTCTGTGGTCCCATGTGCTTAGAGCCACCATCATGCAATTCAGTACTTGTGTAACTGTTGCATTGCATCACTCTCTAATTATTTTGTGTAAGGCTCATTTCCACAGCTGGGTCATAAGCCTCTCTAATGTTGTTTGCTTGTTTGTTTGTTTATTGTTTGTTTTGATATTTCTGGAGACTATTAGCTGATAAACACTAACCTACAAAGGAGGTAGTCCAAACTTGTAAAGCATGCGTGCGTTTTATGGCTGCCTCACAAAGGGCTTGTCTTTAAAAAAAAATGAATTGTTCAAAGTGCATTCCAATTTTGTTCATAGACATTACATTAAATCTTAAAATAATTTTAATTTGAAAAAAATCACGTGTTGTTTGAAATAGCCATTTCCACTTTATCAGTGTGCATTGGTTGAAGAGAACTTCCTATATTTTTATTTCCTGTCTTTGGGGCCCTGCCAGCTCCTCCCAAAGGAGTGCCTTGTCTCTTTAAGAATCAGAACTCTACTGATTTCATGGTAAATTCTGGCAGATTTAAGGCCCTTCTCCCCCCAAAAAAGAATGCCCTTGGTTCTCTATTGAATATTCATGAGAAGGTGGGGTCACATTTTTGTGACCTGAGAAATTCCATTAATAAATTTGTTACCTGACACAAAAACACTTTAGGGTGGAGAGGGATCTGTGCTGCACTCATTTAACATCCGATCATAAGTTGATAATCAACTGGCGCTTTTGTCTCTTTTGCAGCCAGACTAATGGGAGAATAGTCTGCTTCCCTGCTGACCTTATTGAAATTCAAGCATTTGTTTGATTGGAAGTTTTATCAATATGCTTTCTGGTTTGTAGTAACCTGCATTAACACCTCAGATGGAAAAATACTTTCAAGTGATACTGGAATTACTGGGTTCGGATTTGTGGCCTTTCTTTTTAAATTGAAAGAAAATAGGTAATCATTAATGTCACTACTTCTTTTCCTTGAATTTTTAAGAAATAAAAATGTTTTAAGTATAGGCCAATAAGTTTCTCTCTAAATGTAAGGGTAGTAAATAGAGGTGATTTCTAGAGCTGCCGAAATTGACTAAGTTAACCTGGCACCTAAATCGTGCCAATTGAGCCAACAGAGTTTAGCATATTGGTGACTTAAAAAAAAAAAAAAAAAACCACACACACAGTGTACTCAGCTTTAAATAGCATTAAAGAGCAGCGGCTGTTTCTTATAGAGGTCATGTTAAAGTACTTATCTAGAGTAGCTTTTGTTGCTGTTTTTGTATAAATAAGAAAGGAATTTAAAGAATTATTTCTTAGCGAACGTGTGTCAGATGCTTTCTTTAGCAGCTGTCGTTCTCGAGGGGAAGTAGCTTGGTTCAGCGACGAGGCACGTTTGGCTATTTATTTCAGCCCCTGTGTCGGGGTAGTTTTCCTCTACCCGCACAAGCACACTTTGGCGAGCCCGACTCTTGTAAAGAAAAAGGGGTGGGTGGGTGGGTGGGTAAAGAGGCCAAAGCTTTGTTAAACCATCGACGTGAAGCGAAAGTTCTCTTGCAAAGGCCGTTTTCGAGGAAAGCGCTTCTCTGAGCCCCGCATCCCCTTCCGAGTCTAAACAGTTGCTCTGAGCAGCCCGGTGTGCGCCGGGCGCGCGGCTTCCCTTCCTTTGCCTCTCGGGTTTCTCCGAAAGGTTAGGACAACTCTCTATCAGTTTCCAAGACGAAACAAACACGCAACCCGACCAAAACCCCCAAACCGTCAGCCCCGGCCGGAGGGGAGATGCGCGCGGTGCCCGGCTTCCCAGACGTCAGCCAGAGGCGGGTCAAAGGGTTAACAGCAATTAAGTGGAGTTGCTCTAGAGACAAAAGCAGGATTGCACCAGAGCGTGATTTCACCTGCCGCGCGGAGGGGGCCGGGGCGCGGGAGCGGGGAGCGGGCCGCGGAGCCCATTGTGTGGGGCGCGGCGCGGCGCGGCGCGGGGTGTTTAGAGGCGGGTTGTGATTGGTGGAGCAGGGCGGGGCGGGTGGGCGCGGCGCGGCGCGTCTTGTCAGCCCGCGAGCCGGAGCGCCCCTGCGCGCGTGCAGTCCGCCTGCACGCCGAGGCCGCCGGACCCCACGCCCGGCCCGCGCCGGCGCCCCGAGCCGGCTCCGCGCGCCTGGCGGCTACATGGAGAGTGTCAGGTTGGTCCCTACGATTGATCTTTGCCGTTCTGCTCTCCTTCCCCGGGCTCCGCGGTGCCAGCTTCCTGGGGCCTCGCTGGGGAAGGCAGGAGCGCCCGAGTGTTTCTAAGTTGAGTCTTTTTAAAAAATAACAGTTGCTGTTTACCAACTTGGGTGGGAGTTGAGCTCTGGAAGTGGAGGCGGAGGAGGGAGTGGAGGGGTGGGAAGAAGGAGCTACAGGCCTGTGGGTCCTGGAGAGAGACATCCCCCCACCCCCGCTCTTTTTTTTTTTAAATGTTCTTGGGTGGGGTGTAGTTGAGAGTTGGAGGAAGTCCTGGCTGTGTGTTGCTCTCTCGCTCTCGCTCTCTCCTTTTCGTTTGCGATTCATTTTCTGCTGGTCTGGCCTTCACGCAGCCACTTTGGTAAAGCCCTCGCCATCGCTCTATTCCGGGGACGTATCTGGGGTGTGATTTATGTCACTTTCAGAGCGTGTGAAATATACAAGGAGCCTTCCATCTCAGTGTAACCCCTGTGGATGTTTCTTTACTTCTGATAGTGTGTTTCTATATCTGTCTAGGCTATTTTCAGCTTAACTGTTCAAATTGAAAGAGTTCACATTCAGTGGGGCGGGGGGAGGGGGGCAGGATAAAGCCCCACACCCAGGCAGGCTGTAAGGGGACACTCTGGCAGGTTGGGGAACCTCAGCTTCTGTTGTGTTACTTTGCTGGTTAATTAAGTAGCGAGTTGGGTTTGGGTTAGGACGCGCAGCCGACTGAGGAGTTGCCGCAGGTTACTCCCATCTGAATGTAGCCAACTCAACTGTCAAAACTGAAAGACGGTCAGTGAAAAGGAGACTTTCCCCCTCTCCCTCAAGTGTTGTTATGGGAAGAAGGGGATCTTTAGGAAATGGGTGGTAAAGTTTTAGAGCAAAGTATGTATAGGCTCTTCCTCTTTGGGATTAACTCCTTCAAGGCCTGCCAGTGATAGGTAAAATATCTAGTCATTTTATATTCTTGTCCACACAGACCAAATGTTCTAATCAAGCCAATTTAAAAATGCAAATCATCTAATTTCCATAGATTCCAACATTCTGAAAGTGACACATTTGGGGGAAAAATTAAGCCTGATAACAGGAAATGTGAATCATACTATCAGTGACTAATCTGCTTAAGAAAAAAATAAGTTACATTTATTTTATCATTAGGAAGTCAGTGTTAAAGAAGCCAATTTTTTTGTTGTTAAGTCAAGTGAAGTTTTTTTAATTTTATTTTAGAAGCGACCCCATATTCCTTTTTGTTGTTGTTCGTTTGTTTGTAATAGATTTTCCAAGAGGAATGTGTATGTGCAGTCAAAGGTGGTTTATGTGGTAAAGTGTTCAAGCTAGCATGTCATTGTCAAAGACCTCAAACATGATCACATGAAGATTTTAGTTTAGTTTTTGATGTTTTGCTGATGTTTAAAAATTTTCTCGAATGTTGACTCATCACTAAGTAAACCAAATGAAGACAGAAGCGCTTTCTTCTAATTGATACCCTTTGCGTAAATTGAAAAAGGATCTACTATCTTATGTGACCCTTTGTAGCTGCCTGACACATTTCAATGAAAAGTGTATGAAAATGAAACCAAAATACAGACTGCCTACCCAGAGACAGTGGCTGACTTACTCTGGGATGTGATAGAGCTGAACTGAAAACGGATTGGGCTGACACTTGATAATCAAAGTTGATTTATTGTTCATTAGTACTGCATTAGCCCTTTCAGGCAAGACAGTTATTTGTGTAGTGGCCTGTCAAGAGCAAGACTGCAAGCACCTGTCATTTCTAAGGCATGAGATAAGCAACTAAATATTAGCATGATGTGAATAAAAATACATTGCACTAGGTAAAGGGCCACATGATTATAAATTTTTTCTATAATAAAAATGCATAGGTCAATACTAATCTGTGAGAATAAAACTATTTTATATTTTCTTTAACCCTAAGAACTACTTATAGAATGAAAGTAGTGGGCTTTATATTCTATTTGCCCGGAGAACTTTCTTTCTTACTCAGATGTGCAGTTCATCTGATAAAAAGTTGATCAGTTAAGGAAATGAGAAACATAACATGTCAATTATTTAATCCGAGTAATTCAGGGAAGGTAGCCTTCTCGTTTGTGTTGTGTTTTTAAATAAACATATTTCATTAAATGAAAATCTTCTAAGCATGGGCTGATTATATGAAAATGTGATGACATCATAGCTAAGCTATGATAATGTCAGATAATAATGTCAAGTGCATTTTCTGTAACGTGTTTCACTCTCGATTTTTTTCTTCCCTCCCTGGAAGGGAATGATCTCATGACATATAATAGAAAACAATTTAAGTGTCAAAAGAAAACAAAATTAGTGAACTTTTGTCTACAGCCTTAGAAATGTGGATTAACTCATATTTTTCCAGGGGATGGATTGGAAACATTCTGCATGAGGGTATATAGTGTATTGTCTTCTCTGAATTTTCATTTGACAGGGATTTTTAGAGGCTGTGATCTTAATTAAATCTCAACTAGCTGAAATAATGCATCTAAAGGCATGCAGTGTTGCGTAACCTTGCTCAGTTGGTAAATCATAAATCATCAGAAAGCTTGTGATAGGAATGGTTGGCTTGAATTTTTTTTTTTTTTTTTGTTTGTAGTTAAGTGTATCTCAAAAACAAAACCCTCACCATCGCTGCCTTATACTTGCACGTTGTCAGGGCCTGTCACTTGAAGATAAACTCTTTCGTGACACTGACCAGTTCTGCAACTTTTCAGCCAACCTCCACACATTTACAAAATACAGGAAAATTAAAATCCAGATTAATTAAAAGCAATAAATTCCGGATTTATCTTGGCTAATGTGGCAGAAGTGTCTTTGAGTTAGCGTGTTTCTGAGACAATCGAGAGACTATTGTGACCAGCTTCTCAGCTTGAAGTAAAATTTGAGTGAAATTTGAACTGGCAAAAAAGAAGGTTGGAGAAATTCATTTTGTTATGTGGTTTAGTTGTAGGTGAACATCACTAAAGAGAAACTTAAAACTGTGCTCTTAGTAGCTAGACAAATGTAATAGCTAGTTAGAATCCACTTCAGGTAGTTCTTTGTGATTTAAGCAAGGGATAATGCAGCAACAGATGATGAGAGAAGGTAGAATTAAATAAATACATAAATCTTGCCTGCGTGTGTTACATGTTAAAATATGAATTCCACAACGAGGAGTTATAATCATTAAATAGTTACTAGTCCAAGTTTTACAAATGCTGGTGCTTGGAAATACTGGGTTATTTACTTTTAGTGCCTTTTAAACGTGTTTTTAACTACTGCATGTTTTGGATCATATGTATTCTGTAATAGAAGAGGCTATCTGCATATAAAAAATTGAGAGCTATCTTGTGATATACTAATTTTGGATGTGTTTGTACACAATATCTCATGTAAGTCTAGGAGTTATGTTGCTGATGTGCTGTAGATCTCTTGGGGCAAAAGAAGAGTGTAGCTTTTTGTGTGCCTGCCTGGCTAGATTTGGGGTTAGTCTTAACTCCCTAAGCTGAATTTGTTTTTGTTTAGTGAAAGGTTTCTCTTCTTGGAAACAGCATGAATTTTCTGGACATTCGTTTTGGTCATTTCAGACTGTACAATACTGTTTTCTCTCATAAAATTTAGATTTATTTTCTTTAATTAAAAAAACAAAACAAAAACCTCAGGTACCACTTAGCTAAACAATCTAGTGCAGAATTATCTGGAAAGAGCTAAACTGGGCCTCTGCTTTAGGATTGTAGGAATAATCTTCTCCGAATCCCTCTTCCAACCTGGCAGTTGTTTGAAGAGAAATTAATGAGAAAAATGAGTAGCGAGCACATGCATTGTGCCTCATTTTCAAATCCGGTTAAAAGCATGAAGATGCAAGCTAAATGTTATGGTACACTTTTTTTAGAATACCTTGGTATCATGTTTTAATTTTTAAGCTTTATCTTGCCCTTAAATCTGAAACATCATTGTTCAAATAACTGAGAACAAGGTAAATCAACAACATCAAAAAGGTCGGCTTCTCTGATTTCTCAAGGGCTTGTTATTTTGTACTTCCCAATTCTATTTGATGTCTTGACAAAACAAGATGACACAAGGGAGAATACATTAAATTTTGATTTTTTTTTTTTTCCATCTAACCTGTTACAGTTGTGGCAGCTTAATTTCTTTTACTTGCTCCTGAAGATGGCTTTTTGTACAATTACTCTTAATTGTCACACCACTTCATGAGACGGGTCCTCACAGCTTTCCCATTTGCCTGGATTTTACTAAGTATTTTTGAACATATTTTGACCTTTAACATGTAGGGAGCTTTTTTGGTTGGGCTTTACCTTCATTAGAAATGAATAAGTGAATGGCAAGATTGTCAAAGAAGCAACTGATGTTTTCTCATTAGAATCTAATTTTCACCCCTTAGCTTAACTGTGATGTATAAGGTGAAGGTGTTGGAAATAGGCGTGAGAAACTGCACAACCTGAGAAACTGAAGTTGTAATTCTGGGGGAAAAAAAGAAAAAAGAGGAGACAGCACCCTAAGTAAGGCCTTATACAACTTTGGAATGATGGAATTTTTGCCAACCTGCATGTTTAAATCCAATTCTTCTTCCCCCTTGCATCTCAGTAATATGGGAAGAAATGCATATATGCAGTTAAGCTCCCTATATTTTCTACACCGGTGAGAGTGTGAAGAAAGCAGAGCCATACATTTAATTTTTAGACTTAAAAAATATTTTATTGACAAAAGGTAAACATTTTATTTTTCTCCAATTAACTATCCTTTGATCTTGAATTGTATCTACAAGTTATCTTTACTTATTTTAATCGCGTATGTGTCTCAAGATTGATATAGTGGCTACCTCATTTTTGAAGACTAATTTTGAAGAGCGAAATGCTTCAATTTAAGAGAACTTACTTAGCCAGGGCCTCTTCCTTTTCTCTTCGTGAGCTAAAAATCTGTGGATAGAATCTTTTCTGAGGTACCCTCTAGAAATAGTTCTCGCCTCTGATTTACAGCACTTAAAAAAAAGATTTTTGTTGTTATTGTTGTTAATATAAAATGTCATAGCAGCTTTGATTCACATGCACTAAATTGTTTTCTATCCCTCCTATAGGATAAAGAGATTGAGGGAGGAAAGAGGTAGCATTTTTCTTGATTTAAATAATAACAATAGTTGCTAGGTTGAAAAAATTAGTGCTTATTGGATGATTATTTTCATATATAGCTTCCATTGTTTCCTCTATTTAACAATTGCTAGTGGGAGAATCGATTTAATTTATGTAAACTGTACATTTTTATGCAAATGAAGCTGATATTTATTGGAGCTAAAACAGTTACGCTGGCACTTAGTGGAGTAACCTTGTGTACATGGGAAATGTTAGAAGAGAGCAGTTGAGGTTCCACTAATGCCTCTGCTGTAAACAAATAGGAATTTCTGCCACTTTTTTAAATTTAAAGACAAAAGAAGAACTCAGCTTTGCTAGAGATTGTTTATTAGGGTTAATAACCTGAAATAACTCCTGATTGGCAGGCAAATCTTGGTCATACAATCCTTCCTGAAAGAAAGATAGTCTTTCTTGATAGAATGTAATAAACAAAATGATAAAAAATGAAATGCTAATTGCATTTTAAAGAGGCCCTTTTTTTCTAAAATTTTAATAGGTGGTTGTATTGTTACTGAGAGAACAGTTATGCTAATGACTGACTACTTAGATGATTTTGCATTAATATAATAACCATTACCTGCCTTAGTGCTTTGTACGGTATTGTGGCAAAATAGCTAAGTCTAAAAGAGTTATACAAAAAGCAGAATTCCATAATGAAACAGAATTATACTTTCTACATGAATAGTAGGCTTTTTTTATTTTTTGAAGACTGAAATATTATGTCAGAAATATATTTTCTTTCCTCTGTGATACAGCTACCTTGCATCATGGTGTGTGTGTGTGTGTGTCTGTGTGTGTTCTTTCTAAATACCATGGGGAATGAATAGAAGCTTCCTAACTTTTCTCTTTGCCAATATATCAGTTGTATCCATTGGCTTATTAATTATGAAAACTGTTGTCTTTCACAGGGGGCAGTGGCAGTGACTTCTGCATGGGCTAGCTTCTATGTGGTCATTATAAAATTTGGCATAATTTGTTTTTTTAATGGAGCCTCTTTTTTTTTTTTTTTTTGGTTTTGTTTTGATGTTCTGGAGTCTTCTAATTTAATTTGTTTTGCTCTTATTATATGATGAACCAGGTCACACTGCCTAACCTGGTCAGTTATCCAAACACATCCTGAAGTCTATAAGAGACTCAAGTTTTCTGGGACATAGATGTCGTTAATAAGAAGAGATTAAAAATAGTTTCTAATTATTAATCCAGATGAATGGAAATAAAACTGTATTTAAAATATTTCCACTCATTTTTATTATTTGTGCACACAGCAATTATGAGAAAATGCCAATGTACAAAATTTATGTTTGGTTATATCGGGCAGTATTTACTTGTAGTTAATGTGAATGTAAACTAAAGAGAAAGCAAAAAAATGATAACGTGTTATTTTCAGTATTTATATTGTATCATCTCCCCTCCCACCCAATTCCTCCAATTGTCTCCTAGATTAGAATTGTGTTGTTTCTGTGGGTGTTTTTATTTGTTTGCTTTTTATACTTAGCCGCCCTTCCCATCACCTACCTTTCCCACTGGGAATAAAATAAAATAATGAAGCTTATCATTTTAATAGTCTTCTAGCATTCAGGTGATATGAAGTCATTTTGAAGTAAAAGAAAACTGCATCAGGCAAAATTTATACAGCAGTATATGGGCTTTTAACAGCACTTGTTAGTGCTAAGGACATTTTGCCAATTGCTGTATGAAGGTAGCAGCAGGCCCACACTAGCAGTGTACAATGGCTGTATTTCTGCCATTCTTGCAGGTTTATGCACACCTGGGGTCAGCCACACCCAGTTGGTATCAGTCAACAGTGTTTCATGGAGAGAGAGAGAGAGAGAGAGAGAGAGAGAGAGAGAGAGTGTGTGTGTGTGTGTGTGTGTTTTAATTCACGATTTCCTCTTGAAACGCAACTAAGGAGTGTTAACTGTGTGTGTTTTTTAAATTCAGTTTTGTATGCTAGCATTCTTTAAATGTCTGCCAGAAGTTTAATTTGAATTTCTGATCCCTGAAGGCAGCTAGACAGAATCATTCTAGTTCTTCATAAATTGCCTTCTATGATTCATTGTTAACTCATAAAACATACTCATTTCTATATACTCAAACAGTTAAGGTAGTTACAGTATCAGGGATATAATTTTTTTGCATTATATTTAAATTGTCATTTGAGAAAGAAATCAAGAATTAGATTGAACA
This sequence comes from Pteropus medius, assembly GCF_902729225.1. Taxonomy (NCBI): domain Eukaryota; kingdom Metazoa; phylum Chordata; class Mammalia; order Chiroptera; family Pteropodidae; genus Pteropus; species Pteropus medius. The sequence goes on from NW_024353908.1 coordinate 4,715,884, forward strand.
CCAATTTAAGGTGTGAGCCCTGTAGCACACAAAACATCAGAAATTAATGTGGTTCCCCCCCGCCCCCTCCTCAAGAGGAGAGTGAGGGAGATGGCATGGAATCAGGGGAAAAAGTTTAGTTTTGACTGAATACTCTCAAAGAGGAGCCCATAAATATTAGAGCACTGTGGTTAAAAACTTACATGACTGTTTTAAATACTATTGATTTAAACCACTGGCTAGATTTTATGAATCAAAGTGTAATTTCTAAGCTTTGGCCATATTTCTCAAAGCTAAAGCTAAAGCACTCTCTCTTGTGTGCCTTTAGCCACTTTCCAGACATTCAACACAGGATTAAATGATAGTAGTTACAGTGATCAATAGGTTAAGACCGGTACAATCACTCTTGCCGCTAATGACCTCAGTAGTAATGGGCAATAAAGTGTGGGCTATAATAGCCTCTCGCTGGTACTGCGTGCCCTTTGATTCCTAGTATTAGTAGGGACTAGCTACATGAAAAACTTGGACATTGGGCGTTAAGGGAGTGGATATGTAGGCTATAATTCTTAACTATTTAAAGCCTTAAACCGTGCTCTGTTTTTTTCCTTCCGTTTTCTACCCCATAATGGTTTCTGTCCATTTGGTTATGTTTGTTAAAGCTTTCCGTAACCTATATTCATGACACATTGGAGCAGAAACTTTGGGGAAATCTCAGTTTTATCACATTTATAAATTAAGCTCAAGTCTACTTCGGAGGCTCAGCGCTAACTGGTGTGAAAATGTGGTTTCAGATAGTAAAAGCAAAGTTAAGGCCATGAGGATATAATAGCCCACTTCTGATTATTCAGAGACTGATCACCAGGCCGGAGGATTACTCAGGCTTCTTGCCTCTTTCCTTCCTTTGGCTGTGCCTGCTACTTTAAGCGTTTTAAAATTCATCAGCACCTCCATCAGAATGTCCAAAGGCAAAAAAAAAAACAAAACAAAACGGGGAGGGGGGCAGGGAGGAGACTTAAGCTCATTTTTATGTTCTGTAACATTTCTACAAAAGTTGAATAAATAACTAGGGTAAAAGGAGATTTAAATTATTGGCTGTATGTAAGGGTTTGAAAATTATATATGTCAGTTTTTTAAATTTTTAAAATTAATTTTATTGAAGTGTATATACAATTAAAATGCACTCATTTTAAGTATATAGTTGGAAGAATCTGGGCAATTATATTCATCTTAGTGACCACCACCCCAGTCCAGATAAGAGGGCATTTCAATCACTCCCTGTAAGTTCTCTCGTCCCCCTTCCTAGCATAGCCTTTTCATAGTTCTTTTAAAAAATTACAAAGAGGTTGTTTCTATGATGATTTCTGTTATTACACTGTTAATTTCGTGTTCATCACCAGTTTAGATCTTACACCACCCTATTCCTGTCTGTTTTCCTGTTCATCACCATCAGAAATTTGGCTCAAGAATATTTATATTGTACACAGTCCAAGAAACAGCAGAGGAAAAAAGAAACCTTAAACATGGTTCTTTTGTTTGCTTAATCAAGCCTCCCTGTATGATGATGCAACACTCCAGGAAAAGTAAACTTCTATTGTGATATGTTGGCTTTAGCAGCTCAATAGATAGTGATTGGCACCCAATACATATTGAAAAGTTTAAAACATTTCTTCTATATAAGGACAGAGTCGACTAATTGTAATTAATTTATAAATGGTTAGGTGTTTCGATAATGTCTTCTTGGTGTTTGCCCTAGATTGAATCCAAGTTCAGTGTTCTAACCACTGGGATATTTCACGTGACAAAGTATCTTTTTAAAAGGTTGATTTATCTATTCATATACATCTGTCCCCGTTTGCATATAAAAATATTCAGACGGTCCCATCTGTTTTAAATTACAGTGTAGCTACATCTACACTTGAAAGGCCACTGCAGTAGGAAGAATTTCTTGATGACCTTCCAGAGTTGGGTTAATGAAATTTTTCAAGTGTTCTAGGTAGTATTTTCCAAATAGTGCAAAACTTGCGCATAAACATTCCCCCACACAAAACATGCCGCTGACAGCAGTAGAGGGTGTTCACTATACATGAATCTGACCTTCAGGAACCATTTTTAGTTCATCAAAATTAGTGATGCCGAGAAATCGGGACATCAGTGCATAATGACTGTGAAATTAGGAATGAGAGCTTGCTATGCAAATGACAGGACAAATCATGTGAAAAAGTCAAGATAAACTGCATATTAAGACATTATGTTACATAAAATTAATACTGCATTTCTTGCTTTTGCTTACTGTTCCCCTGAAAGATTTTTAAATTCTTTTATCTTCTGATCAGCTATTGTCTGCCGGATTTTTTTTTTAAGTGGCACACAGGCAAAGTGCAAAACATGTTATTACCTTTTATTGTAATACATGAGATGACAGCAGATCCTTTTTAACAAAGTATATCCTTTACTGCTTCTTGCTTCTTGCTGTCACATGTTTGATTAGAAACCAAAGAAAAGTAAGATGCTTAAATATTACTGTTAGAAGACATACAGGTTTTGTCTTTTCTTTCATTGTTTTTTTTTTTTTCTTTCCTTATCTTTTTATTTGGGGGGGTGGTTTTTCATGAAATAGTCTTCTTGTATTACGGGGACTGACAAAATGGTTCTCATGTAGTCTGCAAATTAAACACAAGTGCAGTGATTATTTTGAATAGCTAAATTACATTCTAGAAAGCTTGCAGAATTCATAGCATTGTCATTAGGTATCCGCTTGAATACAATTTGTGTAACCTTGGCCAAGACAGCCTGTCATTTTAATGTCAGTGTTTTATCTGAACAAGACATCATCCTTTCAGATACTGTGTGCAGGTTCCTTGCAGAGATGCCCGTGCAGAAATGTGTTAACAGTTGCAAATATGAAATGCTATCAAGTTCATCACTGGAGCTGTTTGTCACTGAAATGTCATGGAAAGCGGCTTTTAATGGTATCACACGTAATATGAAAGAATTGAGACATCTGTATGCTGGGTGAATAAGGAAGGGTAAAAGGCATCACAGGAAGGGTTTGTGTTTAAGTTCGGAAGGTGCGTCCAAGGTTTAGTTATCCACAAGACTAAGCATTCCTGATTGTTCTTAAAATCACAGTCCATGGAGGAACTGGATCATATTAGCTCCAGCTGCAAAGGTATTGGTTCCCATTTGTCTACTTCTCTAAACCAAAATTCAAGTTTGCATTAACTCCCTACAGTTCATTGTGACTGAAAATTCATTCTTAATAAGAAATTGAGATCATTCTAACCTAACTCCAGATAGCATTTATTAAGCCTTTAGTCCTTGTGTGCTTGAAAAACTGCCTGGAACACCTGTCAGTGCTGCAAGGTTTTCTTTTTTCTTTACTTAAAATAAACTCCATAATAAATTAAATGGGATTTGTTGCTGCATTCCCTCTGGATAAATGCATTGTGCATGGGAAATTGGTCAGTTCTTGAAGCAGGCTGATGACAGTCAGCCGCTGAACCTGGGAGGCTGTGTGTGTGTGCGATTTCCTGGCTTCTAACTTATCCTTTATTAATGTTCTAGGTTCCCGTGTCAGTGGCTATGATGACACCTCAAGTTATCACTCCCCAGCAAATGCAGCAGATCCTCCAGCAACAAGTGCTGAGCCCTCAGCAGCTCCAGGTTCTCCTCCAGCAGCAGCAGGCCCTCATGCTTCAACAGGTAATTGTTCCTACTCCTCCAGTGACCTGCACAACCCAGGGCCCATCACTCCATTCAAAATTCCCTTCACCTGAGCAGCAACTTTTCCTTTTGAAGATTAAGCAGAGCAGTGTGGCTGAGGCTGGACACAGACCTGTCCCTGAAGAGTCTGTTGCATTTGCATCCCAGAAAGAGAAAGACCCTGCCAAAGCGCGTAGGGTTTGGGCCTGGAGAACCCAATGGACTAAGATTAGGGCTATAATTGGACTTGGTAGAAATAAGATCTTTTAAGCCTATGTGGCTTTATACCTTTATTTTGTAAGTCCAGAGGCTTCTGAATTGTGTGAATCAAAGCAAAATGGGGAGCGCACTGGGAGCAGGTTTAAATGTGACAGACAGCTCTTGCGGTCCCCATTTCAACTCAGAAGCTTACAGAATTTTTCTTTAAAACATAAAAAAAAAAATTGGGGACTGGGTGGATTGTAAAGTACAGAGTTGATTTTATTTCTTTCACATATGCTGATGCTGAAATGAACTTCTGGCGGCCGTTGTGCCATGGAGTCCTAATCTTCGGGCTTCATGGACACCTGAGTGGAAAAGATGAGATTCAATACCATAGTGACAGGAGTTGCTGGGGTGAGGTGGTGGGGACAGGATGCAGAGGAGGCTGGCTACCCAAGCTGTTGATACATACGCTAAACAACCTTCAGTTCTGCCCAACCCTATCATTTAGAAAGTATGTGCATGTTTCTCAGTAGAGATTCACCAGACTCTCAGCAAGGGCATTTTGGCTTTGTTGTACAATCAAAGGTCATCCCTTGCCTTATTTTAATTAGTTTGTGTAGAAAATGGTATGTTTTTCATCAGTTCATTTTGGGGATTACTTTTCAAACAATAATGCCAAGAATAGTCAGTGTGTACTGAAATTTATTGTCGAGTTTGGAACTAAAGGTCAGGCCATTGCAGATAAAAGGATGCTGTTTTTCAAATCACAGTTTCGTATGGCACCAAAAGGAACAGTGGATTGGCACTACCTACCCTCTGTTACTTACCATCCTCTTTTTTCTTTGTAGCAGCAGCTTCAAGAGTTTTATAAAAAACAACAGGAACAGTTGCAGCTTCAACTTTTACAACAACAACATGCTGGAAAACAGCCTAAAGAGGTACCGACAATACATATTTTACTTTCAAACCACAGATCCCAGAGGACTATCTAGTGGCTATTAAACTGTCATTCATCTTTTAAATGATTGCACAACTGAGCTGACTCTATCGGTTCTCAGCTTTCAGACTAGAGTTATTGTCCTGTTTTCGCTCAGATTTTTCTGGGTTCCATTTGTTTGCCGGCACATATTTTATAACACCACTGCAGGTGTACCTCGTGTGAGCTCCGGGAAGGGAGATCATGGGCAGAACCTTCAGGGCTCCTTTTGCAAGATGTTCCTGGAGGAAGTGAAGTGCTTTCAGTAAAATTTGATTTGGACACACACTTGATTATTTTTTCCAGCTCAGAGAGCTTGGGTGTGTGGTGATGGCCTTTTCCTTTGGAAGAATTAACCTCTTGTGAGGTTGGACAAACAAAGTTAGAGCGAGATTAAACACTCTCATCGCCGTTGAACTTCTTTCTGCAAGTTGTACCTATCATAACTGCTAAAGGCATGTATGCGATGGCACGAGTTAAGATTAGAGAAGTCTCCAGCTTCACTTCTTTGTGTTTCCCTGACCAAAAAAAAAAATAGTATATTACAGTAGCTTCTATGTGCACAATACTTTGTAAGTGCACATAGTTACTGCGTGTGCCACCCCACCCAGTTAGGGAACAGTATTAGCTCCCTAAGTGGTAAGTCCTTCCCAGGGGGTGTTCCATCTCACCTTCTGTACAGTTCTGTGTGGGTGAGGCTCAGTCATTTTGGGGGCGTATCTTTGTGCATGTATGTATTATCATGACATCTTTCTACCCATTCCAAAGTTATCCGATGTTAATTCCTCATATTTTTCCAGTGACTGAAATTCTTTGCGTTTAAGTGTTCTTGGAGTGCCAGAATTTAAAGTTCGATGAACAGCTCACAGTTCAGTTTAACGGCTTCGTCACTGGCCCGGCACGCAGGTGGCCACTTTCCTTAGTTGGCAGGAAGTCTTCTCAGGTGACCCTCCACATCCGCGTCCTTCACATGAGATTAGAGGCCAGGAAGCACCAGTTTTACACACTGGGAATGACCCAGACATTCTCCCTTTGTCAGCTCCGCCCTCAACACAAATTGGGTACATTTTCCACGCCCTGCCAAGTTTTCACCCTGGAGTCCTGTTTAGCAGCCTGGATATAAACCCCTGTAGAGTAGGGGCAGTTGAGGGAAGGGGGGGCGGTTTAAAGGGGAGGAGGTGTTTTAATGAAAATGCTGACACAACCTAAGTACAGTGGCGCGCTACTGGGTGCTGTTATAATAAAAAAGGAACAGATTAAAAAGTGTCTAAAATGTAAATCTAAAGGACTAACAGTAATTAAAATGGAAATGGCACAGGGAGGGAAGGCATGTAATTGTGAGATATCACTGTGCAGAAGGCTCTCAGCTTTGTTTTGCTGGCTGTTTTTCTAATTCAGTAGGGCTTACTCATCAGTGGCAGTTCAATGCGCGTTAATGACTCTGGGATTGCAGGCATCACTCTGGACAAAGAAATGATTATTGTGCGGTCAAAAGAAGTTCAAAGACAAGAAGGGAATTTCAGTTTTTTCCTTAGAGATCCACATTCAAGAGCATATAAATTAAGCCAAATGTTAAAAACCACAGTCTGAAAGCTGACTTCAAAGTCACAACTCTCTAATTAATGAACTGCGAGCTTCAGTTTGGACAAGTTGTGGTTTGATGCGCCCATAAATCAACATGACAGGCCTGTTTCACAGTCTCAGACAGTGCTTGTCATTGAGTCACATCAGATGTAAACACAGCAGAAAAAAGAAGGGATATGAAGGAGGTGCAATTGATCAACAGAATTGGTAAAAACCCACTTTTGAAGCACATTATGCATGATCACAGGAAATGGTTACAGCCTCAAGAGGTTTCCCCTTCTGCTGTTGCTTTTTTGAATCAGATTTCTAACAGCCTTCAAAAGGGAGAATAAGAATTATGGAGTTTCTCCCCTGTGGCTCACAGGCAATAACCCCCTGTTGTTATTTTGTGCTTCTTTCTTTTCAAAGGCATCAAAATTTAGTTTTTTAAAGATCTTTAACTCTATATTTGAAGACAAACAAAAAAGGGCTGCCACTGTCATTCTTATCAGTTACCAGGGATTGTGTTTTTCCTTTCTGTTGCCACTTCTTATTAACCTCTTATTTGGTCTGTTAGACATAGTTTGGAATGCACGTCTGCATGCTGGGAGAACATGAAAGTTCAGATGCGCTCAGAGGGCAGATAAAGAAATGTGAAAGGGAAAGTTACACAGCAGAAGGAAGGATAAAAGTTAACTCTCCCAAATTGCTGCTGTCAGAAAGGGGGCATCTAGGCATGCAAAGATGCTGGTGGTGTCTGAGTTTGGGAAGGCATGTGAGGGAGAAAAGGGAATACTTTGTGTCTAAACAAGGAGAAGGCGAGACATTGCAGTACCGTTTTAGCATCTCCAGGACACCGGGTTTGCTGTGGTCGCACTTTGTCATCCATTTCAAAGGCAAAAGTGATACAGGAGCTATGTTGCCTCAGCATCCTGAGCGTAGGCAGACGTAAGGGCAGGTCTCCTTGGATTCCACGACATGTTCACCGGTGCCAGTGGATTTGGCCAAGACCTGTTGTAACAGTGATTAAGAGATCCTTATTTTCCTGAAGTAAGGCATAATCTCCTGAAATTATCATGCAGGTGGTGGTCCTTTTGTGCTGCAATGAAATAGAGTCACATGGTAGCAATTTCATGATGTAGACTGGTGGTTCTGACTCTAACAGGGTTTAAACTTGGATGTTGACAGATGGAACAAGTATATTAATTTACTGAATCCTCCGTCATTAGAGGCTCATAATTTTGAATTGTCAGGTCCCCCTCCCCTGCTTTTTCGCCTTTTAGATTACCACTGCAGTAAGACACTTGAACCTTTACTCGCTTTTTCTCCTAAAGTTGCCTCAGAGGCGTTTCCCTGAGAAAGTTGGGCTCCACATTGAGTTAGACCTGAGACCTTCCTTAGGAGATATTCTCTAGGCCCCAAATAGCTCGCTGTTTAAGTGACTGCTCTTTAATGGTTGACAGAATGGGTGTGGAAAATAGAAGGCAGAATTAATAGTAAGTCAAGCCACAAAAAAAGATCCCATCCTGTGCGGGGGAGGTAGGCTAAGTTGATTGTTTTAAAAGGGCCGTTTGTCCCGGGCAGTTATGACAGTTTATGTTAGGCAGTAGGGAGGAGCCAAAGAAAGGAAAACAGACCTTTGACTGCAGCTCCAGGGAGGGGATCCGAAATGCAAGGTTTATCAGGGCATTTGAGCGTTTTAACACTGACTACTGACCTGTCGAGGGGACTGCATGGAGACCTTTTTTGTATGCATTCAATTGTGAGAAGTAAACAAATGGGCTCGTATCCTGTGTTTGGTAACTGGGTGGGGAGCAGTTTGGCAACCAGTGTTGCTTTTAAATTCTTTCTTTGGACAATGGACCTTGTATACTTTTATATCCTGGCTTTTCAAACGTGGACAGCTTTCATGAGCTTTTCCTAGGGATGGCCACAGAGACAACAGAAAAACCATAAGTCATTTTATATAAATACAAAATTTCAAACATTTCATTTACAGTAAGACAGGAAACACTCTCCCTGAACTTCAGCACTCCCCCGCCATTATTTTCTTCAAGAATAGCTAATTCCCTGATTTTTTTTAATTGTATCAGTGTTGTTTTACCTCTTCTTCCCCTCTTTAAAAAAAAAAAAAAAAAGTGTTGTGAATTAATATCTGTTGAAGAAGTGAAAAATCATTTTGACATGAATATAACTATCATTGGGTTTTACATTAATGTGATAACTTGGGAAGGGGTGAAAACAATTGGATCATTTTATGCATGCTGTTCTTAAAATGAAAACACTGGCTTTTCATTTAAATTTATTTAAATTTTTGTTGTTAGTGGTATAGAATTTGTTTTTTGGAGTGAAACTCAATTAACTTTCTCAGTGGCATGGTAGTAAGTCTGAAATTGGTTGCTAATATGAGAATGATGGTTTTTACTGTAAAATAAACTACATAGAGACAGAAAGGAAACCACCATTTTTCTCTTCCTTTGAACTTCGCATCAGAAGGTCTTGATCCACATACCATTTTATGGATGTATCAGATCAAGGTCATGTGTTAGGTTAAGTGAATGCAGTTGTTTGTAAAGTACAGTTATTAGGAGCTCTGAAAGGGTGTAGTCTTTTTAGTTGCTAAAGTCTCTCTAATGTTTTGAATAATACTCAGAATTAGGAAAACAGATCTTGTTCTTTTCTAAAAGAGCCTTTTTTTTTTTTACTGTAGTTTGAGAAGGGTTAATTTTTCTTTCATAATTGTTAGCCATGATGTAGCTAAGACCTCCACCTCGATTTGATTCCTAGCAGATTAAGGATATTAGATAATTTCCTTCTATTTATTGTACTACTGCACTGTATTATCTTTCTATCACTCAGATAATTACTGAGGAAATCTACATTAATTTTTTTGGCTGGAGCAAGGTCTGCTAAACACTGGAATGATGTATTGATGTTTTACACAACAAAAGTTTTCCTCTTGTCATTGTCCAATCAACAAAAAGATATTTATCAAATTGTAAAGCCCCTTCTTTTCAAGAACAAAGCCAGTGGGGAAGAAGAACTAGCAAGCAGACCTGAGGGTTTCTGAAACTCAAGCCAAGTTAAGGTGTCTGAAGCTTAAAGTGTCCTTCTTATTAAACACTCGCAGTTGAGTATGATGTTGTTTGCTAAATTATGGATGTGTGTAATTAAAACCTAGTGGCTGTTTCTATGAAAGATTTACAATGTTATTTCATCGTTTGTCATGGCTAATTAACAATATTAGATGAAGTTTTTCTTCTTCAAAGGTCTGATTTTTTCTCATTTATTTATGTCAGAAGTGATAAACAGAGTAGTTAAAAGCTTCTCCCGATGCAGGCGGGAGGAAGGAAACTTGTTCTTTCACACCTCAAAGGTTCAGAGTTCAAATCCCTCCAGACTAGAGTACTGCAGTCTTCTTTCTAGTGTGTATAATTAAAATTTTCAAAGTCTAGAAAGTTCACATCTTGACTACAAAAATTTAGGCCTTTCAAACTGTAGGAGAAGCTGATTTGATTGACGAGTTATTTTTCTGTGGGAGCAAGCAGCAGAGAGGTAAAGCTTCCACCCGCTCACCTCTCTCAGAGGTGATGTGCTCTGTCCCTGTCACACCAGCCTTGACACTGAGCCCTCCCCTCAACTCTAGTGACCATTCTCAGGGTTCGACGATGACGGTGCGTTTTCAAACGTCCATAGTTTAACCTTCCTTGGGACGTGGCCATCTCATTTTTTTTTTTTCTTCCCGATCTCTTACAGCAACAGCAGGTGGCTACCCAGCAGTTGGCTTTTCAGCAGCAGCTTTTACAGATGCAGCAGTTGCAGCAGCAGCACCTCCTGTCTTTGCAGCGCCAAGGCCTTCTAACCATTCAGCCGGGGCAGCCTGCCCTTCCCCTCCAACCCCTTGCTCAAGGTAAGTGTTGATTATACAGAAGACACCACTCACTCTGTGAAAATTGTGAGGCAGAGGTGGTGGGGTGTCTCGTGGCATATTCCAGCTCCTCATTAAAGAGATTGACCATCTTAAAACATGCACATGCAAACTTAGGGAAAAAAGCTAGATGAGGTAGTAATGATGGACCTTGGTAGAAGTTGAAGTTCTCGCTGATGCCCAAACGAAGACATAGGGTGGTCTGAAGTCTTAGCAGCACCAGTGTGATCCACTGTTGCATATTCTTAGAGTAAGAGAAGGCCGTGGTACTTTGAAGTATTGAGCTTTTTCATCAGATCTTCTAGTGTTTTCAGCCTTTGGAATCACAAATCAATTTTCCTGAAGGGTTTTTTAAAGTCATTTTAAGCTATACTTTATATCATGTAACTTCTGTTTTAAATCTTAGTAATGTTTATATATGTCACTTTTTAATATCTAGGGATAGACTCAGGTTTATTTTTCTGTAAACGATTAAATTAAACTCTTTCTCTTAGAAAAACCAAAGTCGTTTTTTGTTGGATGTTCTCTTTTTTTTCTTTCTTTTTTACCTTCATTGGGCTGTTGATTTTTGAGCAGGTTGGTTCCATACTCATCAGAACAGGTAACATTTCCATCTCTAGCTCTTCAAAAACTGGGGTTCTTTGTAAAATAACAGATTTTCATGGATTTAAAATTTTCTTTTGAAAAGCCATTGGTATGTTATTCCGGTTGGTGTTGGACATCAGAAACAAATGAGCGCCCGATAACTGTTTTGGGGACATCTTCTTGGTTTAAGCAACTTGAACTTTCACATGCATAATGTAAATGCAAATGGATTATTCAGAACTAGAAAAGAGAAAGGAAGGAAAGAAGAAAGTCTCATGCTGTTTTGAAATACGGTTTCCCAATCTTGTACATGCTACAGCAGATTTCATTGTCTCCTCCAGGCCCCCAGTCCTTTCAGTTCTAGTACATTAGGATATATGTGTACATATTCCTTGAAGGCTGATAGCTGAAGCCTTTGGTGTCTTGGATACTTACCTTCTGAAGAGGGTTGAAAACATGGAATCTCCTTGACCCTTCATGGTACATAAGGCATGGTCATTTGTTCAGTAACTTCTGCTGTCAGGTGGAGCCAGTGAGGCATGTCTACATTTGAATCTTCTCCCTTGAGTCAACCACACCCAATTTCTGTCCCTTCTGGGGTTTTGTTTGTTTGTTTTTGTCTATGTTTTTAATGCCGGGACCAGGACTTTTCCCTATAACTTCCCTCTTGCTCCCTCCTCCCATTTCTGCCATTGCCACTCAGCTGCTTGATACATAATCAGCATCTCCATCGCTGTCAAAATAGAAAATTCGGTCACTGAGCAATACCAGGGGAAAGGACAGGGCACATCAGCTAATGCAATTTTGTACCTGCAAAATGTTCCGACGTGCATTAATTACACCTTCGGATTTATTGTTGGAAACTGCTGGCTGTTCTGACACACCCACTGGACTCAGGCTTCAACCTCTCATCTTCTCCCACTGCTCCTATACTATTAAGTTGGCTCAGTAAGGTTCATTGTTGTAGTACATCAGTTAAGCTGTCCAAAAGAGGGCAATTGGGCAGTGACAAGACAAGCTCATGTGTAATGTGAAAGAAATGAATGTGGTGATGCATGAAGTGTAATCTCTGCAGTAACATATCAGAGACACTGGTAGGTAATTCACTAGCCACGACATTGATTGATATGCTTAGCAGTGCGCTATGACTATTAGTCCCTGCAACATTAGGAAGATGCACATTTAAAATCTAACGGGTACCTTTATGTGTGTCCAAGATGCATAAACAGAAATATATATATTTCTGGAGTCAAGTTCTTGGAGCGATATGAACTACCGGTGTGTCGTTGCCATCTTTTGTAGAATCAGGTTGGTTTTGTCTCCCCTCCCACCTCACCCAAAGTGGCTTGAGAATTCAGTCATGTTGGACTACAACACAATTTTTTTTTTTTATCAGCGAGATGATGGCTTAAAACTGATGTCATTATGAGGTTTAAATCAACTTTCTGCTTGCTTGAACATGGTCACCTGGGTACAGATGTACAAGGACAGAAAAAGGTTGATCAACTCTGTTGTCTTTGAGCCAGTCATACCTGGGGTTATAAAATTGAGTTCCATGAACAGTAATCTGTCAACTGTCCCCACAACATACATTTTTTAAACCTGTGTCTGCATTTTCTTTTATAATGAACTAGCCAGTTATCCTGGAAAAAAAGAAAGGTGGCAAGGCTCAAGGGTTGTGTGTTAAAAATGCCGGTAATGCCCACTTCATGATACAGTCATCAAGAATTTTTACATACCTGCTCATGGTTACTTGGTTAAGTAACCTTAAAAAGATGTATGTAAATATCAAAGTATAGGAATAGGGAGTAATATTTTGAGGGCCCTTTTTTTCCCTGAAGGTTATAAAATGGAGGCGTATTTTTGTTGTTCATAAGGTTATTGTAGGTCTTTTTCTGTTTTACATCATTAGCATATCTTTTTCACCTTGGTTTCTTTAATCATCTCATCCTTTCCAGCACCTGTGATTTCATATAGAAATGTACTTGCAATATCATTCTTACCTTTTAATTTGTAAGTGTAAACTATAGATAGGAGAAAGTTCCGTGCTCGGTTCTATACCTGGCAGTGGAGTTGCTTAACCCTGTAAATTGTTCCTGTCTACAATTTTGGAAGAAATGTGTGCTTTCTGGATATTTGATATTCCTTCAGTCTGATATCCCTTCAGTGGCTCGCTTACCTTTTATCTGTCTTAATTCCATCATGAGATCTTGGCTGTCAAATAACAGCATCCGTTGGTAGATAGTATTTATGGGACTAACAGTTTAACATCGCTAACAAGGTGTAGCAGTGACGAAGGAGACCGATTTGACCGCTGCCTTCTGAGTCGAATGAGAGTATTCTTAAACATAATTATCACATTGAAATTTGACCCAGAAGTCTACCTGTTGTCAGTCAGTGAGTTACTATTTTATTTATCATTTCTCCCTGTAGACGATGAAACTGATTGGAATAAAAGGAGAGTAGAGTAACAGTGAATGTATTCTGCAGGTGTAACAAGTGTAATTAAACATATGTCTCTTTCTTTATTTGCTGGATACACAGTTTACCTTTAAAATCTTCAAAGTTCTGCTTCTTCTCCCAGGGAAAGTGTTAACACAGTTGTTAGAACCACATTCTTCCATCTCCCCACCTCCCATGCAGCCGAACCAGAAATCGGTTAGTTTATGTTGAAAAATAGGTGGCTTGTCCTTTTCAAGTGTATTTACTTCCTAGAATATAAAAATAGGTGTTGACTTGTGTGGCTTTATATCAATACGCTATCATCAATAGACAAGCCCATTCACTATTGTGTCAATTGAGTAAACAGCCGTCTGAGGGTCAGCCGTATTCACAGGTAATTGTTGGTGTGCAGGCATCAGTGGCAGGCCTGTTAGCTACACAAACATCCACACAAACATCCACATGTCTCTTTGCAAGGTGTTAGAAAACAATAGCCCAAATGCAGTAAAACCGGACACAGGATTCTGTAGTGACCTTTCCCTTTGTTTAATTTGCCTCCAAGGTTTAATTTCAAGGGACAAGTAATAATTGAATATGCTTAATAACTAAATGCTCATTTGGGACAAAATTCATCAAAATATAATTGGCATTTGATTTTTATGAAGGAAGAGGAAAACCGACTTGGCTGTCGAGGATGCATTCTAAGAATATCTGACCACTTAATGTATCATTTGAAACCTCTTTGATAATATATATTAATTGCAAATACTTGAGCATTTGAACATTTTCGTGGAGAACCGTTAGGAAAGACCAACTGTTTTTGTTAACGCTCCTCTCAGAAAGGCGGAGAAGGTTATTGGTCTGCTGTGCAATAATTTACTCCTCTTTGATATGCAAACGATCCACGGTGAATATAAAAAAATCCTATCAGACTCATTTCACAGTTCTTAACCACTCGGATTCTCTGGAGTCCATCGCCTCATTAGACCAGTGCTCTCCAATGCTAGCATAATTAAAATCTTTAACAGTTTAGCAAAGTAAAGATGTTTGGCTGATCACGTTGAGATGATTATCTATCCATTGTATTCTAAATGACAAAAATAAATTAAATTTAGACCTTGGCATTTTTTATTATGTGTTTCAAATGAATATAATGCACACAGCCTTCTTTTTTAATTTGATACCTTAGATTTGGTAAGAAACATGCCTGTTTCAGTTGCTGCTATATACTCAGAAAATGACAGGCTTTCTAGGACAGCTATGTTACAGTTGATTGAAACAATGAACTGCAATCCAGACGTCCAGGTCTAATGTAGAATTGCCTTATGATGTACAGGGTTCATGATTTCTTTCAGGTGTCCTTTCAGAGGAAACTGTGGCTGTTGTTCGTTGTCATTTCAAATATTTTTCTGTGCATGTATGCACTGGAATATGTGTTGAGATAGAATTTGGAAATCCTGGGCTGTAGAGGCATGTCACCAGAATAAAGGCTATGAGGCCACAGTAGTAAGATCGACATACTGATTATATCTCTTCTTGGGAAAAATACAGTTTAACACTTATTCCTTAAGACCCATGTCCATTTTGGCCTCCTTAAAAACGAAGAGAACTTTATTACTCCAACTTTATTTTGCATTTTCATTTTACTCTGCAATGGTTCATTAGCATTGCTGTAAGAAATGACAGTAATAATAGTGTTACTTGTATAAAAAGTTACTCAGTTTTTCAGTAGACACATCCATCAATTAAGCATGTGGTACTGGAAACCAAAATTAATGAGGAAGATAGGTGTGTTAATGAAATAATCATAGTATAATCAATTTGACTGTTAAAAGTTGAAAAGCATTTCAGGAAGACGATATGAATTCATAATTTATGTCTAAAAGTGATTAATAAAAACTATATTTAATAACAAAGCTATTTGTCATCATTTAAGACTTAAGCACAAAAATTATTCATTTTGTGATTCATGTTGTCATAATAATATAGTTGAACAAATTTATTTTGAGCCCTTCTTTGTGTCTAAAAATATGATAACATCTATCTACCTTTTTTTTTTTTCTTTCCCCCCTCCCCCCCAAAAAAATCTAGAAACAACAGTTTGGATGGAGGCATAATGTCTTTGCAAAGTAGCTGTGTTTTGATTTCTTTTCATGGGTGTCTTTTATGTATGATGAGGGCACTTCACCTCGGCTGCTCAGGGGGAAGACATGCTTGTTACTACCGTATTTGCTTTAGTTGGGAGGGGAAAAAACTACACATACCAAAAAAAAAAAAACAAAAAAAACCCCTAATACTAGGCTTTGTTTACTGACTCTTTGATTTAATTACTGTTTGAAGAGGACGGAATTAGCTGTTAATTGATTTAATTATCCAATTTGTTTGTTTCAGGCATGATTCCAACAGAACTGCAGCAGCTCTGGAAAGAAGTGACAAGTGCTCATACTGCAGAAGAAACCACAGGCAACAATCACAGCAGTTTGGATCTGACCACGACATGTGTCTCTTCCTCTGCCCCTTCCAAGACCTCCTTAATAATGAACCCGCATGCCTCTACTAATGGACAGCTTTCAGTCCACACCCCCAAAAGGGAAAGGTAGGAATGAGCCACCGAGCTGTGTCCAAACTGTCTTTAACATGGAGGGGAATGGGTGGCCAGGCCTCGCCATATCTCTGTGCTCCCTAATTGGATCCGTGTGACTTGAATGTGCATATAATTACTTAAGAATGTATTCAGTATTGTTTCGGTGTGAAGCGTCTAATTATTTTCACCTTTTCAACATGAAATTAGCACTTATCTCAATCTAACCTAAACTTAGGAACCCAGGCAGTGTCTTTTAGTTTCTCTTTGGGTGGGTTGGATTTCAAGCCTTCCTGGCTTACCCTTTCTGCCAAGTGCTCACTCCGTACGAGCTGATTTCCTTGGCTCTAAATGCCTTCTAAGGGAATAGCAGTGTCTGCTGTGGGCGATTTTGATTCATAGTTTGAGAAAAAATAAAACTTATACTACTCTGCACTGCCCTCCTTGATGGCAGGGAGCCCATCTTTGCATCATTGTGTCCCCAAAGCACATGGCCTTTTTAATAGTAAACCTTCAGAAAGGTTTGAAGAGTAGAGAGACGGAAGGGATTCATGCATGTACACACACAAGCATACACAGTGCACTTTCTCTTGATCATGGACTACGTTGTAGCATTGTCTCAGTTGTCGTATTCCTGTTTGGAAGTTAAGACTTTATCTTTTTAAATTGCCCTGAGATTCACTTGGATGTTAGTTAAAGCTAAAGTTGTTTTAGAGATCTACAATATGCCATGTGAGCCTACAGTTATAAGAAAATGAAATCGTTAATCCATGTTATTGTATCTTAGCACCCAGAAACATTAATACTACTGTCGATGCTTTCCAAAAGTAGAATATATGTACAATGTTCTTAAAAGTAAAAACTTTTTCACTTTACTATTTTTAAATCGTTCCCGTATATTTGATAGTGCAGAGAGCTTCCACAGACAGACGAAACCTTAAAAGTAATATGTGATAGTCTTGTCATTTCCATCGGGAAAAACAAATCTTATATTTCATTCTAAATAAAAGTGACTTGGTGAAAGTTTCTTAATTATGTTTTTCACTTAAGCAATTGCAAGTATAATTTCATATACTTCTTGAAATATCGAACATTAGGAAGCCCACTGGTTAAATTAGATTTGTATCTTTATGCCCGCAACGTTTTATCCATTTAGACTTTAGTAATCACAGAAAACATCTGAATATTTGTGTGTGTGTGTATCACATTCAAGCATAAAACTCATGAGAGACTCCCAGAAATGAAGTTTATAAATGTTTTAACCAAAACTTAGAACTTTCTTTTTAAGATTAGTTTGGAGTTTCCGTTTTAAACTTACTGGTTTAGAAGAGCTTGAAGAATAGAATGATGGACAGTAAGAATCAGTTTGGAACCATCAGGCCAAATGTAGCTTCCTTTGTTTCCAGTTAAGATAGATTGGTGTGTCTGGAAGTCAGTCTCAGCTCTTGCTTTATAATGTCTTACAATGTCTTTGCAATTTAAAAAAAAATACTAAACCTTAGATCGCTTTAAAGGTTCTAGGTTGTTGTCCTTTGCTATACTTGCTTTTGGTGTCCTCAGGTTGATGCTGTCCATTTACTGCAAAGTGATTGAATTACATCTTTATCCATAGGCAGAGCAGGAGGCCCATATACTGAAAAATGCCGACTGATGCACTTAAGGTATTTGTTGCAATCTTGTCGGACGTTGTGGAGCCTGCACAGATTTCCTGTGACACAGAAACTCTTCTTGTTTAGATGCACTATGCTCGGTTTCATTCTAAAAGGTTACATATCTGCAGTCAGGTGATAGATTAGCAGTGAGGCAAGTGGGAGAAGAATAGCCCTTTTCATGTATTAAAGCGCATTTGAAAGCAAATGGATCTAAGAGACAGCCTAAATCCAGGAGAATGAATTTATTTGATTTTTTTTTTTTTGGTGTGGTCCTTATTTGCACAAAAGTTGAGCATAATCTTCATTATACTACATGCCAAAATTAGAATATGGATCAGAAAAGAATCTAGGTTTTACCGAGCCTTAATCTGGATTCAAAAACAGGCTGAATTTTCCAACTGTACATGCGATGAAGAAACAGCTACGAAATTATATGCCACTATTTCATCTCTCGGATCTCAGGTTATATTACCTGGTAGGTTCCTAGATGTGACTGGATTAAAAGAAAATTCTGGTTAGCACATTTTAACTGAATGTAGCAAATAAGACAAATGAGCACCTTAGGTTGAAGATAATTCAATAGTTATAAACTAAAAAATCAATCATTGTGTTCATATAGGTACTTATAACGAATGTTATGCGGTTTTACCTTCTAATGGTTAATTTTAAAATTGTGTGTGCTAGCCTGTTTGAATAGTGGAAAATGATCAAAAAAGCTATCACTGCAGAAATATGTTCTCACTTATACCCTGAGTTGTCGTTTGTCTTAGGAGTCCTTTAGAAAAGGTTCATCCCGTGCTCACCAATGCGTTTGTGAAATGTCTATCTTTCCAAGCTCTCCCTTGCTTTCAGTGTAATATTCTTTTTCCCTCCATTTTCCTGGAGCAGTATCTGGACAAGCAAGAGCCCCTGCCACACTGAATGATAATCTAGCCCCTCAAGCTCTAATCTTAGGTTAAGAATTCTTTTTGAAAGGATTTAGGAGTGAAAATTTGTTGAAAAAGGCAGTATTGTCAGAGTTTTTGTTTTTAAAGCAGTGAGGTGTCTAATAATCTCACCTGGGCTGCATGTTTCCCTGCCTTTTGGGAAACCCCTCTCCCTGCTCTTACCCCCATGCAGTTTGCGGGCTTCTGTGAGCAGCCGCTGCAGCGCCAGCTCTGGGGTTTGGTGAGTTGCAATCTGTTAAGGAGATAAATAATGCGCTTGGCAGGACACTCCTACTTTCCTCTTTAATTTGTCTTACACAAGGAAAATTATAATTAAATCATTCAGGGTAAACCCTTGAGTGTAGAGAAGGGAAAAAACACACTTTTATAAAGATTGCCAATAGAAACCCACTTCCCTTTTGCGCAGGGTACGCACATTTATCAGTATTCAGCACTATTACGGGAGGAGCGGCCCATGATTTGTGAGGCGATAACCAACGCTCAAATCAAGGCTTGTTAAGAGCCTGTCCCTGTGCAATCACGGACATTCAGCATCATTAGAATTCAGTACTGGCGCTGAGCTTCATGCTTTGATTCTCTTCCAACAATTTAATAATGTTTATTGTGCTGATTATATATAAATTCATTGGCATACCTTGGTTGACAGTGCCTGAGAGAAGCGTGTTGGGGAGGAATTTCAGAAGCTGAAGGGAGCTGAAAGAGGAAGCAGGTACATTCACACCTCTACTGTCATTTTATTCCACAGGACCAGGGAGTCATGACTTCTTAGGTAAATAGACAAAACTCAGACCTGGTATACTAGCAAACATAAAGATATTATCTTGGTGGGGTTTTTTTTGGTGTTTTTTTTGTTTTTTTGTTTTTAGCTTATCTGACTCTCTTGCTTTAGGAAATTCTAAGTTTTGGTGTGGGTAAATAAAATCAATGGAATGCAAATGAAACATTTATTAAAATGCTAAATTTATTAAAGCCCTTTGAGCTTCTTGGATCAAAGCAGCTATGTAAATACAAATAGTAATTACTATTTAAATAATTGCTTGAATTAAAGTACGAAATATCACATTATGTCATGGTGCACTAGGGAAAGGAAGGGAGCTCACATTCAATCAGTTCTTTCTCTAGCCTTCGGGAGTGATGTCTCATTCTGTCCACATGACCTCTGGAAAGCAGTAGGGATTACTATACCCATTTTACAGATGAGGAAATTAAGTAACAGAGATTAAATAACTGACCTAGGGCCACAGAACTGGTTAGTGGCATATCCAAGATCCAAATTCAAGTCTCTCTTTCAGTTTATAAAACAGCATTTAAAGTCTCCATTTAAATTAGAAGTGAATACAGTCATGCACCCATAATGACGTTTCGGTCAACGCCGGACTGAATATAGGACAGCGGCCCCATAAAATTTTAATGGAGCTGAAGAACTGTCACCTAGTGACATCTTAATATCATAGCACAACACATTGCTCACTTGTTTGTGGTGATGCTGGTGTAAACAAGCCTGAGCTGCCAGCTGTACAAAAATGTAGCACATACAATCAGATATAGTACATAATACGTGATAACAAAGGACTGCATTACTGGTTTATGTATTTACTATACTTTTCATCACCAATTTAAAATGTATTCTTTCCACTCACTAAAGAAAAAAAGTTTGCGGTAAAATATTAGGCCGCGTTACACCGCAGCATCCTCACATATCTCATGCTTACCATGCCTCTTGATTGCATCATTTTCTCTGTGCTTGATTTAATCTCGTGTTGTTTTGTACAGGAACATGCTGTACGGGCTTGTAGCCCAGAAGCAATAGGCTACGTGTACCATAGAGCCTAGGTGTGTAGTAGGCTATATACCATCTAGGTTTGTATATGTACACTCTGTGATGTTCGTACAGTGAAGAAATGGCTTAACGATGTGTTTCTCAGAATGGATCCCTGTCGTTAGGCATCACATGACTACTTAATTATGATCAATTAAAGTCAATGTTCCTAAAAGAAATTTTAGATTTAATTTAAATTCAATTCAACAACGTGTGTATTCACTTAACCTACTGTGTGCATGCACATCCGCACATTTAAAGGAAAATAGTGGTTTCCTCTTTTAGCTTGAATACAGATATTTACTAGGCCTTTTATGAAGGGAGGAGTTGGGGAGAATTTGCAAAAATATAAATCATTTACGGTCTGAAACAGCATATAAAAAACAATGAACCCCATGCAGGATTTTCACACAGGCAAATGCAAAACAAGCCTCTCTGTCTTTTAAAAGTATCCTCACTTTCCTTCCTGCCTTATAAATCTTGTGTTTCCTCGTCGAATACATCATTTGGTCTTTATTCCACTAGAACGATTTCTTTTTCTTCTGATCCTTCCCAGATTTTTGCTTTCAGTTCAACCACCATTAGTAGATGTTTTATAACTTGAGTATTTCTCAGATTCATAGCTCTTCTAAATATTTGTTCAAAGACTTCCTTAAGCATTCGGTAAAGAGGTTTCTTTAATCTCTAGAAAGATCACAGTCATGCTGCCTTTTCTTTCTTTGGGGTTTTCATGTTCTCAGAATCAGGTGACCCATATTGGGTGTCTTCTCTCGAGGTCTAACCTGCCTTCTGCCCAGTCACACGTTTCTTCCTTCGTTTTCATTCTCATTTGTTGACGCAGCCCAGTGGATTCCAGTTGCTTGCATTTTCTGCACTCCACCATTGGCAGCTATTTTCAAATAACCCTAGAAGGTTTTTGCTTGGCTAGTGTACTTTCAGACATTTTCACTCAATACGCAGTCTCTCTTTTTTATTTGTGGCCTTTTGACGTATTGCCATGTATTTGACTATATAACAATAACATTTGTGTTTATCAGGTCCCACTGTTTTCAGAAGGCAGCGAACTCTGAAACGTGGACAGGCATGGTGTTTTCTTTCTTTCTTTAAATTCTGTGTTGATGAATTAATAGTGATGCTTTGGGTTTATTTGTTAAAATTCTAGAAGGTTTCAGAACTGTCCCAGTTTCACAAGCCTGTAAACTTTTGCACATTTTCATATTCATATTTAGGACCTATTGAGCCAGAAATTTAAGCAGTAAGCTCTAGCTCCTATTACTCCGAGTAGCTCTTTCTCATTTCAACTTTTTTTTGGATTTGTTTTGGAAAATCAGATGATTTCTTTTGTAATTTTTTTTTTATTCGAAGTACTGAACACACTGGTTACCACAAATTTTTCTTTCCCATTCGAGCATTTTGGAGAACCTGCAGTCAAATTGTCTTCAAAATTAGTACTGCTACTTCCTGCCAATATGCGTTGAGGCAATTGATCTATAACAGAGGCCAGCAAATTATGGCCTAACAGCCATATCTGGCTTACTGCTCATTTTATAAATAAAGTTTTATTGGAACAGAAATGCTCATTCATTTATACACTGTCTATGGCTGCTTTCATATTGTCGTGGAACTCAGAATGATTTCATAACCTGCAGAAGCCACGTAGCTAGTTGGAGACAAGGCCAGGACTGGAACCGAGATCTCCTTTACTATCAAGTCCTTGCAGTGACTGCCATTTGCCAGGTGGTTCCCAGGTGGTCTGCTCATCAGAACCACTGTGGCTCCACCCTGGCTATAGGATTACAGTTTCCAGTGGGTAAAGCTCAGAGATTGGGACCAGGCCATCAACTTCAATGGTGATAGCCCGGGGACAGACCTATCTGTTTAGCCATTGTTTGGGAGAAGCCCCAACAGATTGTCTGCTGCAGGTTCTTCTATGCTGCCTCTTCTTTTTATAGAGAGGTAGGTCGGGTGACTAGCAATGGAGCACATAAAGAGCAGGCTGGGCATGTCTTGTCAGCTGCTGTAGAGCAGGGATCCCCAACCCCAGGACCATGGGCTGGTACCTGTCTGTAGCCTGTTAGAAACCGGGTCGCACAGCAGATGAGTGGCATATGTGCGAGCGAAGCTTCATCTGTATTTGCAGCCACTCCTCAGCACTAGCATCACCGCCTCAGCTCCACCTTAGATCATCAGACATTAGAGTCTAATGGGAACACTGGTCCCTGGTGCCCAAAAGTTACCTCTGTTATAGAGGACTGGAAAGAGAAGTAGGTGTGGCCGATTGCAAAGGCCTAAAATACTGGTGCTTCTTTCTGCTCCAGAGCAGATGCTTGGTAGAGTCACCTGTCCCTCATCTGTCTGCATAGAAAGTAGCCTGTTTGGGGCAAAAACGTTCCTCATGTCATAAATAAGCACCTGGGAGCTTTTTGACAATTTATACCCCAGATGTGCTGCTGGGTATTTGGCAACCATCGTGCTTTGAAGAGCTATGATGTGTTTTTCTTGTTGCCTACAACCAATTGCTTCTAGGTCTTAGAAGTAGGAAGAAAGGTTCTTTTGGGGCAGTGGAACCTGGTGCCTTATCACCTTCTGTCATTCACACATGCAGTGAGGCCAAAGGGGGAAAAAACTTTAAAATGTTGACTTGCCATGAGGGATATGTTTACGAATGTTCTTAACTGTTCACTTGGCGAGGTGATTAAAAGAAAAAAAAAAATAAAAACAACAACTCAGCCATTATTCTCCAAGAGCTGTTGTGTCTTATCTCAAAGTACGTTTTACTATAACATACCATCATTAGACTCTATGAAATCTTTTTTCACTTTATTGTATTTAAATGATAAATGCTTTCCAATAAATGACATCATTGGTCTGGAGAGTCATAGTCTTAAGTTTCTCTTAAACCCAGTCGATTTTAATTTTTTTCTTGGTATATTGTATAACATGAACTTCGACGATGGCCCATTTCGTGTCTAACGTGCATATTTCCCAAAACATTTGAACCCCCGGTTTCTCACATTATGTAGAGTAGACATTCTTTTCTGATGAGTTGTTGCTGCTGATAGATTTTTTTCTGCCAGATCCCTTTGTTGGTACTCAACCAATTTACAGGTGTTTACACTGATGTGGAAGGGCCTGTGCTTTCTGAATGTTTATTCTACACCAAGGCTGTGAAGGAAAGCATGTGGTAGAGGAATAGTTAGGACTAGTCTTTGGGAACTCTGATAGCGTTGTTCCTTGTGCTGGGATTTTCTCTTTGTACCTGTAAAAGAGTTATTGAAATGCATACTTTGCCACATGGATTAAAGGAATAAAAATTTTTCTTTGCCGGATATTGGATCCATCCAAAAGTGGAAAGGGTCTACAAAAGCCATGTGGCATGGCAAAGTCCTAGTATTACTCTGTTCTCACTTAAATGACAAGGAGTCCCATGTTCTTAATCCAATAAGGGGGGCAGATAGGCGACCTCTGCAAGAGGCTTAACTGGAAGTCATGTTCTTTCTAAAGACTTGCAAGGATGCCTTTTCCACTGGCGTTACCCTGTAGCCTGGCTCTCTCTCTGCAGCTATTTCTGAAAAGCCTCCGGTCTGTTGACTGGCTCACTGGGGTAATGCAAATGAGTGTGTTACATATGTACAGCAGTCCTAAAGTTCTTTATTCCACTCGCTTTTGTAATCAGTCAGGGCCTACATATATTATAAAGTATATTCTCCTCATTAAAACAATAGTGGAAGCTCACAAAGGGAAATTGTTAATATGTGTTCCAGCTTGTCATTTCTGTCTGTGTGAATAAAGAAGATAACCGTTCCTTTGGGAAACTATTTCGGGAATTGAACAACAGATATGCTAGCCAGAGAATTCTCTTAACTGTAATTTTCCTTTTCGCATGTACTCAAAAATAACATCCCGATGGGCTCCTCAGTGCCTCTGCACATAGAGAGCACAATTGCCACAGCCCAGGTGGTAGTAATATGGGACAGTCCCCCGGGCACATGTTGCCAAGAGTTGTACAGCTTGTTCAGTGTCTTCATCCATATGGCAGTCTGTCCCATTCACAGAAAGGCTTTGGGGCTGTGCCTGGTGGGTACTCGGGTCAGTGTAGTGTGAAGAGAAGGCTTCCACTCACAGTAACCTCATGGTACAGTTTTATGGTAGATCTGAGTTACAACATGCACATACACCACACACACTCACCTGAGAAATTTCAGAACAGCCTTTCTGGTTTCCTTTTCTCCCGCTTTATTTTTAGAAGAAAATGGTTAAGTCAGGAGGGTATAATTCAGGTGCATGAAATATACCTGGTTTATAGAAAGTCTTTTCAAAAAAAAAACACATACACACCCCACCTTTCTGGGTGGTGGTTAATGAGTTAACTCAGTTTAAGGATGGCATGCCTGTACTAGAATTCTTCTGCAAACTCTGTGGCCTTTGTTCTCTTTTTTTTCGCATTTTCAATTGTGAAAACTATTTTCAAGGTACAGTTTGGATTGTTGGGCTAGTTTTTTGTTTTTGTTTGTTTTGTTAAGTCTTAAATTTAAAAAAAAAAAAAGGAAAGGAAAAAGGAAAAGAAAATCATTATCAGCCTCAAATCTGACAGTAAAACATTCCCTGGAGTTATTAGAACTGAAAAAGGAGAATCAAGAAAACAGAGGTTTCCCAGGAAGCAAGGTGAAAAAAAGGGACATTTTAAAAGGCACTTTGGAAAATTTACCAGAAAGCAAAGAGTTCTTCATTTATACACCCCAATTTTTTTTTTTTTTTTTTGCTTTTGTGTAACTATTTGTATTCTTGTTTGGTAAACAAACAGACCCCATAGCAACTGCAGCTGATGATATTTATACTACCTGTAAGACTTCCCTAAATAAATAGACACACTCTTATGACCTTCAGATTTCATTCCTTTTATAGTCTTCAAAGAAATCAGTCTAATGGCAAGTTGAGTTCTTCCTTCTTTCCTTCTTTTCTTCCTTTCTTTTTTTCTTTATCTTTTAAAATTTTTTATCTTTGAAAAATAGTTTACATCTTGGCTGTGAATGCTGAGTGTAAAGGTACGTTATGGCAGAAGGAAAGAAAAATTTGAAGTGTTTGTGTAAATGATTTGGTCTTTGGTTCCAAGAGGAGCCTTTTTAGCCATCCAGTGGGATTTCAGGTTGTAAACACAAAAGGCTAAAATTCCACAAAAGTATTGCTATAGACCTTAGAATTAGACAGGCATCTATGGCTGTGTCTCTACTTTTTATGTCTTAAATATTAATGGAAATATTCTGGTGCATATGAGTCCCTATATTCAACTTAAATTTTTCCATGAGTCATGTTTATGACAAGAACAAAATGTCTCGTGTTAAAGATCAGTGTGAGTAATAAATGGCAGTTTAATTACAATTTTGACACCAAGAACTGGAATAATCCAGTGGTATTTGAAAAATTATAGGATTGTGCAAACAGAACTAAAAAGAAACGTATGGATAAATTGGAAGTTGACCAGAGTTCAACAAAAATGTGTACCTAAGAGGGACAGAAGTCACTGGACAGTACTAACGTGTATCCATTCATTCCACAAAACTTAACAAGCTCCATCCATGCTCCAAGTGCCCTAGGCTCTGGGTGATACAACCATGAGCTTGACAAAGTCTGTCCTCATGAAGCTGACGTTGCAGAGGAGAAATAGAGCAAACAGGTAATTATATAATAAAAATACAGATAGAATCAACTTCTGGAAAAAAAAAAGTAAAGCAGGGAAGAGCGGGGCTAAGATTACTATTTGGATAAATCGGTTGGTCTGACAAAAACTTTCTGAGGAAGTCGCTCTCTGGACAGATGTAAAGAAGTGAAGGAAGAGCCTTCAGGCAGAGGGCACAGCAAAAGCAAAGGCCCTGAGGCAGGGGCAAAGGAGAACATGTTTTGCTCTATCATGGCCCATACCTTCTTTAATGAAGGTGTGGCTGTGTTCTTCAGTAGTTATGAGGGTGGACTCTGAAGCCGGACTGCCTGCATTCCAGTACAGGCTACCCACATAAATTACTTAATCTTGCTGTGCCTCAGTTTTCCATCTGCGAAATGGTTATGATACGAGGCCTTGCCACAAAGATTAACTGTGAAGTTACACGAATTAATACACGTTATAGTCTCTGGCACGTAGTAAGTACTCAAATAGTAACGATTATCGTTAATTATTAAGTAACTCATTCAAACCACATATATTGATCATTTGTTATATACTAATCATATAGGTTCTGGGAATTAAAAGGTTGACTACAACATAGTTCTTCCCCTTTAGGACCTCACAGCCTAATTAGAGAGGCAAACATGGAAACAGACACTGGCAACATTGTCTAATAAATACAGTGATAGGAATATATACAAAATGTGATACAGTGTATGATTTGTTTCAAATGAGCACTAGTAGCATATTGTAGTATATGTATTTCCACCCGCACATATGTATCAGGTAAGATTTTTTTTTTTTTTTTTTTTTAACACAATGGGCTCTATGAAGGAAAGGTTCCATGTCTGTCGGTTGTTACATCCCGATCATTTAGCACAGCCAGTCCAGCATGCAGGAGGTGCTAAATTTCATTGCAGAGACTAGATGAAATGTTTAGAAGGTGAACTAATGAGATATTAAAGATCAAAAACCCATTAAGAGTATTTATGTATTTGCTACTCTTTGGCCACCAATGCTGTAGGAATACTGGTTAGCCTTCGTTGATACTTATACTCTGAAAAAGAGAAATTTTGGGTTTCTAGTAAGAGTTAATTCTCAACCTTTAGCTTGCATCAGAATCATCTTGGAGGGCTGGCTAAACTACAAATTGCTAAACCCCAGTTGTAGTCTTTCTGATACAGTAAGTTGGGATGGGGCCTAAGAATTTGTACCTCAGACAGGTTCCCAGGGAGCACATTTTGAGAACTGCTCTAGAACATCCCAACTGCTGTACTTACACTATGGCATTCTTCCCCTTCCATTATTCAAAGTGACAGAAAAGCGATCTGGATAACTGTTATTTACTATTCTTAGGGAATCTGTGTCCCAGTGCCAAAACTCATCATTTCAAAGAGAAAAATCTTAAGACTATGACCCAATATAAACTATTTTATGGAGCAAAATTCCTTTTTAAAAAAATCCTTATAATGACTTTTAAATCTTTTGTAAGCACTCTAGTTTTATCTTTCTAATTTCTTTTATGCCTGAAAATGCTTTTTATGCTTCAGTTATCGGCCTGCTCTCATTCTATTCCTTGTAGCAGTTGAGCTGCTACTGATACTTAAATGCTCAGATCAGATATTACAGCATTTCATGTTCCACCCATCTGTTGAATTCTCTCTCTTCCCCCCAGCTGGAGAATTGGGCAAAACTCTTCCAGAGGGGAGAGAACTTAGTCACAGTCTATGCCAGTGACCTCCAAAGGTATTTGATTATTCATTTGCCTCATCATTATTAAAAATTTTGAATGTGTACCCCCTACTAAGTGTACTTCTCATTAATTATACACATGTCTGATGCTTTACCTATGTTATAGAAATTAGAGGCTTGGGGGTAACACATCTATATTCATACACACATGTAGGTATGTATAAAGTTCTAATATTACCTTAAAACATGCATACCGAAAGTTTAATATTCTCTTACCACCCACCCATGGGTCTTCTTATGAATCACAGTTTAGAGACACTGGCCTAGGATCCTAGCACCATGCTTATCACAAATCAGGTGTTTATTTAAACCTGCCGAATTAAAGGTAGAGAAGAATCATACAACTTAAACCAGCGAACATTGATGACGCATCCTGTACTACAGAAAAATAAAAAGTAATTACATAAAATGGGGAGTAATTCTAAGGAAATGTAATGCACGTGCCTAATGGTTTTGAGCCAGTTTGTATCTTTAGCTTGCTTGTTCTTTCATCTAATGCTTTCTCATTTGGTCCTCATACTTCAGTTGTATGATTCTTCTAGTTCTAGAGTATAATTGTGCTGATGTCCATAGAGTATTAGAGGGAGGGATCAAATAGGAAGAATTAGTATTGGAACTTCTACTTATGCTCTTTGATTTGCCGGACATATGGGTGTATTGGTTTTCTAACGTATGGGCAGGGTTCCACATAGACCTTGTGACTCACCAGTGCAAACACACTTGCGTTGACATAATGAGAATGCCTGCCTACTGGTGTTAATAATTTTTAGCTTAGTGGCTCCTCTTCTGTATTGACACATTTGCGCACAACCACTCTTGGGAAAGCGTTCTCTTTTCTTAAGGAGATCCCAGTGTTAATGCTGCCAGTGGCAAACTCTCACTTAGATAGATACTCAGGATAACCCTTATTGGCGTCGGAAACAATAGCTGGACCTCTGCCTCTTCTTGGTCTTTTATTTATTCCTTCACTCAGCACCATGCAAACACAGGCATTCTGCCTTTGTCATCTGCTCTGTTTGTGATTGACTAATTGGAATGCATCACATGGCTTCAGATACTCGAGCTCTCATTGACTCCATTGTCCTGCCGTGCCCCATATACTCCTAGCACCTGGGCACCAAGATGGCATGTTTTGCCCAGGGTAGCTGAAAAGGGAGGTGGGACTGATTGGAGATGTGGATTGTGAAAAAGTAACTTGCCGAACTTATTGCCTATCATGGCCCCCAACCTCAGGTTCTTAACCGTTGGTAAAGCAGCCAATTTATTAGTCACCACAACAACCTACACATGAGATGTTCCTAGATCCTGAATGATAAACTCTAGTCCTAGAAACATGGGATGTACTGCACTCTGCTGTTGTGGCATTTGTGGATCATTGTCCCATAAGTTGAGGATGACTCCGAGACTCTTCCTTCCCCATTGAAAATTCAAATCGAAGTGTGTCTTCAGAGACCTGCCACTGGATCGTTATCAACCCAGGAAGCGAATCCAGCCATACCCTGGATGTCCTGTAAGAATACTTCTTGAGCTTTTGGTTTTCAAAACTTCAGTCATTCGAATATGTGCCCCATTGTCATGAAATTGCCATACTTCTAACATTACTGTTTATATTACTTTCTTAAAATCGAGTTATTTTTTAATTTAGATGTAATGAGCCTTGATCCTAAGAAGTGGTATTTGTGAATTCAGAGATTGCAGATGCTAGATATATTTTTGTCTAATACAAATTAAAATAAATCTGCCAGTCTTTAAAAATACTCTTGCTCCACCTGCCATTGTGCAGGCCACCATTGAGTTAGTGCATATCACATATTGGGATATTTTGGTAGAATTTCCTTTTTGCTGAGGAGAGGTTACCATGATTGAATTTGGAACCATGCTAACTGGATTGGAACCCTGCTTTCATGGTATACCCCGGTTTCCTAGAAAAGCCCAAATCGATCACTTTCTTCCTAAAAAGTTTCAAGACTCTGCTTATTTACCCGTGCCCTCCACTTCCAGGTTCAGGATCACCACCCAGGCTTAGAGGATGCCTAAGGCAGACCTAGAGTTGGGGAACTGTTATGGTTTGAGTTGTTGTCAGGCCCACTGATTCAGCAGTATATAGGCCAGGATATTCTTGGTCAGTGAAATATCTGGCAAACATTATTCATTGACCAGTCACTCAACAGATTTGTGATAATGTAAAATTGGTGTTTGTTAAACAGAAACAGGAAATGACCTTTTCCCTGTGCTAACTTCCTTCAGTCTTACCTGTTTTGTTATATTTTTTTAAAAAGCAGCCTTGCGTGTAACTCCTGAATAACTTAGAGCCAACAAGCATTTTTGTGAATTTGCAGCTATTGCTTGGTTTGGTTGCCTAGTACCACTCTTTCCCATATTTATCCATCTCCATCTTGCTTTTCAACCCACAAGAGCACCTCGCCAGTGTTTCTTCAAGCGCAGTCCTTTTTAGATCAGATATAGAACAGAGAATTCTCAAGATCCGTAGTACTCAAGTCGTGGTCCAGAACCCAACACCATCAGCATCAGCCAAGAGCTTGAGGAATATGCACGGTCTTGGGCCCTACCCCAGAACTACTGAATCAGAATCTGCACGGTAAAAAGATATCCAGGTGATTTATATCCATGATAAAATTTGAGAAGTTCTCCTCTAGGAATAGCAAGGGAAAAAGGAAGACGGTGTGTTCTTAATCGTTTAGGCCCAGTCAGCAATCTTTAAGTCATTCTCCTGCTCTGTTCAATGTTTGCCATATCTGCATATACCTATTACTACCTTTTACTTATTATTTTCCTCAAAATTAACCTAATAGGTTTCATAAAAGGTTACCACTGAAAAATCGCAAATCTGTTATAGTCAAATTTTTTTTCAGTATACACGTGAATATGAAACCACAGAAGGGAGAGTATTTATAAGCACTCCACTTTAGTGGGCCATGCCTTGGGGGCGGGGGGGGCGGTGGGCATTGCAAAAAGATGACCCTTTCTTTCTCTCAGGGTAATTTGTAATTTGAGAAAAAATGAACCCTGGACATAAATGGTTAATAGCTTATATTTCAGATGTAAAGTTAGTTAAGGTAGCCCTCCCATCTCCAGGCACAATCGTGAGAGCAGATGATATAACAGTAATCGCTATCATTGTTTAAAAGCACAAATCTGGCGCTTAATAGACTAATTCACGGTCACTCCAATCACAAGTTTTACTCATGAATATCATATCACAAGGGAATGTGAAATCCTTTAATTAAACATGATTTGAAAAGCAGCAGAAAATTGAGATGATGAGCGTTCCGGGGAAGGAGAGTCAAGGATTCCCTGCATGAGAGTGGAAAATAGAGAAGCATGTGTGTGCCAGTTTGTAGAGAACTCCATCATTCATTACTCTAGGCTGGGCCCTTTAATAGACTTTAATAAGACATCCTTTTTTTTTTCTGTTAAGATTGTGGAGCTGATTGCCAAGTCACTTTAAGAAAAAATGATTAATAAACATGTAAGATAGCATATTTCTATAATGAGTGAAAAGAAAAAATTAAGGGAGTATGTGAGAAATGAGATATCTAAGTGGTCTCTTAACTCTCTTCAATGTGAAATAAGCCCGTTTGCTTCTCCAAGTGTTTTCAGTGAAAGTTAAAGGGGAAAGGTCATATTTACAAAGTTACCAGAAAAAAAGATGCAGTGCTTTCATCACTTCCTCTGTCCCCACATATCATTTGTGCTTTTGTGGGCAGGCATGAAACCCCTTTCCCCCTGATACTACAGGATAACACATGAAGACACTTGACCTGTCATTTTAGTTTCTACAAGAGACTGGGATTTGAGGCCGATTTTGAGGCTGTATACAATCATATGAAAGATTCAGAAGAATAAAAACGAAAATAGAAAATCATGCTAAGTATTTAAGTAATCTCTTTTGCTATTGTGAATCAGCATTGATCTTCTTTATAAGGTAAACTGTGATCAAGTCATAAGGCCACCTAGCCTGGAGTTTGGTATATTCAAGTTGACCTATTTCACATCAGTTAGTTCTTGAAATTTTCATATAGAAAATCTGGTCTGACTATTTATCATATATCAATTTTATCACTAGAACTCAAATTCATACTCCCATGTTTAACCCTAAGAAGTGCCTGATAGGATACTTGAAATTTCGTTGGAAGTAGGATATGGCAACAAAGTAGAAGGCTGGGAAGTAAAAAGTGAAGAGAGAGAAATGGAAAAAGTGGGATCATTTTTGTGTAAGTCATTAAAGAATTAAGCAAAGGAAAGGAGAAGTCTTAAAATAATAGTGGTTTCCACTGACACTATTACGATCACAGATTAATGTATAGGCACTTTCGTAAGTAGTCCTGAAACTTCATTAAGAGAACACCTTTCTGGAAAGCCGAGGTATCTGGAGGAGTTTCATGTTTTGGTGGGGGTTGAGCACCCCCTTCCCAACCAGCCAAAGTCCTAGGCTGTGGCAGATCTGAGAGGGGAAGGTTCTGTAGCTGTGACAGTGATGTGGGGTGAACATAAAGAAGCATGTACACATGGATTTGAGACCAAAGAATTGGACAGAAGGCAGACAGACAAGGAGAGACGAGCCATAGGGAGGCACAGAGGTGGTTTGTCAGCAGACTAGTCCTCATCATCAGTATCCTGGGTGCCTGTCTCAGGGTCAGCATTCCATTAACATTGGTCGGCTGGATGATAGGCCAAATGGTGGGAAAGAGGAACATGGCCAGTGAGGAAGGGGGAGGGAAGCAGAACTGCTTCTAATTCAAAAGGGGTGACAAAGGGGATTAGTTGTACTTTTTGGTGTATATATTTTCAGGGTATGGGGAATGGTTTAGAAAGGCACAGCTCCCTGCTCCACAGTAGTGGTAAGGACTCTGTTACTCCTTACTGGAAGGTGTAGACCTCATTCATTCTTTCAACTTGCTCCTTCTTCATCCCCCTCCCCCATTATCTGCATAATCTTAATAGAAGATTAGTAGAGGTTTTGCCTCCGCCAGGAGCAACATAGGCCATCTTGTGCGATTCCCTTCAGTTTTCAGATGCAGAAGTGGAGGGGAGGGTAGTTAAATGACTTGCAAGGGTCCTGGTTATTAGCACAGCTGTGATGAGAAGTGAGGTCTTCATTCACTGGGCTCTCTCCCCTCCCCTTAGAGAAATAGTACTGATGCTCAATAAAATGTTAAATTACACCCCATTTATGTGTTAAGCAAAGGGAACCACAGAACATATTTAGAAAAGATTTTTGGGCACACAAAGGCTCAACAGTATTAGGAAACACAGTTGCCCCCAGGCCCTGGTCATTCAAAAAGTTTAGGTGCTAAGTTTTAATTTTTTATGTAATATACATCTCTGTCTCCCATCAGACTTTAAAAGTTATTTTATAATTTAATGTAACATCAAAAGTTACGTTATAATGTATTCTTCTGAGAACACAAGCAATATTTTAGGGAAAAAATATCTAACAAAAATGAAGTACAAAAATACTACAAACCTTATGTTTATATTCATTTTGTTTTTGACAAAGGTGCTAAGACGATTTATTTGGATAGAATAATCTTTGTAATCAATTGGTGCTGGGACAGCATACAAAAGAATAAAGTTGGACGCTATCCTCACACCATCTACAAAATTGACTCAAAATGGGTCATAGATCCAAATGTGAGAACTAAAGCTGTTAGAAGAAAACATTAGAATAAATCTTCATGATCTTGGATTAGTCAATAGTTTCTTAGATGTCACATCAAAAGCATAGTGAACCAAAGAAAAAAATAGATAAATTGGACTTCATCAAAATTTAAAACTTTTTTGCTTCAAAGCACAGCATCAAGAAACTGAAAAGGCAATCCACAAAATGGGAGTATTTGCAGATAATATATCTGATAAGGGACTTGCATACAGAATGTTTAAAAAAAAACCCTTGCAGCACAATAGTAAAAAGACGAATAACCCAATATTAAATTGGGCAAAGGATTGAATAAACATTTCTCTAGGGAGGATGTACAGATGGTCAAGAAGTACATGAAAATATGTCAACATCATTAATTATTAAGGAAATACAAATCACAAGCACAAAAAGGCACCACTTTGCATCACTTTGGAAAATAGTCTGACCATTCCTCAAAATGTTAACTGTGGCATTACCACATGACTCAACAATTCTACTTTTAGATGTATACCCAAAAGAATTGAAAACAAACAAGTACATGAACATGCATTTTCATATTGGCACTAATCACAATAGCCAAAATATGGAAACAGCTCAAATGTTCATCAGTCGATGAATGGGTAAAAGATGTTACATACATACAATGGAATAGTATTCAGCCATAAAAAGGAAATGAACTGCTGATACTTGCTACACAGTATGGATGAACCTCCATACTATTATGCTAAGCAGAAGAAGCCAGACACAAAAGACCACATACTGTATGATTCCATTTATAGGAAATGTCCAGAATAGGCAAATCTCTAGAAATGGAGAGTAGATTAGTGGTCGTTAAGGGCTGGGGATTGGGAAGAATAACTGCTGATGGGTATAGGATTTATTTTTGGTTTGATAAAAATGCTCTAAAGTTAGATTGTGTTGATGGTTATACAACTTAGTGAATATGTTCAAAACCACTGAATTATACACTTTGAATCATATGGTATATGAATATCTCAAAAAATTTATAAAAGAAAAACATATTCCACAATTTTGAGTGACTGGAAAATGACCAACAGTCTTCCATAACTTAATTTGTCAAATAACATGCCAGTGAAATAAAATACAATTTTTAATTTGGGTCATTTTTTTCCTGGGGGTTTGAGGAGAGGAGCTGTAAACCCTAATCAATACAGATGTAGCCTTTTGTTACAGATGAATTTGACATTTAGAAAGGAAGAAAACAGATTAGTTTGGAAAAGGGAAAAAATGGAGGGAGACTTAGAAGACCAGCATGAGAACCTGGGTCAGGGCACAACAGGAAAAGCTAGGTGGCTTCAGGGGAAAGAATAGTTTAAATTGGCAGGGAATGTCTTGGGGTATAGCAGATTGCTTATTCTTTTCCTCTCCTTCAAAGATTATTCTCTTGGTTGCCACAAGGAAACCTAGCTTACAGGATAAATAGTGTGAGGGCCATGGAAGACTACAGACGGAAAACGAGAAGTTGTTCTTAGTTTTAGCAGATGAATTTAATAATGCTAGTTTTGAGTTTTTGTTAATTAGTGAACCTAGGAAGGTAATAGTGAATAGTAATCATTAAAGAACCATAATCATTACACAAAATTTTCTCAGAGGCTAAAGTCAGTGTTAAAGTTAAGTCTCTGGCTGGTGTACTTTGATAAGAAAAGAATAAATAGAAAAAGGTTTTAAATAAATGTCAAAAATGACATTACATCATATTGAAAATATACTGTATTTAGTATCATATAATGTCAGGAATATTATTACATATTTGTGTGTAATTATACTTTTCATGGCAAGTTTGTTCTTTCTAATCTGAAATGTTATCACTATTACGTTAGAAACATTTAATTTTTACATATCAAGGATTATCAAGAGAAATTTAAATCAACTGGTTTTTCTCGATATTCAGAATAAAATTAATAGAGAGTATCAGAATGCCATTTTCTCAAGTGTATTGGCATCATTCTGATCTTTATCTTCAAAAATAATAATAATAAAAACGATCTTTACCTTCAAGAATGAAAAAAATGTGGATATACAGTTGAATGTATAGAAATTAAACAGAATAAAGTAATTATTTATTGTCTGTTCATTCATGTATCTTTCTAACATTTATTGAGCTCATGTTTTGTGTGAGGTAGTGAATATGTGGAAATGAATTAGATGTGATCCCTCTCCCTAGGAATTTTCAACCTGGAAGTTTATAATAAGAAACAGTTTATTAAACAATTGACTGTAAATTTTAAAAAGTTTAATTTGGAGGCAAACATGTTTAAATCCTTTC
This sequence comes from Pteropus medius, assembly GCF_902729225.1. Classification (NCBI taxonomy): domain Eukaryota; kingdom Metazoa; phylum Chordata; class Mammalia; order Chiroptera; family Pteropodidae; genus Pteropus; species Pteropus medius. The sequence goes on from NW_024353908.1 coordinate 4,751,622, forward strand.
AAAACCCAAAACATCTTTATTTATCACTGATGGGACAGCTTTCCAGAAGTCATAACTTCTCACATTGAACAATTGATTTAAATGATTAGGCTCACAGGCTTTATTCGACCATCAGATGCTCACATTGTCATTTTGCCACCATGTTTCATTCTGTAAATGTAGTTCTAATTAATTCAAGTTAAAAACATACTTTCCCTCATTTTTAAATTTCCCTTCTTGTCCCTTTTGGCAAGTCCCAAAAGGCAGTCAGAATATAAATGTTTGTTCCACTTTTCTGATGAAACAGAAAAGCTCCCATTCAGAAGTACAGCTGGTGGTGTCTGATGGCGCTTCAAACAGAATGACGGAAAGGCCAGAAGTGAGACTCAGCCACACATGCAGTGAGTGTACAGTCATTGCTATGCCACTGTCAGAGCAAACTGCAGTCTAAAAATCGAGACCTGCATAGCGCTTGATTTTCCCATGTCTGTATATGCATGTGTTTATGTGAAAAATTAACAGTTGCATCAGCAAAAAATTTATATAATGCACAAAATAAAAACTTCAAGGAAACAAAAAACGATATGGTGAAAATTCAGTTTCCCCACCGCCCTGACTCCCAGAACCCCTCCCTAGAGGCAACAATTATTACAGTATTTTTTATTTTTTTCCAGAGATGTTCTTTGAGGGTACTACTGCCAACTCTATTTCTTTTGCTTCCAGTGCCAAGCACTTTATTTCAGACAATTGGATATTTAAAAGTATCCAGTTATATATTAAAAATGAAAGGCAAGTGACAGTAGTATGAATATATGTTTCCATTTTTGTCAAATAGTAATACATTTGAAGAAAAATGTACCAGAATGTTAGCAGTGTTATCTAGGGTGGGTTATTAGGAGTGCAGCGGGGGTGGGGTAGAGTGGGGAGTAGACTTTCTTCAGTAGTCTCAGTGTTATGTGAACTTAATAAGAGCATATAATCTTTTTATAATGAAAATATGGTTTTAATGTAGAGGCACATTTCAAGAGGTCTTCTGAGTGTGTAACTATGTATGTGTGTGTGAGGACTTGACTTTCTAGACTTCAGGTGTCACTGGTTGTCCTTCTGAGGCCTTAAGTCAATTGTCATCTCTCCTTACTTAGAAATAAGGATACCAAGTTGAATTAAAATAAATTATTGGAGCAGAGTAGTTTTTATTCAGACCATTGAGCCCTCACAGATATGTTAACCAAAAAACAAGGAGGTGAGGAGCAAGTGGCAAATGTCATGTTAAATCATGTACATTTTATTTCTAGTCATAAATTCCTCTAGTGAATGCATATTTCCTTTCATGCTACAGTTTTCAGAACACTCGGCTTAACTCAGAAAGCACAGGATAACTATTTGCTGTTTTTAGCTATTGGCATACCTCATTCTATTTTGCTTCATTGTGCTTCATAGATAATATTTTATTTAATTTTTTACAAATTGAAAGTGCGTGGCAACCCTGCCACAAAAGATTATGACTGCTGAAGGCTCAGATAATAGTTAGCATTTTTTAGCAATAAAGTATTTTTTATTTAAGGTAAGTACATTGGTT
>NW_024353908.1:4753768-4763768 GCF_902729225.1 Pteropus medius
ATTTGTCGAAAACGTGTGTATATGTATATGTTTCAAGGCAATTTTTTATTTTTAACTTCCAATTTTTCTACAACAAACATTAATTTTTAACATTGTGAAAATGCTTTAAGTAGTTATTATTGTAGTTAGGTTTTTATCCCATTCTTTTTAAGCTATTGGTAATAACATTTTCTTTTTAAATTATTTCTTTCAGAATATCCGAGAATTCCAGTATTTAGAAGGATTCTTTAATTTCAAATATTATCAGTAATTTTTAAAATTCTATTGTATACTATCTATTTTTCCAGTTTTATTGAGGTACAATTGATACACAGCATTGTATAAGTTGTACAGCATAATGATTTGACTTACATAATCAAAGTGATTACCATAATAAGTTTAAATAACAATCATTTTATATGGTCATATCTATTTTATTTATTTAAAAAATCTGAAGATGAACATGGAGAGGTAACAATTCTTTCTTTCAGTCTAATGGAATTTTACCCTTCTTAACTGCTTAGAGAATATCCTTTTATCATTGGTTTTTATAAGTCTCACTATAGCTACCTTAGTTCACTTGTGTTATTTTCTCTCATGAGGAACACCCCTCAGTGCTTTCATAAGTTAAGTTTTGTACAGTTTTTTTTTGGGGGGGGGTCCCAGATTCATCTTCTATTTTAAGGAAAATAGAAATATATTATTTTTAAATTATATTAGATTTCCTGCAAAATTATTTAAAAGCCATAGAGAGACCTGTCAATCTTTGATAAGTTGTAGTTGCTGTGTATGTGTATGTTTAATGTTAATGCTCACTGTGGATTAATTACGTTATAAGCCGGGGCCAAGTGGCATTTGTGTATGTCTACTCTGTGAATGTGAATCAGTAAGATATGTGAATACATATATTGGTGGTATTATAAAATATAGGACTGTGTGTATGTGTATGTGTGTGTATTTGTAATTTACTGCTTGAAGTTCAAAGTCAAGAAGAGGCAGTGGAATAAGTAGCTAAATGGCCCTTTCCTTGAAGAGAATGTGCTTGCATACAAAACACAACTTTCAGTGTTAGTTTTATATTTCTATTTGATGGAATCTAAGGTTATAGAAACGACTGTAAAAATATTTTGTCTGAAAGAAGTCTGGATGCAGAAATCTAATAGAGAAAATATTTGAGACTGTTGTTCATCAGCAAGCACAACAGGTACACTTCCCCAAGCACCACGTGGTGTGGATCAAAGCATCCCATGACTGGATCCGTGTGGCCAAGTCATTACATATTGATTGGAACCCCAATGGAGGATTAACCCCTTCGTGTTCTTGGCAAGTTTTTTTTCTCACGCTTGGTGTCAGTAATGTGCAATCTTCTTGCCACTGTTAGCTACCCCCACTTTTAATCTAATCATCTATTTGGATATATTTGTTTTTATAAATTATTTTAGTCTAAATTATTTAATTGCACTATTTGCTCGATAACATTAACTTATGAAAAGATTGCCCGAATTATGCAAAAATAGTTTATGGAGGAAGGGAAAACGAAAATTAATCTGGGTGGAAAACAGTAAGAAAATCTCAAAATCAAGTACAGATTTTATAATTTTTATTATGAGATTAAAAGATAAATTCTAGCTTCTTAAAGAATCCTTCACATTTCTGAGTAAAGAGCTTTGCCTCTAATGAAATCCTGTCACTTTTCATACACGGTGTGTATTTCTAACATTGGACTGTTCACATTTGGGGATATAACTCTTGCTTTTAAATGACAATGCAGAATTAATTAGTAAAATCCATGGGAAGAGGAAGTCCCAGATTCATTCGTGTTCCTTTTTGGCTTTTGGGTTTCTCTGGCCTTTCATGTCTGGTGGGGTGGTTCTTGGCCGCAAATTCATTCTCTCATCCTCTGTGTTTTCTTTCAGTTTGTCCCATGAGGAGCATCCCCATAGCCATCCTCTCTATGGACATGGTGTGTGCAAGTGGCCAGGCTGTGAAGCAGTGTGCGAAGATTTCCAATCATTTCTAAAGTAAGAATGATTTTATATTGCTTTCTTCTTTTACATAGCCATCACCTCCCACTGTTCATGCTTTTCCTCATAAAATGCCTTTTTGATGGAGGGTTTCACACCACTATTTTGAGAGTGGACACTAAATCACAAGGTCTGGCATGCTGTCATAAGAACAGTTACAAAATCTATTGAGGGTTGAACTGCCAAGAGGAAAAAGTATATACACAATGGCAGTTTTGATGCTCTTAGTAAGAGCCTGTGTTTACCCATTATTTTTAAAATGACAGAGATTAAATAAAAATTCTCCCAATATTATACTTGGCAATAATTTAGTTTTCACTTTTATTCATGTCCCTAGATACTAAATCAATGACATACTCATTCTAATTTTATAAAATTGGTATCAATTACTGACCAATTGCAGCTCTTCATTGTTTTTAGCACAGATGACTTCATAAATGTAAGAAATAGGTGCTGAGGAAATGCTGCCAAAACAATTCTTATCTTTCTATACTGGTGTTGATTTTTGTTCAGCGTCTTGTCCTTATAGGGAGAATGGAGTAATTTCAATTTCTGCGATTAAAATATGACTAAAACTTAGGTTATCCCATTTGAATCTGTAACACTGGTAGAATATCTCTGAAAATAAGTATGTTAGTCTTCTGATAGAGTAAAAAATTAGTACTGTAAAAATTAGTGAAATGCTTCTGCACTGCATCTTAATATTTCCCTTACTTATAGTACCTTGTCCTTGAAAAAAATGTAGACTAAACTGCCCTGCATTATTGACATCTCAAATATATTGATATTATCATTGAATCATTGACATGTAGACTGAATATGCCAATACATTAATATATTTGTATATCATGCAACAATCAAACATATACACATATATGGCTCCTACATATCTAGATACATGCTGGTTTATGAATTGAGTGTTGGCAGGTCTTTCCCTGATTTCTCACTCATTCAAGCCCCAGGAAATAGAGGCAGGCTGGTATACATGGAAATGACTGGTTTTGTGTGATCTTTATATTGTTAAAACAATCTCCGTATCTATCTTTAGGGATCTGGATGCAAATATTATATTAAAGCCACACTGGGAGATATAGCTAGTGTTGCCTGCAAAGAGATTTTGGTGACTGTCATTTTTTCATTAATGAATGTAAATCTGTGACTCTATTTCATAGTTTCCTATCTTTAACATTTTACTTTAAGACCATTATATGGTCATGAAAAACTTAAGTGCAGTTGTTTTTTTTTTTTTAAGATGCCTAAAATTGTTTCTAAATATCAGCAATCAAGAGCAGTGATACTTTAAGTTAAGCAACAGCCTTTTGCAATTATTATGATTCATGTTAGTGCTGTTGGGTTTTATTCTCTCATAAATCACTCAGTATAGAATCTGTGTTTTGTTATTTCCTAATCATTTGCCAATTCCTGTTTAGGTATTGAGATTAAAAGGTCTTGGCAAAAACCACTTTTAAATTCTGATTTCACCTTCTGCACCAGTGCCAGCTTTGATAAATATATTGCTGCTAATTTCAGTTGTATATACGTTTGATAAATGATTACTTTTTATGAAGTTTTTAGAACTATAAAATTGCTGTCAACATTCTTGGTGACATGTATCAATTTGTGTGTGTGTATGAAGGAATACCTCCACAAGGAGACAGTACAGTTTCAAACCACATTTAGTACTAAAGAAAAAGAATCTAGAGAGCTTTAGAATTGGTGCCTAGACTTGATTCCTATGGGAAAAAAAAAAAAAAGCTCTTTTTTAAGGTATCAGGAGTCTGGCTTTTGTATAGGAAACCACCTATCAAATATTTTGATTTTACACATGACATGACATGTTGTCAGTTTATATTTGCTCAGTCGAATTGGCATGCCCATTATGAACCTGCAACGCTTGCTTATTTCCTAGTACTTATTTGTTGACTTATATATATATATCATAAGACTTGTTTGAAAGCTGTAGAACCCCAACTTAAGTTGGCTTAAGCCAAAAAAGAAGTGAGGGGTGGGTGATTCTAGATGATAATTGGCTGCTGTAACTAGGAAGGCCAATGGTGTAGTTAACTTCAGGCGTGGCTGCATCCAGATGCTTAATTAAACAGGTTGTTGGAGTTCTGGTTCTTTGTCTCTTAGCTCTCTTTTCTTTTCTGTTGCCTTCATTCTTGGACTCTTTCTAAGCAGAACTGATTGAAGAAGACAGATTTACTGGTCACAAATTTATCAATCCCAGAATGCATCTCTTTTCCAGAAAAAGTCGGGGGCAGACTGCCATTGGCTCAGATTGAGTCACGTGTTCTAGCTTTGAGCCATTCACAGGTGTTTATACCCACCTCCAGAGCAGATGAAGATGTTCAATCCACATGAACCATATGGGAGTTAGGGATGAGATGCTTTGTTCCCCAGAGTAAAAAATTAGTACTATAAACCAGCAAAGGGAGAGTAAATGTTAAATTAATTAAAACCCTCTAGAACTCAGAGTTCTCTTGGTGCTTTCCTGAGTTACACATTGATTGGCCACATATGACAAATTTAGAATTTTGATTTTCTTCTATAGCATGATTTTAGCTCTTGGAAATTCAGAGTTGTCTTCAGGTTTCAGTAGCTTGCTTAATGTAGTGGAAAATTAGATAGTCTTCTTGCAGATTCCTGTCTTCCACATCTTTGCGCAGTCCAAAGGGTAGGCACATTGGCTTTAATGAAACCAACTTTTTTTCCAGTGAGCTGGTCTCAGAGAGCTATCTAACTTCTTACGGTTCAAACAAAAAACCACGTGGCCTCTGAATGATGTCATCATGGAGTAATTGTTATTGGGAAGTGATGTTTTAAGCATATCTTCTCAAATTGCCAGATCTGTAGACTCTGAAAGCACCTCTTTCCCGTGCACACTTTTCTATTATCTATCTCTCTTTAGAGATATTTTCTTATGGTTTAAGTAAATTGATACCAAATATCCTGGACTCTACAGGGCACTCTTAACAAAATATAGCATTACTCTGACCTTGATTTAGGTATTACTTCATAGATTTTTTTTTTTTTACCTATCTTCTAATTCCCTAATTTTACACTTCCCTGGTAAGAGTTTATAATTAAATAACCCTGAACTGTGCAACAGGCACAATTCCAAGTGCTTTACATACATAACTCATTTAATGGTGATAATATTGAAGTATGACTCTCAACCTCGAGGTAAGAAAGTAAGTCACAGAGAGGTTAAGTGATTTTTCCCCACGGTCACATAGCTATTAAGGAGTGGAGTCAAGATCCAAACCCAGGCATTCTGGCTTCATAGCATCTGCTCTTAACTACTACACAATACTACCTGGTTAGAAGCAGTACATTTTATTAACTCTCTGCTTTCTACTTAAGGCAGTAGGTATAAAGAAAGCTTTGAAGAAAGGCAGAATGGGTAGTGAAGCCACTTAATATTCGTGTGTCCTTTGAGCTGGTTACACAGCATCTCTAAGCCTCAGTATCATCAGCATGTATAATTTAGGATGACAATAATAGCAACCACCTCTTAGGGTTGTTAGAATTAAAAGGTACATCATGTAAAGTACCTAGCCCATACTAGGCACTCTTTAAAAATGTTCGTACTTCTTATCTAATTAATTAAATTTTTAAAGTAGGAAAATTTAAAACATCCAAACATTGCTGACTTTGTACCTAGGAGAAAGGGGTTGTGTAACTATGCAGTTTTGATGTCTCCGAAAAGACTCTTCTTTGATATAATTTTTTTTACCACAAATTTCTGGTAAAAACTCCCACACAGTTGAATGTGATTTTAGGGCAAGGAATGGCAAACTTTTTCTGTAAAGCATCAGACAATAAATATGTTAGGCACAACTGCTCTCACCTCTACTGTTGTAGCACAAAAGCAGCCATGGGACCACATGGGTGTGGCTGTGTCCCTTGGACCAGGTTGCTGGCCTCTGACCCAGAGTAAAATTTTTGGTGTCATCACATTTTAGCTGAGAAATCTTTTTGCAGTTCCTTGGGCATCGCTGTACTGTGTTATTTTAGTTTGAATTCCCAGAGCCTTTAATTTTATTCATATTTTGGGAAAATATCCATGCATCTCTTGCCCTGTTATTTCATTCACCAACCATAGTTTTTATACTTAAATGGGCCTGGGTTCTTTTCACCTGGTTTTTAGGGTTCAGTATGAGAGGTGAAAGTGACTTTGCTTGGTAACTGTTTTCTGATCTTCTGTTGCTCAGGCCAGTACAATGTAACTTTTAGAGAGACCAGGATCAGTTATTCAGGATAAAAATATCTGACAATAAAATGCCAATGTTAACAAAGAGGAGTTAAAGGAAGGGGGGAGGTATTCACAAGTCTGAAAACGAGGCAAATTTTTTTCCCTCCTGAGAAAGAAATATTATAACTGTTGATAAATCAAAACCAGAGATTTGATACTTTTCTGTGACCGTTCAGCAGTGTTTGTTCCCAAGGTGAGGTATACCACAGGGCCCTTGATTTCACAGATAAATACTGCACAAATAACCATCCTGTTGTTTTTCCCTCACAGCCAACAGAGGGACACTTTATCAGAATCAGCAGATACCCAGTTTATTGGACACATTTATTTCCCTGTTTTTTCTCAAAACAAGTTGCAGTTTTAGTGTTGTTTTTTTTTTAAATCTGTCAACCATGAGTTGACATGTGACTGTTGTATTCGTTAGAGCTAACTGATACCAGCAGGTGCCCCTGCTAACTCTAATGAAATCCTCCAGCCCTGCATTGCTTGGAATCCTCAGATAACAGAAAAACAAAAACAAGCCCAGCGCCATCCGGATAGGTGAAGCTCCTGGGGTTCTCCATTCTCCCCGCTCAGATTAGTTTTTTTCTTTCAAACCAGGTTGAACACAGTCTTTACCAGTAAAAAACATGGATAATTCTTCCCTTATTCTTTTCGAAAAGAGACTCATAATTTTTTGGCAAGGTGGGGAGTGGATTTGAAGGTTAAATCGTGACCACATTTTCCTCTTTCCGATGTAGACTGTAAAATCAGACACAGAACCATAGTTTCACAAATACCAGATACTCTTATGTGCTTGGAGAAAATACTTTTCACCCTAGTTTTTCTTTTAGATGGTCATTTGTGTAACATCTAATAAAATTATAATTTGTATCCTTGCTTGATTTCCATTTGAAAGGAACTTGGGTTTTTTTTGTTTATTTGTTTCCATTTTTTGGTTATTTCTCCTGAAGAAAACACCATGCAAAACAAAAAAAAAAACAAAAGCTCCTTTGCAGATTAGTCAGGTGTATAGTATTTATTAAAACCAAAATAGATGTTATATGGGCTGTAATAGGAAACAAGGAGAGAAATGTTGAAAGAAAATGCCAGAGGTCAAACTTTGACACTTTCAAAAAAGTAGAGGGCTATAGACAGTAGAGGACATTTCATTGGTAATTGCTTTAAAAAAATTTTTTTGTGCGAATTTTACGTTTCAAAACTGTGAAGAGTTTTATGTGAAAGAAACTACTAAGTGTTCTCTGTAATGTTTTCACAAGTGTTTTTATCATGGTAACATCTTGTTTACTTTAGTTCCCTGCCTAAAACTACTTGGAACATGTTAAGAAAACATTTCAAGAAAGCCTCGACAAAGAGGCTTTTGTTTAACAGCCACCGTGAGGCTGCGAGGATCACAAAGGTGTTAACTTTCAGCCCCTTAAGCACTTCCACATGAAATTCCAGCAACTATGTTTGTGGTTTTGGAAAAACAAAGTGTATGTTAAAGAAACCAGGTATATGCTAATACATGTCAAAGGAGGCCGGATATCATAAATTGTTTCAAACCCATTTGTGGCTCTCAGTTTGCACGCCTGAATGTTCTGCAGTGAAATTAGCTGTAGTTAGTACGGACCTGAGCACATGTAGAAGGAATAGCCATCTATAATGTGGGTGTATGTAAATTGGATTCCAGCCCCACCATTTAAATCTCAAGAATACGAGAATGAAAATTTTCCCCATCAGATCCTAGGTGACGTCTGAGTATTACAAAATGAGCTTAACATTTTTATGAATTTGAATTTGACTTTTCCATTTATCATGCATTTTTAGTTGTTTTAGAAAAAGGAAAATTGGATGCTACCAAAATACCTTCCCCAAAAATCTCACCTTTCACCTTTCTGACATTGTTCAGGAGTTCAAGACCTTCCCAAGTACTCACAGAGGTCAGTGGCCTAAATACCACAGTGCCCTCTAGTGATCTATAAAATATTAGATAGAAAAGTTAAGACAAGTTTGCCAAAGATAACAGGCCCAATGCCACCACTTTGCTCAAAAAGAAGCAAATAACATTTGAACGCATTTTTTTTTTCCGAGCAAACAGATTTTAGTCAGAAATGCAAATGAAATGTAATTTTTTTCTTGTAGGCTTTGAAAGCATCAGAAAAATTTTCGAATGTCTACTCATGCAAATAATTCTACATATAGCTGCTCATGGATATACAGTACATTTTGTCACTATAGGTACAGTGTTGTGTGTTAATATATTTTAAGAGCCATTAGGTAGCTTAGGTATTTCACGTGATCATTTCCGGTGTGTAATTAGAAGGCATTACTTAAAAGATAGGGATCATCTTTACTCCATGCTTTTATTGACACTGTCTGCCATATTATGGCCATGTCTAAATGGTAAAATTTATTATTAGCAGTAGTGTCACAAAAGTCTGAGACAGCGATTTTCCTTTCAATAAAAGTAGTTAAAAACCTTTTAGAAAATCCATAATTTTGATTGCTGGTACTTCATAAATGTATAACTGGTACTTTTTAGCTGTCTCTTTAGGGAAAAATGAGTTTTATCACCTGCAGTACCTGGGTTAATGAAATTGTGTGTTGGAATTTAGCCAAGATGAAAGATGAGATCATTCCAAGACACTAATATTGGCAACAGGTCTCGTAAAATGCTCTGATTCTTGAGTGAAATATCATTAGATTTTTTTATTATTATTTTATTTAAATTGAGGGATTAAGTTAGTTGTCATTTTCAAAGTTTCTGTACTGGTGAGATTCTCATTTGGCATCACATTCAAAACCCAGTGACCTAAAAACCTGTGCAGAGCCAAGAGAAACAGAGAAATGTCCATCAGTGCCTAGTAGAAGAATTTCCTTGCTTCAGATTTCAACTCCAGTTCCTGTTCAGCCCTTTACAAATCACGACTCTCAGCTCAAATTTGAAATAATGCTGCCTTTTTCCCCGTGTTCCTCCTGTGTTTGATTGTTTGTGGATATTAGCTGTCCAGGAAATCCCATACTTACAGATATAAATCCAGTATGATCTTGTTTTTCCGCAGCCAGCCCAGGATGTATTAGACAGTTATGATGATTTGTTAATTTTTGTGACCTGTATTTATTTTATGTGTGCTGTATACTGTGAGGGTGGAATCAGCTGTTGAAATAGTCTCGTGTCTCACAGAAAGGAAGCACTCTCCTTTTTCTTTTCTGCTTTGGGTTTTCTTGCTTTATTTTTGGAAGGCTTTTTTTAATCTCTTAATGTCTGTTCTTTATGCGCTTCTTCATATGGTGATAAACAAGAGATACATTTAAACTCAACCCTATCAAGTGTGGGTCTTTGGAGACGTGTGAACAGGGCCACATTCTTTCCAAATGTTTTTTCGATCCATAACATGTCTTGACTATGTAGTTCTGTTCTCAGTTCTGTAGTAATTTACATTTCCCCCAAATAATATATTAATCCTCAGATTTAATATGTGTTTAGGTAGAATTCTGCATATAATAAGAAAGTTATATTACAGTATTGAAGAGTAAAAAGCACCGAGGTTAACATTATTTCTTCTCTCTTCTACATACCAACTACCCTCATAAAGGGTAAGCCTTGTGGTCATTTTTTTAATCAGGTATGTCTACCTCTGATTCTGTTTCTCTTCACGGAGACCCACTGCTGCTCCGGAGCCTCAGTGTCAACTCGCTGGCTAGGAGATGCTGCCAGTTTTTTGATGTCTCAACTTATGATGGTTACAGGAATAAT